>NC_135268.1:74521082-74821082 GCF_051311805.1 Agelaius phoeniceus
TGATGCCCATTTCCATCCATATATATATATACATATTCCATATTCCATATTCCCTTACACCCATTGTCCATCCTTATATATATATATATATCTCCACATTCCCTGATGCCCATTTCCATCTATATATATACATATTCCATATTCCATATTCCATATTCCATATTCCATATTCCATATTCCCTTCCACCCATTGTCCATCCAGATATATATATTTATATATATCTCCACATTCCCTGATGCCCATTTCCATCCATATATATATATATATATATACACATATACATATTCCATATGCCATATTCCATATTCCCTTACACCCATTGTCCATCCATATATATATATATATATATATATATATATCTCCACATTCCCTCATACCCACTGTCCATTCCCAGTGCCTGCCTTTCCCTTTCCATGGGGAAGGAGCAGCTCCTGAGGAAAGCCCATGGCCAGGAAGGTGCCCAGGTAGGGCTGTGCCCCGGCAGGAGAGTGAGAGAGAGCAGCTCCATCCTGGCAGAGCAGCAGCATGGTGAGCAGCATGGTGAGCACCTCAGCAGCACTGAGCGGTGTCACCCTGATCCCCAGCAGGTGAGAAAGGAGCTAATGCAGCATGAAAGCCTCTGGACATGTCACCAGTGAATGCAGCCCCTCTGTGATGCTGTGCTCTCCACAGAAAGGCTGGAAAATGTCTCTCCCACTGCAACATTCCACCCAGAGCACCCTGCTCATCCCTGGAGTCCCTACAAGGGCTTCTGTGGGACAGGACACAGCAGGGACCTGGGGAAATCCCAGAAAGGTTCAGGCTGGAAAAGCCCTCTGAGATCATCCAGTCCAACCATCCCAGCACTGCCAGGGCCACCAGTGCCCCACGTCCCCAAGTGCCACATCCACAGGCTGTGAAATCCCTCAGGGATGGGCACTCCAGCCCTGCCCCATGCCAGGGCCTGATCACCCTTTCCATAAAGAAATTATTCCTGATATTCAGTCAGGACTCAGGGACTTTGCAGCTCTGGGGAGAATTTGGGCAATGGAAGCTGGCTGTCCTGGAGACAAAGGAATCACAGAATCACAGAGGGGTTTGGTTTGGGAGGGGCATTAAAGGTGCTCTTGTTCCACCCCCTGCCATGGCAGGAACACCTTCCACTATCCCAGGGTGCTCCCAGCCCTGTCCAGCCTGGCCTGGGACGCTGCCAGGGATGGGACATCCACAGTTCTGGGCAGCCTGTGCCTCCCCTACCTCACAATAAAGATTTTTTTTCTTTATTTCCCATCCAACCCTCCTCTCTTTCAGTTTGAAGCCTTCTCCCTTGTCCTGTCTCTCCAAGGCCTTGTCCAAAGTCCCTCTCCATGTTTCCTGTGGCTCCTTCAGGCCACACTGAGCTCACCCCAAAGCTTCTCCTCTCCAGGTGAGCAATCTCAGCTCTGCCAGCCTTTCCTCCCAGCAGAGCTGCTCCAGCCCTGGGTCCATCCTGGAGCCTCCTCTGGGCTCTCCAGCAGGCTGTGCTCTGAGCCACCTCCTGTAGGCACCTCCACCACAGCCCCTCCTCTCTCCCAGGGCTCCAGACCATGGGGGCACAGCTGCCCACCTGGCAATGCTCCTGAGGAGCTTTGTGCTCTCCTCATTGCCCCAGACAGCCCGGGTCAGGCTGGGATCACGGGCACTGAGCCTTCATCCCAGCAGGGCTCTTCATCCCATGAAGGCTCCCTCACTGCTGAGAGGGCTGCCAGGCTGGACAAGGAGTGATGGGAGCTCCCCAGGAGCCAGCACAGCCCTGGTACTGCTCTGGGCCTGTTTCAGGTCCCTGATAAAATAATCTCCCTCATCCTCCCATTCCTCTCCCAAGGCCCAGCCTGCAGCTGTACAAGCAAATGACATCCCCTTCATTAATCACCATCAAAGGGAAAGCAAGAAGGGGAAAAGCTCAGCCCTCAATGCTAAGAGCATGCATTAAAGTGTTATTAAGTCTCTTGGATTTCATTTGCACAGCTGGAGCTGTGCTGGTGTCTCTGGAGGAGCAGGGACAGGAGCAGAGGATGCCCCTTCCCCTCCCTGCTCTCCAGAGTGTCAGGGCAGGATGGATGCGTCCCCAGGCTGCCCAGGACACTGCTCTCCTCCCTGCCTCAGCCAGGTGTGCAAACAAGCTGCAGGGGGACTGCAGGGTGCCAGTGCAGCCAGGAACCCACTCGAGCATCTCTGCCTCCCAGCTGGGAGCGAGGGTCAGGGCTGTCCCTTCCTCGGGCTGTGCTCCCTCTGCGTTGGGCAAGATCAAACAGGAAAGCCTTGTCAATGTGATTGCCTGGCAAAAGATTTTGAGAATATGGAAACTATAAGTGAGATTGAAATGAAAGCAAGCTTTGAGATTCCTCAGTTACTGAACAACAGGAAAACAATGGTGTGGCTGCTGAAGGTGATCCCCTTTTGATGGAACAACACCCTCTGCTTGCAGACAGGCCCAAGGGTCAGAGCAGACCCTACAGCTTGGCAGAAGGGGCCCAAAGAGGAGTTTATAGGGTTTAAAATGTAACACAGCATGGTAATGTATTGATTCTTATAGGCTGTATGTAAATGCTGTAGGATTTGTATCTTATACTAGATTGGTTAGTGAGAATGAGAATATTCAACACAGAAGATTTATGGTGTTGTAACGGGAACCTCACTCTCTTACCCTTTTACTCTCTTACCCTTTTACTCTCTTACCCTTTTTACTCTCTTACCTTTTTTACTCCCTTACTCTCTTACCCTCTCATCCTCTCTGCCCCTCTCTTCTCTCGGGCCTCATCTGAGCTGTGGCTGGCATCTCCCATCAGGGCACTGCACCCAGGCCCTTTGCAATAAACCCCAAATTCCAAAAGGCCCCTGCACCCAGGCCCTTTGCAATAAACCCCAAGTTCCAGCCCTGGCTGCAGAGATCTCTGGTCTCTGTCCATCCCGACCATGGTACCCCTGATGCTCCAACACCTCTGTGTCCCAGTGCCAAACAGGATGGACTGCCACCTCCTGGGCTGCTCACTGCAGATGCAGTCCAGCCTGGATGGAGGAGAAGCCATCCAGCAGAAGCCACCCAGCTTTTTCCATGCACACAGGTGAACCGTGGGCTCAGCTTTGCTCTCGGGAGAGCAGAGACCCCCAGACTGGGCTTGGCTTTGCATCCCAGAGCTGGAGATGCTGAGGGGGCTGTGGTGGGGATGTCTTGCACTCACTCACTGAGGGGCTGTAAGGAAACACTGAGGGGTTTCAAAGGAACCTGCCCAAATGCTGGATTCTCCTCACTGCTAGCTCACAGTGCACACACAGTGGCCCTGCTGTGGGGGCTCAGGGTGTCTGGGGGAATGAGGCCACCTGACAGGCACAGGTGCCACCCCAGCCGGGACTGCACTGCAGTAAAAAGGCACTAAAACAGTCACAGCTCTGCAAGGCTGGCTGTGATGGACAAAGCCATGGCCATGCATGGATGGGGGCAGCTTCCATCCCACTGCTGGCTTGTACAAACCCCAGCACATCGGCCTTTTCCTCACCAAACCCACCTTTTGTTACCCAGTTTGCTCCTTCTCCGTGTTATTCTTTCCCCTGGAGCTCAGTTCCCATTCCTGCTGCCGTGGGGCTCTGCTGTCCCTGCAGATCCTCCAGGACAGGGTGAACTCACCACGCTGAGCTGGGAAAGGCAGCTCTGCTCTGCCACCTGAACAGCCAGGGCAGGCTGGCAGGGACCAGTCACAGGTGAGGACACACAAAAGGGAGGTTTGGGCTGGGAAAGAGCCTTTGCTGCTCTGCACCAGCTGGGACTGTGCAGGGCTCAAGGAACAGTGGGGATTGCTCACCCCAGGCATCAAACCCAAAAGCTGAGCTGGGCATGGGAAGGGGGAGCAGCTCCAGGCTCTGCCTGGCCAGCTGCAGAGCAAAAGGGCCAAATTCCTCAGCTGGCTGTGACAAGGTCACCCCCTAGCACCCCAGCTCCGAGGGATGGCCAGAGATTCCCTGTGAGCAGGGACAGCCTTGGGGAAGGGCTCCCTGTGCCACAATCCCCATTCAGACCTCCAGAGGCAGGATGGCACCACAGATGGGGGTCACTGTCACATTTTCTGGAAAAATCCCTTCGCCAGGATTGCTTCTTCTGGGAAGCTGAGAAGCCTCAGAGGTATATGAAAACAACAATTATCTGATTGCTGCTCCTGTGTTTGGCTGCTTTGGAATGTGGTTTGGAGATTGCTTGTCCAACATGTGAATTGTTTTTACTCAATGACCAATCACAGTCCAGCTGTGTCAGGACTCTGGAGAGTCCTGGGTTTTTCATTAGTATCTCGTTAAGCCTTCTGTAAGTATCCTTTCTCTATTCTTTAGTATAGTTTTAGTGTAGCATTCTCTCATATAAGTACATAAAATTCGCCTTCTAAAACACAGAGTCAGATTCTGAATCCCTCCTTCATCCTGGGGACCCAGCAAACACCACGGATGGGCAGGTTTGGGGACACTGGAACTGCCAAGGGCAGCGTTGTACCCAATCTCTGGGGACCTGCTGCCACCACCCAGGCTGTGGGAGAGATGGTGACAGCCTGTGTGTCCCTGCTCTCCCTGCAGGAAAAGGGCACAAACACCAGCTCCAAGGAGCTCATTCCCTGGATGTGCAGGGAATAAAGCAGCCTGTGCTGTGTCACACCTGGGGACAGCCCAGGACAGGCCGTGGGTGACACGGTGACAGCCTGTGTGTCCCTGCTCTCCCTGTGTGTCCCTGCTCCTGCTCTCCCTGCAGGAAAAGAGCACAAACACCTCTCCTTGGAGCTCCCAGGAGCTGATTCCCTGGATGTGCAGGGAATAAAGCAGCCTCTGTGTGTGTGTGTGTGTGTGTGTGTGTCACACCTGGGGACACCCCAGGACAGGCTCAGCTGTCCCCAGGTGCCACCTCTGATCAAAGGCAGAGCCAGTGGGGCACGATGGAGGGAAAGCCCGTGGAGGAAACAGAATCTAAATTCATGACAGTTCTGCCTTTTCATTTGATGATTTCAGGGCCGTTCATAAATTTACATATTTAATTAAATGCTACAAGCAAATGATTTTTCCATTAGGCTCTGTGTTCCTTACTGCACTCCACAGGGCCTGGGCTCTCCTGCCTTGTGTGCAAGGCCAGATAAGGCTCCCCTGGAATGCCCAGAAGCAGCAGGAGCAGCTTGCCAGGGGTTTGCATGCTGGGTGGTTTCTCTCTCCCCCACTGCCCCCTCTTTTCTGAACAAGCCTGCAAATAAAGAGGAAGGAAGTTTCCATGGGATTGTCTCCTCTCTCTGCCAAAGGTGTCTTTGAAGGCATGAATAAGAAAAGGAGGCAGAAAAGGAAGAAAGAGGAGGCTGAGAGCTCTGCAAGAAAGGAAACTGGAGATAAAACAAATAAATCAAGCCAAAGGGAGGCAATACAAAAGGGAGGTGAAACGGATCCTTACAGGCTCAGAGTTACTGCTCCACAGCTCCCTCCTGGCTCAGGAGACCCCAGGGTGAAAATCCCCCTTCCCCATACATCAACTGTGCCCCTTTGAGGAAAATCAACAGCCAAGCTGCACGTGTGGGGCTGCACTGTGGAAATAAAGGTCACTGGGATGAGTGCCCACTGCCTCCCACCTGCCCTGGCCTTTCCTCGTGCTCCCATCACTTCTCACCAGTGTGGCTTGCTCCCAGAGGAAGGGAATTCGCTCCACTGAAGTGATTGGGGAAGGGGAAGTGTCCTGGTTTGGGGCAAATTTGGGAGGAAACATCCAAAAGGGAAAGGGGAAGGGGAAAGGGAAAAGGGGGAGAGGGAAAAGGGGAAAGGGGAAAGGGGGAAAGGGGAAGGGGGGAAGGGGCAAAGGGGGAAAGGGGGAGAGGGAGAAAGGGGAAAGGGGGAAAGGGGAAGGGGAAAGGAGAAAGAAGAAGGGGGGAGGGAAAAGGGGAAAGGGAAGGGGACCAACGGGCTCCCTGCCTTTAAGCCAGAGACTCTTCACTTCTGCAGATGGAAGTCACTTGTCAAAACTCAAGCAGGAGCCTCATGCCACCCTTGCTGCAGCCAGCACACTCAGAGTGCACGTTCCCATCACAGAATAAATGAGGCATTCAGCCTTTATTCCCAGGAAAAGAGCACAAAACCCCACTTCCCTCCTCAGCACTGCTTGGGTGCCTTGGCCCTTCTGTGAGGATGAGGTTCCTGAATGCCACCAGGCAAAGGTTTACCACAAAAGCAGCAGTTCTGGCTGTGAAAGGATATTTAGAAGTTATTTTGCTCCTAATGTTGCTGGAGAGAGCGAGTTACACAGCAAATTGGTTCTTAGGATGCATGTGACACTGCAGGGAGCCGTGTGTAATAAAGCAGTGTGATCATAAAACCCCGCGGTTCATCCTTAGAAAGGAACCTGACCCTCTCTGGAATTTGTCATTGGGGATTATGGATGATTTTTTATTTCTTTTTTAATTCTTGCAGCACTCAGAGCTGTGAAGGGTGAAGGCCCTTGGAGCTGCTCTCAGCCCAGCTCAGCGCAGGGACAGATGAGGCTGGGTAACATTTCTCTTTTTCTCACTTTTCCCTTATCCCAGGGAGGCTCATTTCCCTGCCAGGCTGGAGGGAGAGGAGCCAAAGCACTTCCCAAGGCTCTGCAGCATCTTGACAAGGCCAGGACTGAGTATTAGAGCTGGGGGAAGGTGAGTCACCTCCCTGCCAGGCTGGGTGTCCGCACAGGGTGTATTTCATACAAACAAACCCAGGCACTGTCCCCTCCGAGCTGCAGCACATCCCCCCTGGGCTGGGCCAGGGCTGCATCTCGGCTGGCAGGTGCCAGGTGCCACCTCCGGGGTCACAGCTTATTAAAATGTAATTGCATTGTAAATTGGATGCGCTGAACTATTGTGAGATCAGCGGCCGAGCCTCTGCCCGCGTGGTGGAGAATGTTAATGATCCCCAGTGCACACTGAGCCAGAGGCAGCTCGGCTCCAGGCCTCCCTCTCTTCCTCCCAATGCCCTCCCTGAGCTCCCCTGAGCTGTTCCCTCCTGTCCCTGTTCCCTGGGATAAGATCCCAAATCCCCCCGGCTGTGCCCTCCTGGCAGGAGCTGTGCAGAGCCACAAGGGCCCCCTGAGCCTCCTTTGCTCCAGGCTGAGCCCCTGCCCGGCTCCCTCAGGGATTCTGCAGCCCCTGCCCGGCTCCCTCAGGGATTCTGCAGCCCCTGCCCAGCTCCCTCAGGGATTCTGCAGCCCCTGCCCGGCTCCCTCAGGGATTCTGCAGCCCCTGTCCAGCTCCCTCAGGGATTCTGCAGCCCCTGCCCGGCTCCCTCAGGGATTCTGCAGCCCCTGCCCGGCTCCCTCAGGGATTCTGCAGCCCCTGCCCGGCTCCCTCAGGGATTCTGCAGCCCCTGCCCAGCTCCCTCAGGGATTCTGCAGCCCCTGCCCGGCTCCCTCAGGGATTCTGCAGCCCCTGCCCGGCTCCCTCAGGGATTCTGCAGCCCCTGCCCGGCTCCCTCAGGGATTCTGCAGCCCCTGCCCAGCTCCCTCAGGGATTCTGCAGCCCCTGCCCAGCTCCCTCAGGGATTCTGCAGCCCCTGCCCGGCTCCCTCAGGGATTCTGCAGCCCCTGCCCAGCTCCCTCAGGGATTCTGCAGCCCCTGCCCGGCTCCCTCAGGGATTCTGCAGCCCCTGCCCGGCTCCCTCAGGGATTCTGCAGCCCCTGCCCAGGTCTGTCCCTGCCCCAGCCTTGCTCCAGCTGCCTGGGCAGGTTCTGGACGATGGAGGCACTCAGAGTTCAGCCCATTTTCCATTGTTGCTCCTTGTCCCCTTCCATGTCCCTGCTGTCCCCACACCATCCCGGGCGTGTGCAGGCAGGGAGCTGTGCAGGGATCTCTGCCGAGCTGGCTGCAGCCGCTGCCATCTGCTGTGGCATATGCTGCTGGCAGGACGTGCCCGCCACGCTGGCACAGCCGCACCGCGGAGCCGCGCCCGGGAGGGCTCCCGCACCCGGGATGGATCCCGCACCCTCCACAGCCGGGATGGATCCCGCACCCGGGATGGATCCCACACCTTCTGAACACGGGAGGGCTCCCGCACCCTCCACACCCGGGATAGATCCCGCACCCGGGATGGATCCCGCACCCGGGAGGGCTCCCGCACCTTCCGCACCCTCCAAACCGCGGAGCTACACCTGGGAAAGCTCCTGCATCCCCTGCACCCTCCGCACCTGGGATGGATCCCACACCAGGGAAGGATCCCGCACCCTCCGCACCCGGGAAGGCTCCCGCATCCCCCGCACCCTCCACAGCGGGGAAGGCTCCCGCATCCCTGCACCCTCCGCACCCGGGATGGATCCCACACCAGGGAAGGATCCCGCATCCCCCGCACCCGGGATGGATCCCGCATCCCTGCATCTCCCGCACCCGGGATGGATCCCGCACCCGGGATGGATCCCGCATCCCCCGCACCCGCGGAGCTGCGAAGGCTGCGAGGGGACGCCAGGAAGGCTTCTGGGGACCGTGACGCAGGGTGGTGGCCCAGGTCCTGTCCAAGGAGGGGATGTGGGAGAGATCTCAGAGCGGAGAGGCGGCGCATCACCCGCAGGGTGGGAGAGAGATGTGGAGCAGCTTAAAGCCTCACTCCGTTAATGACGGCAATTAGCACGGAGCTCCCATTAACAGAAACACAATTTTGTTGTGTACACGAGCGGAGAAGAGTAAATACCCATTACTTTACCCATTTTATCTTCCGCGGGAATGGGGCAATCAGAGGCTGCTGTTGCCAAACGAGCTCCTTCCCCTCCGGGCCCCCCGCGCTCCGTCCCGTCCCTCTGGGCTGTCCCCACCTGTCCCCAGTCCCTGGGGTGCTCCTCCCGTGACCCATCCGAGCCCCGGCTGTGTCCCTGCCCTGGGCTGGCCGGGAGGGTCAGCGGGGCTGGACAGCTCCAACCTGGATGGCCTGGGGGTGTCCTGGGGGTGTCCTGGAGGTGTCCTGGGGGTGTCCTGGAGGTGTCCTGGGTGTCCTGGATATGTCCTGGATGGCCTGGGGGTGTCTTGAGTGTCCTGGGTGTGTCCTGGGTCTGTCCTGGGTCTGTCCTGGGTGTCTCCTGGATGTCCTGGGGGTGTCCTGGGTGTCCCAGCCCTGCCTCCACGTCCCAAGAATGGGAATGCAGCACACAGGAGCTTGGAAAGGGCTCCTGGAGCAGCGGGGGAAAGGCCGAGTTCAGGGATGGGACGAGGAACCGAACCCATGAATCAAACCCGGGAACTGAACCAGGGGAATCAAACCCAGGAATCAAACCTGGGAATCAAACCCAGGAATCAAACCTGGGAATCAAACCTGGGAACCAAACCTGGGAATCAAACCTGGGAATCAAACCCAGGAATCAAACCTGGGAATCAAACCTGGGAATCAAACCTGGGAACCAAACCTGGAACCAAACCCAGAACCAAACCCGGGAATCAAACCCAGGGAATTCAGGAACCAAACTCGGGAACGTAAGCCAGGAATCAAATCAAGGGAACCGAAGCCAGGAATCGAAGCCAGGAACCGAACCCAGGGTCCCACTGTCCCCGCTGTCCCTGCAGGGTCCCCGCTGTCCCCACACAGTCCCCCCTGTCCCCACGCGGTTCCCGCTGTCCCCACTGTCCCCCCTGTCCCCACACGGTCCCCCCTGTCCTCACACGGTTCTCGCTGTCCCTGCAGGGTCCCCACTGTCCCCACTGTCCCTGCAGAGTCCCTGCTGTCCCTGCAGAGTCCCTGCTGTCCCTGCAGGGTCCCCGCTGTCCCCCCTGTCCCTGCAGGGTCCCTGCTGTCCCCACACGGTCCCCCCTGTCCCCACACGGTTCTCGCTGTCCCTGCAGGGTCCCCCCTGTCCCTGCACGGTCCCCCCTGTCCCCGCAATACAACACCCGCTGTCCTCACAGGGCTCCCACTGACGGGAGGCTCTTGTCCCCCAGACAATGTGAGAACAGCAAGGGGGCAGGGAGTGGCCCCATGAGCAGTACGGGCAGCCGGGCAGGTTCCTTCCAGAAGCTTCCTGGACCCGGAGCACGAGGGCTGCTCCAGCGCATGGAACATTGCTCAGTCAAACTGCTGACGGTGCTGAAAAGGGAGACTGGGCCAGAGCCAAGCTCTCAGCTAACCAGTTCTCCAGGCATTGATCAAAAGCCACTTATGGGATTTTTTCCCCCATTTTTTGGGGCTGATTGTAAAAATTATTCTGAACAGGCACAGCAGTTCAATTGTAATAATTTTGTCATGTGGAATGTTTTGATTTTTCATTTTCCAGCGCTGCTCCGTTTCAAAATTTAGCAAAAATGCGATGATTACTGTACAGTTAAAATGAGGGGAGGGAAGCAACAAGCTGAAACCTTTCCTCTGAGATAGGAAAAAAATAATATCCTATCACTGTGCATCCGGAAATTATATTCTTTCTGATTTGAAAAGGGGGGACAGGGGTGATGCTGCATTTATAATTTTGTTCTATTCTTTGGGTTTTATTCTGAGCCCAAAATGCATTTAAACAAGTTATTTCTGCAATTCTCCCAATTAAAATGGAACAGCTTATTTCCCAGAGCAGAGAAAAGGCTGCAAATAGAATCCCGAGGAATCGGGAGGAGCAGGAGCCTTTCCTATGGAAACGCAGAGGTTTCCAGCCTGGAAACCCATGGCTGCTTTGCCTTGGGATGGGGCTGGTTTTCCTCTTGACTGGTGCAGAGGTGTGTCCTGTGCAGGGCAGTGAGGTTCAGCTCTGGGGCTGCTCAGGGGATGTGGCCTCTCCCTTCCCTGAGCCCCAGGTGCCTCCAGCCGCAGCAGAGGGAGGGCTCTGCTGGTGACAGAGCCACAGAGCCACAGCCAGGGTCCTGCTGGAGAGCAAAACCACCCCGAGCCCCAGTTCTGCACATCCAAATCCCTGGTATCACATTTGGTGTGTGCTTATCACACCAGCACGGCCTGGCACAGCTGCCCAGGGCAGGGCTGGAGTCCCCAGCCCTGCAGATGTGGCACCTGGGGACATGGGGCAGTGGTGGCCTCGGCACTGCTGGGGGATGGCCGGACTCTGCGACCTTCCAGGGCCTTTCCAATGATTCTGTATTGCTGTGCTTCTGGATTTCTGTGCTTACATATTTCTGTATTTCTGTACTTACATATTTCTGTATTTCTGTATTTCTGTGACTCCAGAGACCTCTTGGAGAAGGAGGGGTGATGGGAGGGCGAGGGACATCCCCCAGCAGTGCCCCTTGTCCCTGGGTGAAGGTTCCCTGTGCAGGGAGCAGCAAGCTGAGCATCTCTGCCTTTACTGGGTCTAACCCCAGATTCTGTTGGGATCTCCAGCCCTGGAGATGGGGAGCCCCTGAGGCCACATGTGTCCCACAGAACTAGGGGGGAGCAGAAAGGGGGTGCTGCCAGAGGGGCTCAGGGAAGGGATGGGAAGGGATGGGAACAGACCCATCAGGGTTCCCCTTCCCAAAGGTCTCACCATAAACCACAGAGGCTGACCCTCCCATCAGAGCCCCCTCCCAGGGGCACAGGGAAGCAGCTCTGCCAGACCCCTGGTGCTCATGGCTGGAACAGAGCCTGCCCGGGGCTGGAACGGCCTGCAGGTACAAAAACCAGGCTCAATCCTCATTTCTGAGCTAAAGACCTGAAAGCCCTTAAGCCCACACAAAGGGTGGCAAAATCACAAGGCAGCTCTCCAGTGTGAGTCTGTAATTCTGCTGTTCCACCTCACAAAGGGCCAAATCAAGTGTCTAAATAAAGGGTGTGGAGGTGCAGGGAGGGAGAGAAGGAGCCCCTTGTGTGTGCCCAGCCCAAACACCCCCAGCTCTCCCTGTGCCCTGTGGCTCATTATCCACCCTCCAAGAGCTGCTCTGAGCCTTCCTCCTGCTGCTCCTGGGCCACAGCTCACCCTCCCGGCTCATTCCCAGCTCCAAACCCTCCCTCTGTGCCTGCAAATCACAAATCTCCCCCAGGCACGGCCCTGCCCCGCCACTCTGTGGGCAAAAACCCAAACTGGGGACACAAATGGCATCAGCTCGCCCCACTACAGCCCCAAACTCAAACCCCAGATTGGGACCCACAAATGGCATCAGCTGGCCCCATTACAGCCCCAAACTCAAACTCCAAACTGGGGCCACAAATGGCATCAGCTGGCCCCATTACAGCCCCAAACTCAAACCCCAGACTGGGGCCACAAATGGCATCAGCTGGCCCCATTACAGCCCCAGATTGGGGACACAAATGCCATCAGCTGGCCCCACTACAGCCCCAAACTCAAACCCCAAACTGGGGCCACAAATGCCATCAGCTGGCCCCGTTACAGCCCCGGGCTGCAGTGGCTCTGGCAGGAGGAATATCTCTCCCTGTGAAATCAGCTGATTTAAATACTAATGAGCCAATAACCACGTTTGAGTAGAATAATGGCCATGATAATAGAAGCCATAAAAAGCTGCCGTGCTCTCAGCAATGTTCCCAGGCTCCTTCCACCCAGGTGCTGCCCCTGCTGGCAGCCTCCAAAGGAGAGGGGAAGGGATGGCCAGCGGCGCTCAGAGCTGCTGCCAGAGGTGCTGCAGGAGCTGAGCTGGGCCTGTTCTGTGCTCTGCTGGGAGGGAGAAAGCTCCCGAGTGGGTCTCAGTGTTTGTGGGATGGTGACATTGCCGTGCTGAGGTTTGTCCCCTCGCCTGGAGGGCAGTGCAGACATTTGGGAAATATTTCATAGAGCACAGAATCATGGAATCACTGAGGCTGGAAAAGCCCTCTGAGCCCATGGAGTCCAACCATGCCCAGCACTGCCAGGGCCACCACTGCCCCTGTCCCCAGGTGCCACAGCCACAGGGCTGTGAAATCCCTCAGAGATGGGGACTCCAGCCCTGCCCTTGGCACTTCCAATCCCTGGCCCCCTTTCCATGGGGAAATTCCTCCCAATGCCCACCCTGAGCTCCCCTGGCCCAGCCTGAGGCCATTCCCTCTGCTCCTGTCCCTGTTCCCTGGGATAAGATCCCAAATCCCCCCGGCTGTGCCCTCCTGGCAGGAGCTGTGCAGAGCCACAAGGGCCCCCTGAGCCTCCTTTGCTCCAGGCTGAGCCCCTGCCCAGCTCCCTCAGGGATTCTGCAGCCCCTGCCCGGCTCCCTCAGGGATTCTGCAGCCCCTGCCCAGCTCCCTCAGGGATTCTGCAGCCCCTGCCCAGCTCCCTCAGGGATTCTGCAGCCCCTGCCCGGCTCCCTCAGGGATTCTCCAGCCCCTTCCCAGCTCTGTTCCTGCCCTGGCCACACTCCAGCCCCTCCAGGGCTCTCCAGAGCTGCCCCAGCCCTGGGGATCCCCTGGCAGTGCCAGCACAGGGACACTGTGGCACTGCCCTGGCCCTGCTGCCACCCCAGAGCTGCCCTGGCTGCTGTGTTGGAGGAGGATGAAGGGCTGGAAGAGTTGGATGAGGAGGAGGATGAAGGGCTGGAGGACGAGGAGGAGGATGAAGATGAAGGGCTGGATGAGTCTTGAAGAGTTGGATGAGGAGGAGGATGAAGATGAAGGGCTGGATGAGGCTGGAGGAGCTGGATGAGGAGGAGGATGAAGATGAAGGGCTGGATGAGGCTGGAGAAGCTGGATGAGGAGGAGGATGAAGATGAAGGGCTGGATGAGGAGGAGGATGAAGATGAAGGGCTGGATGAGGAGGAGGATGATGACGAAGGGCTGGGTGAGGTTTGAAGAGCTGGAGGAGGAGGAGGATGAAGATGAAGGGCTGGATGAGGCTGGAGGAGCTGGATGAGGAGGAGGATGAAGATGAAGGGCTGGATGAGGAGGAGGATGAAGATGAAGGGCTGGATGAGGAGGAGGATGATGACGAAGGGCTGGGTGAGGCTGGAGGAGCTGGATGAGGAGGAGGATGAAGATGAAGGGCTGGATGAGGAGGAGGATGAAGATGAAGGGCTGGATGAGGCTGGAAGAGCTGGATGAGGAGGAGGATGAAGATGAAGGGCTGGGTGAGGCTGGAGGAGCTGGATGAGAAGGAGGATGAAGATGAAGGGCTGGTGAGGTTTGAAGAGCTGGAGGAGGAGGAGGATGAAGATGAAGGGCTGGATGAGGCTGGAGGAGGAGGAGGATGAAGATGAAGGGCTGGATGAGGAGGAGGATGAAGATGAAGGGCTGGAGGAGGAGGAGGATGAAGATGAAGGGCTGGGTGAGGCTTGAAGAGCTGGAGGAGGAGGAGGAGGATGAAGATGAAGGGCTGGATGAGGCTGGAGGAGCTGGATGAGGAGGAGGATGAAGGGCTGGAGGAGGAGGAGGATGAAGATGAAGGGCTGGGTGAGGCTTGAAGAGCTGGATGAGAAGGAGGATGAAGATGAAGGGCTGGATGAGGAGGAGGATGAAGATGAAGGGCTGGGTGAAGAGGAGGATGAAGATGAAGGGCTGGGTGAGGCTGGACGAGCTGGATGAGGAGGAGGATGGAGACGAAGGGCTGGATGAGGCTGGAGGAGCTGGATGAGGAGGAGGATGATGACGAAGGGCTGGATGAGGCTGGAGGAACTGAAGGAGGAGGAGGATGAAGATGAAAGGCTGGAGGAGCTGGATGAAGAGGAGGATGAAGACGAAGGGCTGGGTGAGGCTGGAGGAGCTGGAGGAGGAGGATGAAGATGACGAAGGGCTGGGTGAGGTTTGAAGAGCTGGAGGAGGAGGAGGATGAAGATGAAGGGCTGGGTGAGGAGGAGGATGAAGATGAAGGGCTGGATGAGGCTGGAGGAACTGAAGGAGGAGGAGGATGAAGATGAAGGGCTGGATGAAGAGGAGGATGAAGATGAAGGGCTGGGTGAGGCTGGAGGAGCTGAAGGAGGAGGAGGATGAAGATGAAGGGCTGGGTGAGGCTGGAGGAGCTGGATGAGGCTGGAGGAGCTGGATGAAGAGGAGGATGAAGACGAAGGGCTGGATGAGGCTGGAGGAGCTGGAGGAGGAGGAGGATGAAGATGACGAAGGGCTGGGTGAGGCTGGAGGAGCTGGATGAGGAGGAGGAGGATGAAGATGAAGGGCTGGATGAGGCTGGAGGAGCTGGAGGAGGATGAAGATGAAGGGCTGGATGAAGAGGAGGATGAAGATGAAGGGCTGGGTGAGGCTGGAGGAGCTGGATGAGGAGGAGGATGAAGATGAAGGGCTGGGTGAGGCTGGAGGAGCTGGAGGAGGAGGAGGATGAAGATGAAGGGCTGGATGAGGCTGGAGGAGCTGGATGAGGAGGAGGATGAAGATGAAGGGCTGGATGAGGCTGGAGGAGCTGGATGAGGAGGAGGATGATGACGAAGGGCTGGGTGAGGCTGGAGGAACTGAAGGAGGAGGAGGATGAAGATGAAAGGCTGGAGGAGCTGGAGGAGGAGGAGGATGAAGATGAAGGGCTGGATGAGGCTGGACGAGCTGGATGAGGAGGAGGATGGAGACGAAGGGCTGGATGAGGAGGAGGATGAAGATGAAGGGCTGGGTGAGGCTGGAGGGGCTGGATGAGGAGGAGGATGATGACGAAGGGCTGGGTGAGGCTGGAGGAGCTGGATGAGGAGGAGGATGATGACGAAGGGCTGGGTGAGGCTGGAGGAGCTGGATGAGGAGGAGGATGATGACGAAGGGCTGGGTGAGGCTGGAGGAACTGAAGGAGGAGGAGGATGAAGATGAAAGGCTGGAGGAGCTGGAGGAGGAGGAGGATGATGACGAAGGGCTGGATGAGCTGGAGGAGGAGGAGGATGGAGATGAAGGGCTGGGTGAGGCTGGATGAGGAGGAGGATGAAGATGAAGGGCTGGATGAGGCTGGAGGAGCTGGATGAAGAGGAGGATGAAGATGAAGGGCTGGATGAGGCTGGAGGAGCTGGAGGAGGAGGATGGAGATGAAGGGCTGGGTGAGGCTGGATGAGGAGGAGGATGAAGATGAAGGGCTGGATGAGGCTGGAGGAGCTGGAGGAGGAGGATGAAGATGAAGGGCTGGATGAGGAGGAGGATGAAGATGAAGGGCTGGGTGAGGCTGGATGAGCTGGAGGAGGAGGAGGATGAAGATGAAGGGCTGGGTGAGGCTGGAGGAGCTGGATGAGGAGGAGGATGATGACGAAGGGCTGGATGAGCTGGAGGAGGATGAAGATGAAGGGCTGGGTGAGGAGGAGGATGAAGACGAAGGGCTGGGTGAGGCTGGAGGAGCTGGATGAAGAGGAGGATGATAACAAAGGGCTGGATGAGGCTGGATGAGCTGGAGGAGGAGGATGAAGATGAAGGGCTGGGTGAGGCTGGCTGTTGAAGCCCCCACATGCTCTGCCCCACGTGGTGCCATGGAATCCCCATCTCCATGTCCTGGCAGGGCCGTGGGCTCTGGCCCAGTGCCGGGGCACTCACGGGGCAGAGGAGCTCAGGTGCCTGGAAGCTGTGCACGGTGAGGGGTGAAGTGTGCTCAGAGTGCAGGGGGAATGTTCATTTACAGAGCTCTGGGTCAATCCATGGCAGCCTCAGCTCTCGGTGCTGGTGTTCACAGCCACTTCCCTGCCCTCGGGCTGCTCCAGCTTTATCTACTCTTGCTGTTGTTATTGCTATTATTAGCATTATTATTATTGCTATTTTCATTTTCCTTCTCAGATTTATGAATCTTGGCTGTGAGCAGGGGCTGGAAATGGGAAAATCCAGTCCTGGGTTACATGAGAGAGCCAGTACAGCAGGAGAATGTGAAATGAGGAGCAGCAATAAAATGGATTATTAAAAAAAAATAATACTCCTATCCCTGAGTTCCTTGGTCATTTAGCAAGACTATAAGTTATTAAAAAAGGAATAAGGGAATTAAAAAGTGAAATCAAGTGAGGGATAGGAATTAATTGGAGAGGAATAAAGCACTGGTAAATAAATGAGATGTTAGGGAAAGATGAGCAGGGGTGGGAGATGACACATTTGCATCTTCCACCTGGCCAGGTGTCACAGGGCCATGGGACACTCGGGGACACTCAGGGACACTTGGGGACACTTGGGGACACTTCGGAGCACAGCAGTGACCCCCTAGAGGAGGAGCCACCCTGGAGCTCAGGGCAGCTGGCTGCAATATCCCATTCCTGCACAAATCTGAGTCTCTGTACAGCTCTTCCCTCGGGGGGGGCATAAATTAATTGGAGTTTCTGAGGAGCCTGGGACTCATCTTCCAGCTCCAGGAGAGCCCCCAGAGGTTCCCCAAGGTGAGTCTGTGCCACAGCAGGTGCTGGGGAGAGGAAGGGGCTGATTCCCCCAGGTCTCCCAGCAGGAAGGTGACAAAGGCAGCCTGGGATGGGTGCCAGGGCTGGATCTGCTGCATTTGTTCTGTCTCTGAGGCACAAGAGCTGTTCAGGCTGCCCTGGCTCCAGCAAAGCTGGATCCTGGCTCACCCAGCCCGGGGTGAAGGGACACTCTGTGCTCACTGAGGGGACACAGTCTGGGTCCTGCAGGGCTTGGGGCCAGGGCAGGGCACGTGTGGGCTGAGGGGCTGCCCCAGCTCCTGGGGTTCCAATATCCCTGTGGTGACACCTGCCCAGGTGTGTCCCTGTGAGCCCAGAGCCCCTGCTGATGGAGCCACCCACCTTATCTGTGATCCCACAGATAAGGTGCTGTGATCACAGAGATAAGGCCCTGTGATCCCACAGATAAGGCCTTGTGATCCCACAGATAAGGTCCTGTGATCACACAGATAAGGTGCTGTGATCACACAGATAAGGCCCTGTGATCACAGAGATAAGGCCCCGTGATCCCACAGATAAGGTGCTGTGATCACACAGATAAGACGCTGTGGTCACACAGATAAGGTGCTGTGGTCACACAGATAAGGCCCTGTGGTCACATAGATAGGGCCCTGTGATCCCACAGATAAGGGCCCTGTGATCCCACAGATAAGGCCCTGTGATCCCACAGATAAGGGCCCCATGATCCCACAGATAAGGGCCCTGTGATCCCACAGATAAGGTGCTGTGGTCACACAGATAAGGCCCTGTGATCCCACAGATAAGGTGCTGTGGTCACACAGATAAGACCCTGTGATCACAGAGATAAGGCCCCATGATCCCACAGATAAGGTGCTGTGATCACACAGATAAGGTGCTGTGGTCACACAGATAAGGCCCTGTGGTCACATAGATAAGGCCCTGTGATCCCACAGATAAGGCCCTGTGATCCCACAGATAAGGGCCCTGTGATCCCACAGATAAGGCCCTGTGGTCACACAGATAAGGCCCTGTGATCCCACAGATAAGGTGCTGTGGTCACACAGATAAGGTGCTGTGGTCACACAGATAAGGCCCTGTGGTCACACAGATAAGGCCCCGTGATCCCACAGATAAGGCCCTGTGATCCCACAGATAAGGCCCAGTGATCCCACAGATAAGGCCCCGTGATCCTACAGATCTGTGACCACACAGATAAGGTGCTGTGGTCACACAGATAAGGCCCCATGATCCCACAGATAAGGCCCTGCCTCCCCCAGGAGCCCTGAGGGCCCAGGGGAGCAGAGAGAGGCTCAGCCCCAGCATGGAGTGTCCTTATCACACAGGAACACACTGCTGGCTCTAATCCACCATGGAAGCTTCTCCCTGAGCCGGTTCAGGGAAGAGCTGATAAGGTGATAGAGGAGCCCAGCTGGCTGGCTGTGACCTTTAGAGGGATGTGACAGTCACTGTCCCAGCTGCTGGGGCTGGCACAGGCACTCCAGGGCTGGCTGAGGAGGGAGCTGCTTTGGCAACTCCTGTGCTGGTGTTCACAGGGGTGAGGGCAGAGACGAGGATCTGACTCCATGTTTCAGAAGGCTGATTTATTATTTTATGATATATAGTATATTAAAACTGTACTAAAAGAACAGAAGAAAGGATTTCATCAGAAGGCTGGCTAAGAATAGAAAGGAATGATAACAAAAGCTTGTGTCTTGGACAGAGTCTGAGCCAGCTGGGCTGTGATTGGCCATTAATTACAAACATCCAACATGAGCCCAATCCCAGATGCACCTGTTGCATTCCACAGCAGCAGATAACCATTGGTTACATTTTGTTCCTGAGGCCTCTCAGCTTCTCAGGAGGAAAAATCCCAAGGAAAGGATTTTCCATAAAAGTTGTCTGTGACACACTCCCCCTTCTCCCCTCGGCACCCCTCAGCTGGACATGGACACAGAAGCCCAGGGATGGAACCTGAGCCTGGACAGGGCAGCCCAGGGATGGAGGATGGACCTGTCCATCCCTGTCCATCCCTGTCCATCCCTGTCCATCCCAGCCCTGCCAGGCCACCCAGGGCTGCTGGGGACATCATCCCTGTCCATCCTTGTCCATCCCTGTCCATCCCAACCCTGCCAGGCCACCCAGGGGTGCTGGGGACATCATCCCTGTCCATCCCTGTCCATCCCTGTCCATCCCAACCCTGCCAGGGCACCCAGGGCTGCTGGGGACATCATCCCTGTCCATCCCTGTCCATCCCTGACCCTGCCAGGGCACCCAGGGCTGCTGGGGACGTCACCTCCAGGCCTTTGGGGCTGCAAAGCCAAGCCCAGGCTCTGCTGGCTCCCAGTTTCTGCATCTTGACTGCAGGTGAGACTTTTTTACCCACACCTGACTCCAAGTCAGGGTTTTTCACAGCAGAATTTCACTGTTTCTGCTTGCTAATGAAGATATATTTGTATGGAAAAAAAAAAAAAAAAGAAAGAAAATATCCAGGCTCCCCCAGAGACCCCCATCATTTGAAATGCAGGCTGGGCAAAGCTAACTGGAAAACACCCAGTGGGGGACAGAGCTCTGCGAGCAGAGAGGGAGATGAGACTCTCTAATAAGATCTTTTCCCATCTCTAATTTCTCTGAATCGAGCTGCTCATGCAGAAAGCAGCACTGGGAGATTTGGAAAGCTATTTGTGTGGGTAATTGACATTATTTTCTCTGCTAGGCACTACGCCCAACTTCCAGTGTTAATATAAACATTTTTTTTTTTAATGATAGCTTGTGCTTTTTGGTGGGCATAAAGCAGCATTTGTATTTACAGCCAAAATGCATAATAAATAAATGAATACATTTGGTAGAATATTTTATCTGCCTGGATGAAAAGGAATAAAATCTATTCAGGCTGACCAGAAATGCTTGTTCATCCTGGCTGGGCTTAGCAAAACATTTTGGTTAAAAGCACACAGCGAAGCTGGGAATTTTTTTGGGAAGGATGTAAAATGGATTTTGATTTCTAATTTCAGCACAAAATCCTTCCTTTTTGGAGGCTTGAAGTGATATTTCAAATTTGACCTCTATTAGCCTGTATTTTTAGAAAAAGCTGAAACAACAAAGGGTTTATTACAGGTTTGGCTCAACTCACAATCAAATGCATTATTTAGGGTTTTTTCCATATTTTGTTTGTGGGAGAGTGGTTTTTAAAAGCTGGAGCTGCACCCCCACATTTTGTGCCGTGCCTGCCATGGGGAGCTGCAGCTGCAGGGCCTCTGTGGGGTGAAAGTGGCTCTGGAATGGTGGAAGGAGGGAGTTGTCCCCTCCTTCTCCAGGATTTTGCCCATCCTTGCCCTCCCCAGGGCCACACCCCGGTTCTCCTGCTGGATCCTGGGGCTCTGTGCTCCAACCCAGGGGTGCAGGATGATTTTACACCTCCTCTAAAAGGCCTTGGGCAAGAGAAGGGAGGGAGGCAGATGTTTAAACCAGCCCTGGCATGGTCCCACTCTGGCAGAGCTGCTGTGAGGGTCACAGGGGTGCTGTGAGGTTTGCAGAGGCTCTGGAGGTTCACAGAGGTTCTGTGAGGTTCTGTGAGGTTCACAGAGGTTCACAGAGGTTCTGTGAGGTTTACAGAGGTTCTGTGAGGTTCAGTGAGGTTCCCAGAGGTTCTGGAGGTTCACAGAGGTTCTGTGAGGTTCTGTGATGTTCTGTGAGGTTCTGTGAGGTTCTGTGAGGTTCCCAGAAGTTCTGGAGGTTCCCAGAGGTTCTGTGAGGTTTGCAAATAGAAGTCAGCTGGCAAGAAGAACAGGGGGAAAATCCCGACTGTCACGAGGTGAAACTCAACCTCCCCCAGTGCAAGGCAGAGGTGAATACATTAAACACAAAACAAACCTCACTGTGCTTCCAAAGGGGGCTGTGAGTCTGTGGCTCCATCCTGGGACCAGAAATGTATGAAATAATGTTTCTTTTCCTGTGAAGGCCGCAGCTGAAGTCTGGGTTTCATTGCACCCCTGTCCTCAGAGCCCAAGTCAGGAGATGCTCAGGAGAGGAGCTGGAGATGAGTTGGACATGTTCCTTGGAGATGTTTCTTGGGGAGGAGTTGGAGATGTTCCTTGCAGATGTTCCCTGGGGAGGAGCTGCAGATGAGCTGGAGATGTTCCTTGGGGATGTTCCTTGGGGATGCTCCCTGGGGAGGAGCTGATGTGGGCTGGGAGCAGCAGCCGTGCCCAGCCCGGGGTGCACGGGGGGCTCACCCCCAGGGGCTCAGGGAGACTCTGAAGGGCAGAGAGAGCCCTTGGGGTCCTGTGTGAGCAGAGTGGCCAGGGACAGCTCCCTGCTCAGCCCTGGCCTCACAGCGCCACGAATTCCAGATACATCCCTTGGGAAATGCACAGGACACACCATTCCTGCATCTCTGGGCAGAACCCCAGGAGCTGACACGTATGAGAACTGCTATTAGCTGTTATCCTTACTCCTACTACCGAAATATGTCAGAGATTTCATTTGAAATTAAACAAAACAACCCCACAAACCACCAGAAACTCACCTGTGCTGACATTCCCATTGAGCAAGACTTGTCAAAGCACAAGGAGGGCACAGCCTCTCTGGGGCCCTCCCACGGGACCAGGAAAGAAGGGACTGTTCTCCTCACCAAACACAGCACAGGGCTTTGACTGATCTGCTGTGGAAGCTGGGAAGAGCCAAGGTTTGACCTGAGACCCCTTAAGGCAGCCCAGTGGCACAGTTCCAGCTGTTACAGCACTTTCTGGCCGTGACTGTCCCCGTGTCCAGCCAGGCTCTGGAACCACCCAGCCCCTTGGAGGAGGAGGGCATTTGCAGCCTCCCATCAGATCATTGTTCTTGCTGCAGTTCCCTGGCAGTGAAATAGAGATAATACAGCAAAGAAACAATGCCACCAAACTTGTTATCAGTCCTTCCTTGCTTATTCCTCCCACCAAACATTTCCTATCAGCATTCACCAGCTAATCTTCTCCTTTTGTCACTGACACAAAAACACTTGCTCATTTTGTGTCATCTCCAAATACTGCAACAATAGAAGAATGCAGCCATTAATTACTGAAATTACCGTTACAAGAGAAAATTATAGTCATTAAAATCAAGGTAAAACTCATTTGTACTTTCCTCAACTTCTCTTTTTTTGTGAAGCTACCAACTTAATGCCTCCAGTAAAGACCTCAGAATGCAGCAAACTGAAAAGTCTGGGAAATGTGAGTGGTGCTGTCACTGCAGGAGCTTCACTGAGGCAAAGGCTCCTGTTCCCTCCCTGAGCTGTGCTCTCATCACAGAGCCATAGGATGGGATGGGATGGGATGGGATGGGATGGGATGGGATGGGATGGGATGGGATGGGATGGGATGGGATGGGATGGGATGGGATGGGATGGGATGGGATGGGATGGGATGGGATGGGATGGGATGGGATGGACCTCAGAGCCCACCCAGTGCCCCCCCTGCTGTCATGGTTTGACGCTGGCACAACTAGCATTGGGATTATAATAATTTGGGATTATTATTGATAATAATCCCAAAAAACTCACTTCCTCTCCAACCAGGACACCTGCCATGGCAGGGACACCTCCTGTGGTGGTGTTTGCAGGGGTCCCAGGATGAGGGAAGAGACGAGGATCTGACTCCATGTTTCAGAAGGCTGATTTATTATTTTATGATATATATTATATTAAAACTAAACTAAAAGAATAGAAGAAAGAATTTCATCAGAAGGCCAGCTAAGAATAGAATAGCCAAGAATGATAACAAAGGCTCTGTCTCAGACAAAGAGTCCAAGCCAGCTGGGTTGTGATTGGCCATTAATTAGAAACATCCAACATGGGCCAATCCCAGATGCACCTGTTGCATTCCACAGCAGCAGATAACCATTGGGTACATTTTGTTCCTGAGGCCTCTCAGCTTCTCAGGAGGAAGAATCCTAAGGAAAGGATTTTCCATAAAATATCGTGGCTACACCTCCCACTGTCCCAGGCTGCTCCAGCCCCAGGGTCCAGCCAGGCCTTGGGCACTGCCAGGGATCCAGGGACAGCCCCAGCTGCTCTGGGCACCTGTGCCATGAGATGGTTTTGGAGTCCATTGCAACCCAAGCCACTCTGGGATGGTCTGGTTCCATGTCTCTGTGAATGCTGGAATGAACATAGGAGCTCCTGCTGCTGTAACTGAGCTCTGTGCAGATCAGTGGTGCCAGCTCTGCTGGTGAGTGAGCCCTGGGACAGCAGGATTTCCCCAGCCCTGGAGAGTAGAGGGGCTGGGATCCACAGTGCCTGAGCCTGCCCAGGGTCACACCCTGCCCCAGGGACAGGCTGGGCACGGGGGCCAAGGGGATTCTCCAGAAGCCAAAATCCTCCTTGGGGGATCTCTGCCCCTCAGCAGGGGCTCCTTGCCTGTGGGGGATAACAGCAGGTCTGTAAAAGCCTCCCAGACTGAATCTCACTTGACTCAACTGCACCTGTGAGAAATCTGTCAACCTTTCCTGAAAATAGAATCCTACAGCAGTGAAAAACAACCTGTTTCCCTGAGAAAGAATTCTAGGACTGACACTTTTACCGGCACCTATGTAAACTATTCTAAACCCTGAAAGACAAAAACTGCAGGCAATATCTGCAGCCAGACCCTTGCCAGCAGGTGGGCATCCCTGGTGAACTAACCAGGGTACAGCCCATTACTGAGCAGCTGCAGACAGGCACAATTTATTTATCAAACTCTATATTAGGGGGTGGGAGCAAACCTGTGCCTTTCTGTGCTACATGAACAAGCAGCTCCTCTCCAACACCAGGTGACAGCCACAGCTGCCCTGCATCAGCTGCCTCTGCTGATAGCAGTGCTGATAGCAGTGCTGATAGCAGTGCTGATAACAATGCTGATAGCAGTGCTGATAACAGTGCTGATAGCAGCAGTTCAGAGGGTTCTGATTCCATCAGCTGCTCTGCTGATAGCAGTGCTGATAGCAGTGCTGATATCAGTGCTGATAGGAGCAGTTCAGAGGCTCTGATTCCATCAGCTGCCCCTGCTGATAGCAGTGCTGATAACAGTGCTGATAACAATGCTGATAGCAGTGCTGATAGCAGTGCTGATAACAGTGCTGATTACAGCAGTTCAGAGGCTCTGATTCCATCAGCTGCCTCTGCTGATACCAGTGCTGATAGCAGCAGTTCAGAGGGTTCTGACTCCTGATCCCAGTGCTGATAGCAGCAGTTCAGAGGCTCTGATTCCTGATCCCAGTGCTGATAGCAGCAGTTCAGAGGGTTCTGACTCCTGATCCCAGTGCTGATAGCAGCAGTTCAGAGGCTCTGATTCCTGATCCCAGTGCTGATAACAGGAGATCAGAGGCCCTGATTCTGATCCCAGTGCTGATAGCAGCAGTTCAGAGGCTCTGATTCCTGATCCCAGTGCTGATAGCAGCAGTTCAGAGGCTCTGATTCCTGATATCAGTGCTGATAGCAGTAGTTCAGAGGCCCTGACTCCTGATCCCAGTGCTGATAGCAGCAGTTCAGAGGCTCTGATTCCTGATATCAATGCTGATAGCAGCAGTTCAGAGGGTTCTGACTCCTGATCCCAGTGCTGATAGCAGCAGTTCAGAGGCTCTGATTCCTGATATCAGTGCTGATAGCAGCAGTTCAGAGGCCCTGATTCCTGATCCCAGCGCTGATAGCAGCAGTTCAGAGGCTCTGATTCCTGATATCAGTGCTGATAGCAGCAGTTCAGAGGCCCTGATTCACTGATCTGATGCTGGGTGACAGGTCCCTGGCCTAAATGCACATGCAAACATTACACACATGCATACAAATTGAATTTGCCATTTTCTGCAGACTTCAGCCACAGGCAAAGCTCGAGAAAAAGAAGAGCAGGAGCAGTTGATGTGATCAAGATAAAGGTTAAACACCCAATTATCCTGTTTGGCACTGAGGGTAGGGCCAGCACAACGAGTGGCTTGGTTAATATCTGCCTGGAACTCAACCTCCGAGGCACAGAGCTGGCCTTTCCTCAGTGCTGCCATCAGCAGCAGTGCTCAGGTTGTGTTCCAGCAAATATCTCTGCAAAGCATTTCCTCTACACCTGGTTTTAACTCTTGATTTTCATTCTTATTTATTCACAGCAAAAGAAGAAGGTTTGATGCTTTGATTTTCTGCCAGGCTCTATGGCCAGTGACACCCCATCTCTGATTTCTCTGGTGATTTCTCTGGGCCATTGTCCTGCTCTCAGACATTTCCCTGCCTTTTGATGAGCAAAGATCTTGAATTCCAGGGCTTCTGCCCTTGCTGGTTTTGGACAGAGCTGCATGGACACGACTCCAGCACATCCCAACGGGTGTTGCAGTGGCTGGGCAGTGTGGGACCTCTCCCAGAGGCACTGCCAAATCCTCTCCTAACTGGGAATTTCCCCTCACATTGAGTCCCAATGTCATTTTGTCTCAGTGTTTCCTCCCTTGTGTTTTATTCATTATGCAAACCCCTTCTCCTTTTTCCCCCAACTTTCTTTCAACAACCTGTAATCAAATGTTTCTCTAAAAGAAGTGCCCAAGGTTTGTTTGGGTTTTTTCCCCATCTCTGGGATGAGCATGTGGTTGGAGAGTTCACAGGCTCCTTTTAAACAGACGGCTAATTGCTCAGGAGCAGGCACCAAAGTTAACGATAAATATGTAAATTGGGGAAGAATGAGACACTCGTTAAACATCAGGCATTTACTATGGAAATTAAGTGTCATTAGATGCATAAAAGGCTTTCCCAGTTTCCCTTCAAGCCTTCATTAGTGCACTGATCCCAACAAACACAGAGGGGCCACCCCATCCAAACAAGAGCACAGCCATCCTGAACGGGTGCCCAGAACTCAAACCCAAACAGTTTTAAAATCAGTTTTGAGCTTTGGAGATACTCCACAGCTTTCCTTCTCTTCCCCAGTTCCATTTCCCCTTTGCTGCTCCATCCCATGCAGCAGGAGGAGATGAGGCTGGGACAGCCCAGCCCCAGGAAGGCTGCTCACATCATCTTTGGCCGAGCTGGAGCCAGAGCTGACAGAAGCAGAGGAGTTCTTGGGAAAGTGTTTGCACTTATTCCAGGGCTTTGGAGTAGAAAAGGGTGAGGGTAGAGCAAAAGTCTTGGAGAAAGGGTGGGAAATGCATCTCTGGGAGCTGGAGAGCAGAGCATCTTCCCCCTAAATGAGATGGGTTTGGATTATCCACACTCATTTTCCAAGGGTCTGTGAAACCCCTCCTCATCCTCAGTCTTTTCCAGGCCACCCTCTCTCAAATCTGTAGTGCCAGGAGCCAGGGAATGGCTCCCAGAGCCAGAGGGCAGGGCTGGATGGGATATTGGGAATGAGGAATTGTTCCCTGGCAGGGTGGGCAGGCCCTGGCACAGGTGCCCAGAGCGGCTGGGGCTGCCCCTGGATCCCTGGCAGTGCCCAAGGCCAGGCTGGACACTGGAGCACCTGGGACAGTGGGAGGTGTCCCTGCCATGGCAGGGGTGGCACTGGGTGGGATTTAGGGTCCCTTCCAACCCAAACCACTCCATGATCTTCATTCTGTTCAGCTCAGCTCACTCCATCTATAATTAGCCATGAGTAAAAATTCAAATTACTCCCTTCCTCAACAGCCTTCCAGGAATTTAAAGATACTGACATGGAAATCCTTGTTTGGAAGTGCCCCAGAAACCTGGAACAGGTTCCTGAAGGATTTCCTTAGGGTTGCCTTGCTCCTATAAATCCCTTCCAAGCCAGTGTGCTCATGAGGATCAAAGTGCAGAAGCATTACCAAATGCAGGGAATTTCCTGAACTCACCTTCAGCCAACCAGACAAGAGCAGGAGACCTCTGTGGATGGTGGTGGGGCTCGGCAGAGTGGCTGTCCCTTGTGCACACCTTGGGACACTTGCAGTGGGATGGGGAGGATGAAGTTTTCCCTCTGCACCTTCATGCAAAGCAGTCAGTCCCAGACCTCACCAACTCCAGCACTGCAGGCAGCCAAAAACGTCATGGAAAGGTGAAAATATTTATTTTTCTGCAGTTTTTTCCCCATAAACTAGCATTGATATGTCAAAAAGAAACTAAAATAAACCAGAGAAAATCACAAACTGCTAAGAACCGTGTGGAGAGCAGAGTGATTTTTGTCCTTTCTGTAACACCCACCCACACGGAGCCAGCCTGCTGACAGCAGCAAAGGAGGATCAAAAATAGCCGAGGTTTTGTCACAGAACTTTCCAGATTGTCCACTGGAAACCACGCAGGTGTAGCTGTGGATTCTGCCAGGCTGGCCCCAGCAGCCAGCCCCATTTCTGTACCCCAGCCAGCAGCAGGGGTGCCAGGGCTGGGATGGAGGAGGAGGAGGAGGAGGAGGAGGAGGAGGAGGAGGAAGAGGAAGAGGAAGAGGAAGAGGAAGAAGAGGAAGAGGAGGAGGAAGAGGAGGAGGAAGAGGAGGAAGAGTCCCTCCATCTCCTCCCCCAGCCAGCAGCAGGGGTGCCAGGGCTGGGATGAGCCCCAGCCTGGAGCAGCCAGACCCCAGTGCTGAGGAGGAGGAGGAGGAGGAGGAGGAGGAAGAGTCTCTCCATTTCCCTGAGAGCCATGACACAGGATTTTAAGACACTTTAAGGGATTTTTGAGACACTTCATGAGCTAAGACCTGTTCAAAGGTTGTGGATGCAAAGCCAGTGCCCACAATGTACCCCTGTGCAATTCCATACAAATACAGCCAGTACAAATACAGCCAGTGCAATACAATTCCATACAAATACAGTCAGTACAAATACAGTCAGTACAAATACAGCCAGTGCAATACAATTCCATACAAATACAGTCAATACAAATACAGCCAGTACAAATACAGCCAGTGCAATACAATTCCATACAAATACAGTCAATACAAATACAGTCAGTACAAATACAGCCAGTGCAATACAATTCCATACAAATACAGTCAGTACAATACAATGCCATACAAATACAGCCAGTACAATACAATTCCATACAAATACAGCCAGTGCAATACAATTCCACACAAATACAGTCAATACAATGCATTTCTGTGCCAGGTTGTTCCTTTACAGTTTAACTCTTTGTTCTGCAGCAGTACCAGGCTAGTCTGGAGAACCATCATGGAATCACAGGGTGGTTTGGAATGAAGGGACCTCAAAGCCCATCCAGTGCCAGCCCTGCCCTGGGCAGGGACACCTCCCCTGTCCCAGTAAAGGCAGAGATGCTCAGCTCACTGCTCCCTGCACAGTGGAACCTCACCCAGGGACCAGGGGCACTGCTGGGGGAGCTCCTGCACCATCCCATTCCTGCCTCCTTCTCCAAGAGCTCTCTGGAGTCACAGAAACACAGAACAACTGAGGTGATTAATAACTATAA
This sequence comes from Agelaius phoeniceus, assembly GCF_051311805.1. Classification (NCBI taxonomy): domain Eukaryota; kingdom Metazoa; phylum Chordata; class Aves; order Passeriformes; family Icteridae; genus Agelaius; species Agelaius phoeniceus. Next base: position 74,549,551 of record NC_135268.1, read on the forward strand.
AAATAACTATAATAACTAATAATAACCAAAGAAAAGCCCTCTGAGATCGAGTCCAGCCCTCCCCAGCACTGCCACCACTGCCCCTGTCCCCCAGTGCCACATCCCCAGGGCTGTGAGACCCCTCAGGGATGGGGACTGCACCCCTGCCCAGGGCAGTGGTTTTCCAGGAATAAGTCTCTCCATTATAACCCAGGGGATTGCATCCCTGGATTTCCTCACAAGCCTTCTCTGTCAGCCCTTGCTGGGCTTCTGGAGGCTCTGCCCTTGGCCCTGGGCCCTTCCAGCCCGGGCCGTGTCTGTGCTCTGTCCGTGTGTCCTGCTGGAAGCTGTGTGCAGGCCTTGGCAGGGAGTCTTGGTGCCACGGGAATGGGATCTGCTTGGTGGGAATGGGACCTGCTTGATGGGAATGGGAGCTCTTGGTGGGAATGGGATCTGTTTGTTGGGAATAGGAGCTCTTGGGTGGGAATGGGACCTGCTTGGTGGGAATGGGAGCTCTTGGTGGGAATGGGATCTGCTTGGTGGGAATGGGACCTGCTTGATGGGAATGGGAGCTCTTGGTGGGAATGGGATCTGTTTGATAAGAATGGGAGCTCCTGGATGAGAATGGGATCTGCTTGGTGGGAATAGGAGCTGCTTGGTGGGAATGGGATCTGTTTGGTGGGAATAGGAGCTCTTGGGTGGGAATGGGAGCTCTCATGTGGGAATGGGATCTGTTTGATGGGAATGGGAACTCTTTTATGGAAATGGGAGCTCTTGGTGGCAATGGGAGCTCTTTGCTGGGAATGGGAGCTCTTTGGTAGGAATGGGAGCTCCTGGATGGGAATGGGAGCTCCTGGGTGGGAATGGGAGCTCTTTTATGGAAATGGGAGCTCTTTGATGGGAATGGGAGCTCTTGGATGGGAATGGGAGCTCTTGGATGGAGGCTGAAGAGCAGAGCTGGGGGATGTCTGGAGTAGGAGCTGCAGGGAAACACTGAATTCCATCTCTCCACAATCCCTCAGCCCTGGAGATCAGCGTTCTCTGGCCCCTTGTCCCTCTGTCAATAAACAGACACAAGTGACCATGAACTCCTTCCTGCCAGCCACAGCCTGTCCTGCCCTGCAGGGCCATCAGTCACAAACCATCTCTGTCATCTCCACTTTGCACAAGCACTGGCGCCTTCGGGAGGAGCTTTGATGTCTGATGCAGCTCCAAAAAAATGACATTGAGAAGTTCACAGGACCAGGGCTCGAAGCACAAACACTCTGTGACTGCACACAGATGGCTGCAGACCTGGATCTGGTTTATTTATGCTTCTTGGAAAGAAGTTATTCAATATTCTGTTGGGGATTTAAATGTTTATTCTGAGCAATTCCCAGGCAAAATTTAACGAGCAGTCAATGGAGGAGTTTAATAAGGGGTGGGATGAAAAAAAGTATTTTTCTCTGTCTCTGGGCAATAAATCACAAGTCTTGCAAGGGCCACAAATCTTGGCTCTTTGTGCCATTTAAGCTCAGCTCCCTTGCTATCACTGAAGGAGATTTAAAGGCTGCCAGTCAGCTCCTGTGAGACACAGCTGTGCTCATTTGTTTATTCCTTAAAAACTGAAACAAGCTGGAGGCTGGTAAAGGCTTCCACCAGCACAGAATTGTGTCCTGGGCAGGGGGAATGTGTTCCCCAACCGAGCTGAACATCACCCAGGCCCTGGGGCTGAGCCTGCAAGGAGTGAAAAGGTCCCCTGGCCTCACCTCTGCTCTCGGCCTGGCTTAACCAAGACACATCTTGCTGTGCAAATGTTGAGATGTTGCTACATTAATGTGATTGGTGATCAAGTGTCTCCTTCAGGTAAAGATATGATGTGCCTTATTCCTCTCTAAAAGGTGCCCAGGATCCACTCCAGCTATTGGATGATACAGTCTCAAGTTCAAAAGTGAAACAAATCCAAAAGTCTGCCCAATAGACCAAAAGACAAACAGATTCTTATTTGAAAAACTGAACAACCCCATAAAAGAGTTCTGTGTACTCTTTTTATTTCCAAAAGCCCTAAAGGTAGAGAGATTTCTCCTTTTGAAGCCTCTTTAGCCCAAGCCCTCCCCAAACCAGCTTTGTGTTCCCTTTCCTCATTCTGGGCACTTTCCAGGACTCCTTTTCACCTCCCTGCCCCTGGAAGCAGAGGGAGGATTTAACACATTTGCCTTGGTCCTGGGGACAGCTACAGCTGCAGGCAGGGCTGGCAGCACAGGAGGAGCTGAGCTGGCCTGGCATGAGGGGAGGAACTGCCCTGGATAAAGCCCTGCTCACTCCTGGCCTGGCATGAGGGGAGGAACTGCCCTGGATAAAGCTCTGCTCACTCCTGGCCTGGTGTGAGGGGAGGAACTGCCCTGGATAAAGCTCTGCTCCCTCCTGGCCTGGCATGAGGGGAGGAGGAACTGCCCTGGATAAAGCTCTGCTCACTCCTGGCCTGGTGTGAGGGGAGGAACTGCCCTGGATAAAGCTCTGCTCACCCTTGGCCTGGCATGAGGGGAGGAACTGCCCTGGATAAAGCTCTGCTCACCCTTGGCCTGGCATGAGGGGAGGAACTGCCCTGGATAAAGCTCTGCTCACTCCTGGCCTGGTGGGAGGAGAGGAGGAACTGCCCTGGATAAAGCTCTGCTCACTCCTGGCCTGGCATGAGGGGAGGAGGAACTGCCCTGGATAAAGCTCTGCTCACTCCTGGCCTGGCATGAGGAGAGGAGGAACTGCCCTGGATAAAGCTCTGCTCACCCTTGGCCTGGCAGGAGGAGAGGAACTGCCCTGGATAAAGCTCTGCTCACTCCTGGCCTGGTGTGAGGAGAGGAGGAACTGCCCTGGATAAAGCTCTGCTCACTCTTGGCCTGGCATGAGGGGAGGAACTGCCCTGGGTAAAGCTCTGCTCACTCCTGGCCTGGCCTGTCTCTGCACATTGGCAAAGCTCTGTCAGTTTGTGGAGCCAGGGCAGGCCGGGGGCCCTGGGGTCACCTCATCTCGGGTTTTGGTTGTGGATTGCTGCCCCCAGATGTGCAGGGTGTCTCTGCTTCGGCCCCTGTGGCTGCAGAACGAGTCTGGGCTCTTCACTTTTCGCTCTTGAGGTTGTTTATTAATTCTGATCTATAAAATTTTCTTTCTGCCCAGCCCAGATCTGCTCAGCAGGGCAGCCACAGGCACTCTGACTGCCCCTGAGGTGCTGTTGTCCTTTTATACTACAAACTACATAGAACATATTGACACTGAATTCCCAATACCCATCACCTGTGTTAGGCAGTGCACTGCTACTCTAAACCAATCCCAAAGTGCCAGCACCACTGCAGAAAATGGAGAACAAGAACAAGAAGAGGAAAGGCTGGACATGTCCAAGTTCTTCCATCTTGTCCCCATAACCCCCATACCAAAAATCCTAAAATCTACATTTTCACCCTGTGATCATTTTGTTATTACACTGTTCAAACCTGTGTGACTTTCATGTCCTCATACAAAGCTGGTCACTTGCTCCAGGGGTCACAATCAAAGCCCCAGGTGCTCTGGGCTGTGCCAGGGTCTCTGAGCCCCCCAGTGGGGCAGCTCTGGGCACCCGGAGGGATGTGCTCAGTTCTGACACCCTCGCTGGTGTCAAAGGCTGTCCCTGCCAGCCCAGGGTGCTGCGGAGCCTCCTGGATATGAGGATCCACCCCAGCCTTTGGAGAGGGACTTGTGCTGGTGCTGAGGAAAGATCAGCTATCCATGGTGAGGCTGAGGCATAACCAAGAGCTTTGCCAGGAAAAACACTGCTTTTAGGAAAATCCAGTCCCAATGCTCCTCACTTCTGCAGCCAGACTGAATTCCTCCCCTTGCTTTAGCTGCTTCTGCCTTGGAGTTAGCTGAAACAGCAGCTGCAGCTCAGAGCTCTTTGGTTTTTACCAGCTCTCAGGCAGGCATCAGGTCCCCCATGCCATGCCATGCCATGCCATGCCATGCCATGCCATGCCATGCCATGCCATGCCATGCCATGCCATGCCATGCCATGCCATGCCATTATCCCATCCCATTATCCCATCCCATTATCCCATTATCCCATCCCAGGCTGTAAGGGGCTGCTGGGACACCCCAGGGCAGGAAGGGGACATGCCTGTCCCTGTGTCCCCCCAGGGCACTCCTGCCCTCCCTGTAGCCCCCAGGGATCAGGCTGGGCTGTGCCCTTGTTTCCCACCCTGTTTCTGTGGTCTCTCTCTCCACAGAAGGGGTACTGGCTGTGTGAAGCACTGCCCTGAGCAGAAGCACAGAATTCTGGCACAGAGAGAGCCCAAAGAGTTGCTCAGACTCACTTTTCCCCCAGGCTTTTGTTGTACACGGCTCAGAATTCAGCAGCACATAAATAAATTACCTCCAAACCCTGAGCCCTGCTGGTTGTACACCTGAGAGGCCTCTGGGCAGGTGTTCAGGAGGCCAGTTCATGGCCCTGGGGAGTGATTTGTTTGCACTCATGACAAGATGCTTTATTAAAGGACAGAGGCCATTTGGTGCTGGTGCTTTATTTGGTGGCAGCATTTCCCTCTGGCCCTCCTGGGTTCCCTTGCCCTCCACACCAGTCATGAGCCAGGCAAGGTGAGAGGACAGAAGGGCTTTTACACCCTCTTGATCTGCTCACCTGACAGATCTGCAAGGTCTCTGTGTGTTGTGACATTCCAGTCTGATCCCCAGGCTGGAAAATTCCCCATTAACGGGAATTTCTTACCTTTCCTGCCCCAAATCCCTGCTTCCTTTGTGCAGGGAGGAAATGTCTGAACCTCCTCAGAAATGTGACTTTTAAACTCTGGGTCTCCAGAGATGGTGGAGATGATGCATTTTTAAGACACATTCAAGGCCAGGTTGGACAGGGCTTAGAGCCAGGTGTCCCTGCCCATGGCTTTAAGGGACCAGATGGGCTCTAAGGCTCCTTCCAAACCATTCTGGGACTCTAGCACTCCGTGTTATTTACAAAATAAATTCCTCACCTCTTCCTGATCCTATGGTTGGCCCCCCCAAGCCTAAGGTGTCCCTTCTGACTGTAAGTTTTCATTCCTGCAAGCAGAGTGATCCACTCAGGCTGTAAGTTCTCCCCTGTGGTTCATCCTCTGGGTGCATGGAGGTGGGAAAATGGGAATAACCTCATCCACAGAGCCTTGGGTGGCTGCTGTGAGGGGGGATAACAGGAAAAACCTCATCCACCCTTGAGTGGCTGCTGTGAGATGGGATAACAGGAATAACCTCATCCACAGAGCCTTGAGTGGCTGCTGTGAGGGGGGATAACAGGAATAACCTCCTCATCCACCCTTGGGTGGCTGCTGTGAGATGGGATAACAGGAATAACCTCATCCACCCTTGGGTGGCTGCTGTGAGGGGGGATAACAGGAATAACCTCCTCATCCACCCTTGGGTGGCTGCTGTGAGGTGGGATAACAGGAATAACCTCCTCATCCACCCTTGGGTGGCTGCTCTGAGGGGGGATAACAGGAATAACCTCCTCATCCACCCTTGGGTGGCTGCTGTGAGATGCAATAACAGGAATAACCTCCTCATCCACCCTTGGGTGGCTGCTGTGAGATGCAATAACAGGAATAACCTCCTCATCCATCCTTGGGTGGCTGCTGTGAGGGGGGATAACAGGAATAACCTCATCCACCCTTGGGTGGCTGCTCTGAGGGGGGATAACAGGAATAACCTCCTCATCCACCCTTGGGTGGCTGCTGTGAGGGGGGATAACAGGAATAACCTCATCCACAGAGCCTTGGGTGGCTGCTGGTGCCTGCCAAGCCCAGGAACACCCTGGAGTGAGCTCTGCTGCTCCCACCTGGGCTCAGGGGCTCCTGTGCAGCTGTCCTGCCCCTCAGGGATGCTGAGTGCTGCCCCTCTGCACCCCAAAGTCCATCAGCACTAATTAATGAATGACACTGCTCAGGCACCACGGTGAGAGCCTGGTGTGAGCCCTGCCACAGCCTGCACCTCAGTCATTAGTTCTGACTCAATTAATGAATGACCATTTACCTGCCCATCCACCTGTGTCTGCTGCTCTCTGGGGCTGGTTCCCAGCTCTGCTCCATCAGTCCCAGCTGGGACCAGTGCCTGGGAGGGGAATGCTGAACGAGCCCTGATTTACAGAGTCTCAGGGAAGGGTGAGTGCAGCAATGGCTCCTTGGCCAGCCCTGCCCTGTGCTTTGTGACCTGCCTGCAGTCACCACATGATCAGGGCCTTTCCTGAGCACACCATTTCCCTCCCCCTCACTGTTGGCGAGGGCTGGTTTCAATTATTTCCTTCCTTCACACTCTGTATTTCCAGCTGCCTCCAATGAGCAATTCATCTGCTCCATCAAATGACTTACCAAGATAGATTTCACATACAAGGCAAATAGATTTTGCCTCCCCTCACGATTTCACAGCACGATTTTTTATAATTCTGCTTCCCGTGCCTTGTTCCCAGCAAACCTTTCCCCAGAGCAGAGCTTTCCATCTGGGCAAGGTGAATAGAAAATGTCATTGGCTAAGAAAAGTAGTGCTTAATGTTATTTTGCCCTGACTCTCGTGGCACAGCATTTCCCATGTTATTTGAAATACAGAAGAGGGTCAGGAAAATACTGGGGCTCTTGCAGTGAGCTGCAGCATCACCCTGCTGGAGAGCCTTGCACTGCTGTGTAAGTTCTGAGTAACTGAGCAGTGTCAGCTGCACACACTGGGATTCACCCATGCAATGGCATCACAAGGCACCAAGCACCAGTGATGCCAAGAGAATCGTGGAAAAGCTCCTTTTCCCACATATTTGTACTTCAGGAGTTGTTGACACCAATTCAATTAAGAATTGTGGGGTGTGAAAAACGCCAATCACTTGTTTTTAAAATTTTAAAAGTTTAATAGTAATAAAATGGTTATAAAAATAGTAATACAATTAGAGTAATAATAATTTGGACAATTTGAATTAGGACAATATGAGACAACAAACACAAAGAGTTACAGACATCCAGGTACCTTTTCTGGGCAGCACAAGCCCGAAAAAGCCCCCCCATTAACAAAGGATTAACCCTTAAAAACAACAGCCTGTTGCATATTCACACACTTCACACATGATGCATCAATTCCATTCAAACACAGGATTCTGTCTGGTCATCGTCAACTTCTTCCTCTGAATCCTAACAGCGCCTTCGAGGCGGGAAGAAGTTCGTTTCTGCTGATAATGGAGCAATAAATTCTTTTTCTCTGAAAGATTCAGGTGTCCTGTGGCTGCTATCTCGCTGCGAGTCCTTTCTTTAAAAAATATCCTACATAGCATAGTTTCTATTTTAACAATTTTTATAACCTAAAACTATAGTTAACACAGTACTTAAGAGAATTAATACAGCATTACTTTCTAACACAACACATATCATATTCATTTGAATATTTGCGAAAAGCCAATCATAAAATACATGCATTTTTCACATGGGGAAATGGAGTGGGTGCAGTTAATGCACCTGCAAGTGGCTCCCAGCCTCTGTTTCTCAGCCAGCACAGAGGGAGGCACAGAGGGGATGGAGGGGGCTTGGCAGGGCTGGGACACTGCTCTGAGCCCTGTGTCAGCAGAACCACGGTGAATCCGGGCCAGGAGCCCTCAGCAAATCCATCTGCAGCTCATTGAGGCAGCGCAGGGAGAGTTCACGGGGAGTTTATCATGGCAACTGCTGAGGGTTAATGGCCAGCAGAGCAGATTGAGCTGTGGGATTACTAAATAATGAACTTTTCTCTCCAATAAATTTGTCCCTGACTTATAAAAAATCAATAACCTGCTACACTTCGGACAATTTTTTCTTCTTTTGTTGGGGGAGGGAGGTGGGCCCAGAGTAATTTTTAAACTACTCTTTCATATCTATAAAAATATATTTTACCCCGACCATTCATAGGGAAGCTCTGATGTGCCACATTTATTGCATCTTCATCACCCAGATAGATTTTTATGTGGGTGCCTGGCTACTGCTTTGTTTAATCATTCCTTTCCCTTCCCTCCTCATCCCTCTCCTCCTTCCCCTTCCAGGCTTTTTTATGGCACTGTCAGCAGTGGAGATCTGCAGGAGGGTTTTTGTGGGATGGAGGATGTCAGCAAGGTCAGGTCAGCTGGGACACAGCCAGAAATGTCAGCACTTTCCAGCCTGAGGGGAGAGGTTGAAATCATGGTTAGCACACACAGACTGGCACATTCTCTTTTTTTAAATTCTGTTTATTTTCTTCCTAAGGGTAGAGGGGATGGTTTCAGTTCCTGGCTCAGGGACAGACCTCCACTGGGATGTGGGATTGGGTTGAGAATGGGATTTGTCTGGTGCCTGCTCTTGGGCCGCTGTGGTTCTGTGTTTTCCACAACCCTGCTTCCCTCCAGCTCACAGAGAAGTGCCTCAAGTGATCCCTAATCATGGGCTGTCACAGACACATCTTCTATGGAAAATCCTTTCCTTAGGACTTTTCCTCCTGAGAAGCTGAGAGGCCTCAGGAACAAAATGTAACCAATGGTTATCTGCTGCTGTGGAATGCAACAGGTGCATCTGGGATTGGCCCATGTTGGATGTTTGTAATTAATGGCCAATCACAGTCAGCTGGCTCGGACAGAGAGTCCAAGCCACAAACCTTTGTTATGATTCCTTCTTTTTCTATTCTTAGCCAGCCTTCTGATGAAATCCTTTCTTCTATTCTTTTAGTACAGTTTTAATATAATATATATCACAAAATAATAAATCAGCCTTCTGAAACATGGAGTCAAATCCTCGTCTGTTCCCTCACCCAAGAACCCCTGTGAGCACGGTCACAGTGGGCTCCCTCCAACACCAGCCCCTTCCACAAGGCTGAAATTGCCTGCACTGTCCCAGGGAGAAAGGGGAACCCTGGAGAAGCACTGCCAGCCTCCAGCTCTCCTCACCCTGGGGAGTTTCCAGATCCTGTCTGTTCTCCCAGAGGTCAGGGTCTGCTCCTGGGGAGCTGAACTGCTCCCAGTGCTGCAGGAGAGGCCACATTGGGTGCCTGGAGGGCACATTCTGGTGCCAGCGCTTGTTCCTCCCCATGGGTGGCATTTTGACCTCCCCTTGATGACCTTCATGAGGTTCCTTGTCCCCTTTCTCCTGCCTGTCAGGGTGCCCCTGGATCTGGCTCTGTGGGACAGGGCAGCAGCACCTTCTGGACTGCTCTGTCTCCCCACTGAAGAAGAACTTAGTGAGCTCCTGTCCTTTGAGCCACCCAAAATTGGTGGATTGGGAAACATCACCAGCAGGAGTCACCTGCTGGCCCTAAAGCCCAGGTGCTCTGTGGGGTTTGTCACCAAGGGGCAGGGTTTGTCACCCAAGGAGCAGGGTCTGGCACCCAAGGGGCAGGGTTGGCACCAGGGTTTGTCACCGAAGATTAGGGTCTGGCACCAAGGAGCAGGGTTTGTCACAAGGAGCAGGGTCTGGCACCAAGGAGCAGGGTTTGTCACCCAAGGGGCAGGGTTTGTCCCCAAGGAGCAGGGTTTGTCACAAGGAGCAGGGTTTGTCACCCAAGGGGCAGGGTTGGCACCCAAGGGGCAGGGTCCGGCACCAAGGATTAGGGTCTGGCACCAAGGGGCAGGGTTTGTCACCAGGGTTTGTCCCCAAGGATTAGGGTCTGGCACCAAGGGGCAGGGTTTGTCACCAGGGTTTGTCACCAGGGTTTGTCCCCAAAGACCAGATCCACATCTGACCAAAGGGACTGAGGGTGCCCTGGACTCCCCTGAGAGGTGTCAAACAGAGCTGGCCCCAGGTGTGACCCTGGTGGGCACCGCTGTGCCCCATTCCCAGCCAGATTTAACTTGCACAATGCCCTTTGCTGCACTCCTGTTGCAGCTGGTGCTGCCCAGCACTGCAGAGGCAGCTGCAGCCGTGGCAGGGGAGCCCAGGCTGGCCCCAGAGAGGTGCCCAGCCCTGCCCTCGCCCATCTGTGTGGTGCCAGGGCTGTGTGGTGCCAGGGCTGCTCTCACGGGGCTGTTTGGGCAGCACCAGGCACTTCCCAGGGATCTGTGCTTAATAACTGAGGAGCAAATGCCTGGAACAGCAGCTAAAGCCCAGGCACACAATAAAGCATCCTGGGAGGATTAAGGGAAGTGCTGTTTGCCGGGGATTATCCAACAGCAGGACAGGTTTATCTCTCCCATTTCTGCCTCGCCGTGTCTCTGGAGCTCAGGAGCCACAGCTGTCTGTGGGTTCAGTGCACTCTGTCACTGAGCACAGGGACAGCTTGGAGGGGTGCAGGGCAACATCAGAAGGAAGTAAACTGTCTCTGTGCTCTGCATTTGCAGGAGAGGTTCCCAGGAGCACTGGCTCTGGCAGTCTGATTCACAGGGAGACGATTGGCTGGAGGCACCTACCCCAGGGAAGGAGAGAAGGAAGAAATAATTCAGAGTTTGACAAATCCATCCTGTCACAGTGAGCAGCCGGGAGTTCTCTGTCCATGATGTTAATTAGGGTCAGCCTTCAGGCTGTCACACACAGTCCTCCTCTTGTTCTCCATCCTGGGACTGCCCAGCTGCTGGGATGGGCTGATCCCTGCTCCTTGCCATGCCCAGAGCCACAGAGCCACAGAACCACAGAACCACAGAACCAACCACAGAACCACAGAACCAACCACAGAACCAACCACAGAACAAACCACAGAACCACAGAACCACAGAGCCACAGAACCAACCACAGAACCAACCACAGAACCACAGAACAAACCACAGAACCAACCACAGAACCAACCACAGAACCACAGAACAAACCACAGAACCAACCACAGAACAAACCACAGAACCACAGAACCACAGAGCCACAGAACCAACCACAGAACCAACCACAGAACCACAGAACCAACCATAGAACCAACCACAGAACAAACCACAGAACCACAGAACCACAGAGCCACAGAACCACAGAACCACAGAACCAACCACAGAACCACAGAACCAACCACAGAACCAACCACAGAACAAACCACAGAACCACAGAACCACAGAGCCACAGAACCAACCACAGAACCAACAACAGAGCCACAGAACCAACCACAGAGCCACAGAACCAACCACAGAACCAACCACAGAACCACAGAACCAACCACAGAACCACAGAACAAACCACAGAACCAACCACAGAACCAACCACAGAACCAACCACAGAGCCACAGAACCAACCACAGAACCAACCACAGAGCCACAGAACAAACCACAGAACCACAGAACCACAGAGCCACAGAACCAACCACAGAACCAACCACAGAACCACAGAACCAACCACAGAACCAACCACAGAGCCGCAGAACCAACCACAGAGCCACAGAACCAACCACAGAACCAACCACAGAACCACAGAACCAACCACAGAACCAACCACAGAACCAACCACAGAGCCGACCACAGAGCCACAGAACCAACCACAGAACCAACCACAGAGCCACAGAACAAACCACAGAACCACAGAACCACAGAGCCACAGAACCAACCACAGAACCAACCACAGAACCACAGAACCAACCACAGAACCAACCACAGAGCCGCAGAACCAACCACAGAGCCACAGAACCAACCACAGAACCAACCACAGAACCACAGAACCAACCACAGAACCAACCACAGAACCAACCACAGAGCCGACCACAGAGCCACAGAACCACAGAACCACAGAACCAACCACAGAACCAACCACAGAACCACAGAACCAACCACAGAACCAACCACAGAACCACAGAACCAACCACAGAACCAACCACAGAACAAACCACAGAACCACAGAACCAACCACAGAACCACAGAGCCACAGAACCAACCACAGAACCAACCACAGAACCACAGAGCCACAGAACCAACCACAGAACCAACCACAGAACCACAGAACCAACCACAGAACCAACCACAGAACCAACCACAGAGCCACAGAACCAACCACAGAACCAACCACAGAACCAACCACAGAGCCACAGAACCAACCATAGAACCATAGAACCAACCACAGAACCAACCACAGAACCACAGAACCAACCACAGAACCAACCACAGAGCCACAGAACCAACCACAGAACCAACCACAGAGCCACAGAACCAACCACAGAACCACAGAACCAACCACAGAACCAACCACAGAACCAACCACAGAATCACAGAGCCACAGAACCAACCACAGAACCAACCACAGAGCCAACCACAGGACCACAGAGCCACAGAGCCACAGACCACAGAAGCTGGGGCTGGAGAGGACCTCAGGTGTCCCAGCCTGTCCTTTCCCTCCATGGGTTTGAGGTCCTGATGCAGGTCTCAAACAGCCCAGGGTCTGGGTCCTGGTTCAGCATCCCTGCAGGCAGATTGAGGGGGCTGTTCATGTCCAGCCCTGGGGAACAGCCTGGGGTCCCACAGAGGAGAGAGGGGGCACGGAGCAGGGCTGAGGCACTCCACAGCTCTGGCTGATGTTGTGATCCCAAGGCTGGGACACCCCACAGCTCCAGCTGATGTTGTGATCCCAGGGCTGGGACACCCCATACCTCTGGCTGATGTTGTGATCCCAGGGCTGGGGCACCCCATACCTCTGGCTGATGTTGTGATCCCAGGGCTGGGATGCCCCATAACTCTGGCTGATGTTGTGATCCCAGGGCTGGGGCACCCCATAACTCTGGCTGATGTTGTGATCCCAGGGCTGGGATGCCCCACAGCTCTGGCTGATGTTGTGATCCCAGGGCTGGGGCACCCCATAACTCTGGCTGATGTTGTGATCCCAGGGCTGGGGCACCCCATAACTCTGGCTGATGTTGTGATCCCAGGGCTGGGGCACCCCATAACTCTGGCTGATGTTGTGATCCCAGGGCTGGGGCACCCCACAACTCTGGCTGATGTTGTGATCCCAGGGCTGGGGCACCCCATAACTCTGGCTGATGCTGTGATCCCAGGGCTGGGACACCCCACAGCTCTGGCTGATGTTGTGATCCCAGGGCTGGGACACCCCACAGCTCTGGCTGATGTTGTGATCCCAGGGCTGGGATGCCCCACAGCTCTGGCTGATGTTGTGATCCCAGGGCTGGGGCACCCCATAACTCTGGCTGATGCTGTGATCCCAGGGCTGGGACACCCCACAGCTCTGGCTGATGTTGTGATCCCAGGGCTGGGACACCCCACAGCTCTGGCTGATGTTGTGATCCCAGGGCTGGGATGCCCCACAGCTCTGGCTGATGTTGTGATCCCAGGGCTGGGATGCCCCATAACTCTGGCTGATGTTGGGATCCCAGGGCTGGGACACCCCACAGCTCTGGCTGATGTTGTGATTCCAAACGTGCAGGGACAGCTCTGGACTGGGAGCCAGACTCTGCCTGAGCCAGGCAGGAGAGGATCCCGTGCTCCGTGCCAGGCACTGCAGGAGGCAGAAGGATCAAGGACTCCTGGACACCATCCCAGGACAGATCCTTCATGGGAAGGGCTTTCCCTGGCTCTCCAGAGCTGGGCAAAGCTCTCTGTGCTCTGCTGGGTGTGGATCACACATCCCTGGGTGCCCGCCCGGCCCCGAGGCTCTTTGGGCCATTGTCCCTCTCATGTGCTGGATTTCCCATTTCCAGCAAAGGTCACCCTGCTGGAAGCACCAGTTGGGTGGCAATTGGGAGTTCCCTTTGCAGGAGGAACAGAGTAAATAAGGTTACCAGGAACAGTTTGTCAGTGTTTACTCTGTGCTCACACACACTGCACATCAAGGTGGGAAAGCATCCCTCACGAGATGAAAGAAATGCAGATAACAGTGGTGTGTTCTTTGTATAACTCAGGCACAACGATCTGTCAGCAGAGCAGGGTAATTATCCCAATAAGATTTCACGAAAGTAGAAAATATCATGGATTTTATAAACCTTATTAACATGCAGAATGAATGCAAAACAACAAAAGGAGTCTTAAAACAAAACATTATGTTAAAATCAATATTGATTGCCAGCGATAAGTGTTATATGAGGCAGTAAAATTGCATAAAATTCCCCCCCAAAGCAAGGCTGGAGACAAATCAAAGGAGAACAAATGGTTCTAAAGCAGAGTAATCGCTTTGCAAAGCAGGGAGGGAGCATCAAGACACTGATTTGTTCCAACATCAGCGAGCTTTTCCAAAAAAAACCACCCTCCTCCTGTTCTCCTGCCCCCTGCAACAATCCCACATAACAGCCCATTGCTGCACACACCACAATGGTGCCCTCGGGGCTGGGACTGGGGAAAGTGTCAATTTGGAAATCACAGCTGGGCTCATGAACACGGCATCAGGAGGGGCCAGAGCTGCTGCAGGGCTGGAGCCGGGCTGGCAGAGCTGGGAATGCTCCCCTGGAGAAGGGAAATTCCAGGGAATCCTCAGAGTGCCTGCAGGGGCTCCAGGAGAGCTGCAGAGGGGCTGGGGACAAGGCCTGCAGGGACAGGAGCCAGGGAATGGCTCCCACTGGGAAAGGGGAGATTGGGCTGGGATCTTGGCAAGGGATTCCTGGCTGGGCTGGAATTCCCAGATTTGCTGGGGCTGCCCCTGGATCCCTGGCAGTGCCCAAGGCCAGGCTGGACATTGGGAGCACCTGGGACAGTGGGAGGTGTCCCTGCCATGGCAGGGCTGGCACCAGAGGGGATTTAGGCTCCTTCCAAGCAGAAGCATTCCATGACTGTGAGTCCATGTCACAGCCCCACAGGCAGTGGCATTCCCACAGGGCTCAGGATGCTGTGCCCAGCCAGGACACAGATCCCTCACCTCCCAGCACCAGCTGAGCTCCTCCAGGTTCAGCAGTGAGTTAAATTTGGTACCTCTGTGTCACAGACATCTTCTATGGAAAATCCTTTTCTTTAGGATTTTTCCTCCTGAGAAGCTGAGAGGCCTCAGGAACAAAATGTAACCAATGGTTATCTGCTGCTGTGGAATGCAACAGGTAAATCTGGGATTGGGCTCATAGAATTGTTTCTAATTAATGGCCAATCACAGTCAGCTGGCTCAGACTCTGTCCGAGACAGAGCCTTTGTTATCATTCTTGGCTATTCTATTCTTAGCCAGCCTTCTGATGAAATCCTTTCTTCTATTCTTTTAGTATAGTTTTAATGTAATATATATCATAAAATAATAAATCAGCCTTGTGAAACATGGAGTCAACATTCTCATCTCTTCCCTCATCCTGGGACCCCTGTGAACACCATCACACCCCTTGTCCCCTGGGGCTTGGGGACACCTCCAGCCCTGCCCTGGGATGTGCAGCCCCCCTGCCATGCCCATCTGCTGAGCTCTCAATGGGAGCTGAGCCATCAGCCCCAATTCCAGGGTCACCAGGGTCCAGGGACTGCACTCTGAGCTGAGAGCACCCTGCATGTGCTGTGCTCTCATGGACAAACACCCACATCTACAGAGAGCTGCAGGCTCTCAGATGCAATAAAAAGGAAGGTAAATATTTACAGCTCAGCCTAGTTTAACAAACAAGTGTGGTGAGAGAGCTGCCAGCAATTCCTTTCAGTGAGCAAATCCCCGAGGGATGAGGAACAGCCCATGAACAGCCCAAGGAGTGCTCAGAGCCAGCACTCAGCCAGGAGCCCCATGCACCCTGCAAAGGCTTCACTCAGCTCAGTGCCTGCCTGCTCCCTGCCAGGGCTCACATCCCTGGGACACAGCACACACTGCCCCAGATGGGACACACTGCCCCAAACTGGGCTCACATCCCTGGGACACAGCACACACTGCCCCAAATGGGACACACTGCCCCAAATGGGACACACTGCCTTAAACTGGGCTCACATCCCCTGGGACACAGCACACACTGCCCCAGATGGGACACACTGCCCCAAACTGGGACACACTGCCCCAAACTGGGACACACTGCCCCAAACTGGGCTCACATCCCTTCAAAGGGGCACACACTGCCCCAAAGTGGGCTGACATCCCCCTGCCAAAGGACACACTGCTGCAGGAAGGGTCCCACAGGAAAGGGGACAGGGAGGTCACTGCTGGTACCCTTGGTCCCTGCCGAGCCCCCAGAGCTCCAGCTGGGGCTGCAGCCCTGGCCCAGCCCAGCCTGATCCCCCTGGCTTTGGGGAGGGAAGAACACCTGAACGCTGCTCCTGATCTCAGCACCGCTCAGGGAGAGAGTAAAAAGAATTCGTGGCAGTGATAATAATCCTGGGGAGCTCTGTGCTGCCCTGGGGGAGGTTTGCAGCCAAAGCATTTCCCTTGTGCCCGAGGGCTCACTGACTCTGCAGCTCTGAGGCTTCACAGGGAGCCCAGGGTGCTGCTGGGTGGGTGTTCTGTGCTCCTGTGCGCCTGTGCTCTGTTCCTGTGCTCTGTGTTCTGTTCCTCTGTTCTGTGTTTCTGTATTGTGTTCCTGTGTTCCATGTTCTGTGCTCTGTTCCTGTGCTCTGCTCCTGTGTTCTGTGTTCCTGTTCTGTGTTCCTGTGTTCCTATGTTCCTATATTCTGTGTTCTGTGTTCTGTGCTCTGTGCTTGTGTTCTGTGTTCCTGTACTCTCTGTTTCTGTGTTCTGTGTTCTGTGTTCCATGTCCTGTGCTCTCTGTTTCTGTGTTTCTGTGTTCTATTCCTATATTCTGTGTTTGTGTTCTCTGTTCCATGTTCCTGTGTTCCATGTCCCTGTGCTCTGTGTTGGTGTTCTCTGTTCCATGTCCCTGTGCTCTGTGTTGGTGCTCTCCATTCCATGTCCCTGTGCTCTGTGTTTGTGTTCTCTGTTCCATGTTCCTGTGTTCCATGTCCCTGTGCTCTCTGTTTCTGTGCTTCTGTGTTCTATTCCTATGTTCTGTGTTTGTGTTCCTGTGTTCCATGTCCCTGTGCTCTCTGTTTCTGTGTTTCTGTGTTCTATTCCTATATTCTGTGTTTGTGTTCTCTGTTCCGTGTCCCTGTGTTCCATGTCCCTGTGCTCTGTGTTTGTGTTCTCTGTTCCATGTCCCTGTGTTCCATGTCCCTGTGCTCTGTGTTTGTGTTCTCTGTTCCATGTCCCTGTGTTCCATGTCCCTGTGCTCTGTGTTTGTGTCCCTGTGTTCCATGTCCCTGTACTCTGTGTTGGTGTTCTCTGTTCCAGGTCCCTGTGCTCCTGTGACCAAGCACTCTGGGTCACAGAGGGATCCCATGTCACACGCTGGCCTGAAGTGCTGTGGGGCAGAGGGTGAGAGGCCCCCGGGTCATGTCTGGGATTCAAAGGAGTGTTTGTGCCACGCTCCATGCAGTGCTTGGGGCCGCAGGCACCCAACAATCCTTCCCTTCATTCTCCACTGAGCCGCGTTTTCAGAAAGACAAGCACCATTCACTTCCTCCATCTGACCTTTCCCCTCTTTTCAAACGTTTTGACACACCCCCTGCTTGCCCAGCTGAAGGGTGGGATTCACTTCCAGAGCAGGAACCGCATTGCAGAGACAATGGAATGCCCAGGTCCTCTCTTCCTGCAGCAGCAGCAGAGACCACGGACACCTTGGGCTTTGCCTTTGCTCGTCCCGGGGGCTGGGACTGCCAGGGGCTCCCTGTCCCACCCAGAGTGGCAGCAGCAGGCACAGGAGCCACCCAGAGCCATCAGCTGGTTCTGTGCCTGGCAGGGCTGTGCCTGGAAGGAGCAGCTCACCTCAGAGCTGGCCCTCTGGGCAGGGACAGGGGGCTCTGGGGTGTTCATCACCCCTTTGTGCCAGGGCTGTCACTGCCAGGTCTGGGCCTCTGGGCAGGGACAGGGGGCTCTGGGGTGTTCATCACCCCTTTGTGCCAGGGCTGTCACTGCCAGGGACTGTCACTGCCAGGCCCAGCCCTCTGGGTAGGGACAGGGGGCTCTGGGATGCTCACCATGCCCTGTGCCAGGGGCTGTTTCTGTCCATGGGAAATGGGGGATGTGTGCTGCTCCCCCCTCTGACCTCACACTGCCTGCACTCCCAGCGTGTTCCATCAGCAATGTCCACCCTCAGCTCTCCTCAGGGCACCCCCGTGCCTCATCCCACCAGCATTGTCCTGAACACACCTGGGGATGGGCACCTGGGGATGGGCACCTGGGGAGAACACACCTGGGGAAACACACCTGGGGATGGGCACCTGGGGATGGGCACCTGGGGAGAACACACCTGGGGAAACACACCTGGGGATGGGCACCTGGGGATGGGCACCTGGGGAGAACACACCTGGGATGTGCCTCTGAGGATGGGCACCTGGGAATGGGCACCAGGGGATGGGCACCTGGGGATGGGCATCTCCTGCTGCTGGATACCAGGTGAGCCAGGAGGATCAGCTCAGCTGGTGCCATGCAGGCTCCATGTCTCAGGCTGGGGCAGCCCAAACCTCATTCCCCATGGGGCTGAAGGGGAGCTCAGAGCCCTGGAAGTGCCACCACCACCTGGCACGGGTCACAGCACCTGGTTTCCTGCAGTCACAGGAGGGCTCCTGTGATCAGGACAGGGCACAGGTAGCCCAGTTTCAGGGCAGGGAGCCCCAGTTTCCCTCTGCTGGGCTCCCCCACAGGCTGGGACTTGCGGGGGAAATGGGAACCGCTGGTCGTGGCCCCGGTGTCCTTTGGAGACAACAGCCCTGAAGCTCGGAGCCCTTAAAGGAGGAGGCAGCTGCTTCCTCAGCTCCATTCCCCCGAGGGCTCAGCCCCAACCCCTGCTCCCCTTGGCTCCAAAAGGGAACGAATGCTGTAGGATTCCAGTGTTTGGGGTTACTGATGTCCCTCCTGCCCCCGTGCTGTGCCCGAGGCTGTGTCCAGCCGAACCCTCGGGTTCCATCTGCAGAGACATCAGAAGGTGCCAGCATCCACCTGTGCCCCAGAAAGGCTCTTTATCCTTGCTGCAGATAAAAGGCACCGGCAGCGATTTGCAGACAATGCCCTCGTTAAGCACAATAGGCCAAGCGAGTCTAATTAGCAGCAGGAGTTCAAAGGCTTTTTACTCCCACCTCACTCTCCAGTCGGTGTGGTCGGAGTGATGAGAGCCCCGTGTGCTTCCTGAGAGCTCTTCCCATCAAATCTCAACAGAACAAATCTTTTCTGCAACCTTGAATAATAAGAAATGCATTTGCAATTTTCTTCAAAGGTTTGGGGACTGAAAAGTTTCTTTGTGAGGAAGAAGGGGTGGTACTCTGGGGCATCCAGCAATCTCCAGGTGTTGGGAAGAAGGAAGATGTTCTTTTGTGTCTCCCAACTGTCCAACCATGGACTGGAAATATGTTGTGGTGCTGTTAAACCAGCAGCCAAGCTGATGGGGCAGCTGGCCTGCTGTCCCAGCAAAGGGTTCACACACATCAGTCCCCCAGCCCACAGACATTTCATGGAGATTTCAATTTCATGAAATTTCATTTCATCCATCCAGGCCCCAGAGATTACTAGTCCAAGACACTGAGCTCATCAACTACAAGTTTGTGGAATTTGGATTTCCAAACTGAGGAAAAACAGCTTTAGACACCTACAATGAGCCCCCAGATTTTCAGAAACTCTGTTTTGAGCATTGATAAATTAGGAAGTAGATTTTGGCAGTAAACAGGAGTTTATTTTCCCCAGGACCTCATCCTGGGTCCCAGGGACAGTGCACAGCTGGGAGAGCTCAGGGTGACTCTGGAGCTGGGCAGGGGCTGGAGAATCCCTGAGGGAGCCGGGCAGGGGCTGCAGAATCCCTGAGGGAGCTGGGCAGGGGCTGCAGAATCCCTGAGGGAGCCGGGCAGGGGCTGCAGAATCCCTGAGGGAGCTGGGCAGGGGCTCAGCCTGGAGCAAAGGAGGCTCAGGGGGCCCTTGTGGCTCTGCACAGCTCCTGCCAGGAGGGCACAGCCGGGGGGATTTGGGATCTTATCCCAGGGAACAGGGACAGGAGCAGAGGGAACGGCCTCAGGCTGGGCCAGGGGTGTGACCGTGCTCACAGGGGTCCCAGGATGAGGGAAGAGATGAGAATGTTGACTCCATGTTTCAGAAGGCTGATTTATTATTTTATTATATATATTACATTAAAACTATACTAAAAGAATAGAAGAAAGGATTTCATCAGAAGGCTGGCTAAGAATAGAAAAAGAAGGAATGATAACAAAAGCTTGTGGCTTGGACAGAGAGCCCAAGCCAGCTGACTGTGATTGGCCATTAATTACAAACACCAACATGAGGCCAATCCCACATTTACCTGTTGCATTCCACAGCAGCAGATAATCATTGGTTACATTTTGTTCCTGAGGCCTCTCAGCTTCTCAGGAGGAAAAATCCCAAGAAAAGGATTTTCCATAGAAGATGTCTGTGACACAGGGGAGGTTCAGCTTGGACTCCAGCAGGAATTTGCTGTGCAAAGGGGTGGAATGGGCACTGGCAGGGGCTGCCCAGGGAGGTTTGCAGTCCCCAGCCCTGGAGGTGTCCCAGGAGCACCTGAATGTGGCCCTCAGAGCTCTGGGCTGTTTCACAAGGCAGGGATCAGTCACAGGTTGGACCCAATGACCTTGGAGGTGTTTTCCAGCCCCAGTGGTTCCATGATCCTGTGATGAACCCAGAGATGCCCTGCACGGGAGGGAGCCATTGACAGGGGCAGTTCCTGCAGGGATGGCCAGGCCCGTGTGGCACTGGGACCTTGCTGCCAGCAGAGAGCAGAGATGAGGGAGCAGCAGCACGGGTCACCCTTCCCTTCATTGCTTACATTATTTACTTCACTGTTTTCTCTTCTCCTGGCAGCTGATTTGTCAGAGCAAGTGAAGCAGCTCAAAAAGCATTGTGGCAGTGGCAGGAATATTACAGCAATTAGAAGGAGCCATAAACAGTTCCCTACGTATGAAGCTGCTCATTGAAGCTGACAGGCTGCCTTTGCAGCTTCTCCCGGCCCCAGACACAAAGCAGCCTCTTTCCCAAGCACCACTTTTCCCTTCCTTCATTCCCACCAGGCCCCGTGCACTGGGATCAACCCTCCCTCGGACTGAAAGGGACCTTTCTCCTGTCCTGTGGGCAGGGCTGGCACTGCTGGAGTGTGTCACAGCCTGCCTGGAATGCAGACACAGCACCAAGCTGCTGGCCTGGCCCCGCTCCAGCTGTCAGCTGCAATGGGAAGGGAAACAGCTTCATCTCCCCCAGGAGCACTTTGCTCTCTGGCAGCCTCTGGCCCCAGCTCTCATCACATTCTGTCACAGCTGAGATGGCCCCGGCACCCAGAGTGTCACCACACAACATCAGAGAGCTTCAGCCCACACACAGAAACACCAGTGCCCTTCAGGGGGCTTCAGGAATGAGCAGGGAGCTCCTTCTGCCCCTGCACTGGGCACACCTCGAGTGCTGTGCCCAGCCCTGGCACCTCAGATTGGGAAGGATTTTGGGATGTTTGAGCCCATCCAGAGGGGGCTGGAGAGGGGCTGGGAACACAAACCCTGAGAGGAACCCCTGAGGGAGCTGGGGGTGCTCAGCCTGCAGAAAAGAAGACTCAGGGGTGCCCCCATCACTCTGCACAGCTCCTGAAAGGTGCCTGTGCTCAGCTGGGGCTGGGCTCTGTCTGCAGGAACTGACACAACCAGAGGGCACAGCCTCGAGCTGTGCCAAGGGAAATCCAGGCTGGATAGCAGGGAAAAGGTTTTTACAGAAAGGTGATAAAGGTCTGGAATGGCTGCCCAGGGAGGTGGTGGAGTCCCCATGCCTGGGTGTGTTTGACAGTCCTGGATGTGGCACTGGGTGCCAGGGTTTGGCTGAGGGGTTGGGGCTGGGTTGGACTCCGTGGTCTTGAAGGTCTCTTCCAACCTGGTGATTCTGTGAGTTCTGTGAAGGATCTGCCCTTTTTGTTCTCCAGCCCAGCCTTTCATCCCCTCATGTTCACACATCACACCTGTGTGCCCTCTGCTCCCTCTGTGCTTGCTCAGCACACCTGGGCCCTCCATGGCTGTCAGTGCTGTCAGTGCTGCTCACCTGTCCTGCACAGCTGCACCCACTGGGGATGAGGCTCACCCCACTGGCAGTCACCACTCCCTGTGTGCCTGCAGTGTTCCACGTCCTCTGGAAGGATGGGTCCGGTGCCAGTGGGTGCTGCCTGCCCTGCCCTGCCCTGTCTGGCAGCAGGAGGAGAGGAGCAGGGCAGAGGAGCACCTGCAAGCCTTGTCTGGATCTCCTGTGCCTGCTTGGGCCAGAGAACAGGGAGAGGCTGTGCCACCAGGTCAGGACAGACTGTCAGAAATGCCTCCATGGCACACTGGGTGGGACAGAAACCTGTCAACCTGTCAGGGCTTCTCCACAGTCCCAGGGGAAGGTCCCTACCCCTTCCTAGGGCTCCCTGCCATCTGTGTATTGCCTAAGGGCTGGAATCTCACACCAGCTCAAAATTAGGACCCAAGGGGTCTTCTAGCCCACCTCTCCTGCCATGAGATAGAAACAACTCCTCCCATCCCTGTGCAATCACTGCATCAACCTCATGACGAGGAGAGGGAGAGGGAGAGGAGGAGAGGAGAGGAGAGGAGAGGAGAGGAGAGGAGAGGAGAGGAGAGGAGAGGAGAGGAGAGGAGAGGAGAGGAGAGGAGAGGAGAGGAGAGGAGAGGAGAGGAGAGGAGAGGAGAGGAGAGGAGAGGAGAGGAGAGGGAGAGGAGAGGGAGAGGAGAGGAGAGGGAGAGGAGAGGAGAGGGAGAGGGAGAGGAGAGGAGAGGGAGAGGAGAGGGAGAGGAGAGGAGAGGAGAGGAGAGGAGAGGAGAGGAGAGGAGAGGAGAGGAGAGGAGAGGAGAGGAGAGGAGAGGAGAGGAGAGGAGAGGAGAGGGAGAGGGAGAGGAGAGGAGAGATGTTTTAGGTGCCGTTTTGGGCAAGGGAGAGATTAGGGGGCCTTGGAGAGGAATGGTGGAGGATCTCACACCAACCAAATGTGAGGAGAAGCAGAGCCCAGGAAATGTGTGCTGGTGCCAGGGAGCAGCACCAGCTCGGGGACACCGGGGGCACGGGGCTGGGGCCCTGGCTGTGCTCAGCTCCCTCTTTGCCTGGCACAGCTCCCTGGAGCCCCAGCAGCCCCAGAGGGGAGGGTGGGGACAGAGCAGAGGGGAGGGCACACCTGTGCTGCTGGTGTTGTGAGCAAAGGTGAAGGGGCAGTTGTCATTGTCTGCAAGGACCTGCTCAGGAACACTAATGTGAAGTGAGAGAGCTCTTCAGTTTGTGGCACAGAGGGATAACAAGATCTGCTGGCTGGGAGCTGCAGTCAGGCTCTGCATTTTCAGAGACAGGATGACAAAAGGAGTGGAGGAAGGGCAGCCCTGGGGCACAAAGGCTCCAAGCCTCCGCTGCCAGTGCTTACAGACCCCCTGTTCTGTACCTGAGGGATCCTGCACCCATTCTGAAATGCCAAGGCTCCTTTCAGCACAAAAGAATGGAGAATTTCTTCCCCTCCCCGGGAAAATGCCAACATTGGCTTTCTCTTGCAAACTGGGTCAGAACCATTGCTCCTCCAAATTTTCCTTCATCCCAGCAATTCCCAGAAACCCAGATAAGCCAGTGCTTGGCTTGGGGAATTTCAGCCCACTTAAATTCCCAAATGAAGATGCTTTGAGTTCATGACCACGTTTCCCAGCCTTCTGCTGGAACCACGTCCTTTGACAATCTGTGTTTGGTCACTGGACACATTCCTTTGGATGCTGTTCTGCCCACTGCCCTCTCTGTGCCCTTGACCTTGTTCCTTGGCTGAACTGCACCACAGCACAATCAGCCCTTGATTCCCACAGGGCATCCTCAGCCCAGGCAGGGAAGAAAAGCCTTTTGCATTTTGAGAGACAAAATCCTTCAGCAGAGTCAGCTCCCAATGCACCTTAGAGTCTGGAGATCCCTCTTGGCTCCTGCCTTGTGCACAGGAAAGAAAAATGTCACCTGAGATGGAAATCGCCGTGAAGCCACTTCTTCATGTCACAAATGTAATGAAGAGCAGGCACAAAAGGAGACATTTCATTCTTGTGCCATATAAATCGAAAGGTTTCCTGCACCACTCCTAAATGGGGTGGAAATGCCCTCCTGAGTGCCTGTGTGACTGAAAGGTCCGGGGCTGGTTTCAGGAATGATCCATCCAACACAGACCAGGTGATTTTTCCTCTGTGGGAAGCCCTTGTAAAACATGAGTTTTATTTGGTGGATGAAATAAAAAAGCAGCAGCTCTGTTCAGCTCTGGCCTCTGGGTCTGTCTGTGGGTGTTTTGGGGAGCCCTGTCCCAAAACAGCTGGACAGGTCACATGTGTCCTCACTAGGGCATGGGGCTTGCAGCAGGTGAGGGCTGTTCCATCTCATGTTCAGTGCTGCACGTCCCACGTTCCTGGCTACCAGGCACTCAGATGGGCAAGGAAATGTTCATCCAAACACAAGGAGCTGGGAGCTCCTGGGCAGCTGAATGCCACCAGGCAGCCACAGCAGGGCTGATCATGGGAAACATCTGGGCTGAGATGGGAGTTCCCCGTGCTCCACTTGTTCCCTGGACTGTTTTGGGATGGTTTCTCCATTAAATGGAAATGCAACCTCTTCCAGCAGCCCAGCTGGAGCTGGGGCTGCTCACCCCACAGGGATGGAATACAGCAGTTTTTACTTAGGCTCAAATCATCCAAAGGAAAAACTTGTTTTCCATGGCCTGAGCCTGGTTCCTCCCATGGCAGTGAGAAAGCTTCGGGTGATTTCAGTGGGAGAAGCAGAATCTGGCTGCCTGCAGGTGCCTGGAGGCAGCAATCCCAAAGGATTTCCCTGCACACAGGCTCCTTTGATCGTGGCAAACACCCTGGCAGTGCCCAGATCCCAGAGAGAAGGGCTCTGCTGCCAGCCTGGCCTTCTCCCAGCCCTTGCAGAGGAGCCTGCACGGCCAAGAGCAGCTCCTGCTGTGGCTGGGAGCAGCTGTCCCTCTGTCCAGCCTGGGGACACAGCCTGGGACACCTGGGATACCTGGGGACACAGCCTGGGGACACAGCCTGGGACACCTGGCCGGCCTGGGGACACAGCCTGGGACACCTGGCCAGAGTGGGGACACAGCCTGGGACACCTGGCCAGCCTGGGGACACAGCCTGGGACACCTGGCCAGTGTGGGGACACAGCCTGGGACACCTGGCCAGTGTGGGGACACAGCTGGGACACCTGGCCAGCCTGGGGACACAGCCTGGGGACACAGCTGGGACACCTGGCCAGCCTGGGGACACAGCCTGGGACACCTGGCCAGAGTGGGGACACAGCTGGGACACCTGGCCAGCCTGGGGACACAGCCTGGGGACACAGCTGGGACACCTGGCCAGCCTGGGGACACAGCCTGGGACACCTGGCCAGTGTGGGGACACAGCCTGGGACACCTGGCCAGTGTGGGGACACAGCCTGGGCCACCTGGGATACCTGGGGACACAGCTGGGACACCTGGCCAGTCCCAGCACAGGTCTGTGCAGGCAGGAAGGTGGCTTTGTCTCAGGTGCACAGCCACTGGGCTGGTAATGCCATGTCAGAGAGCCCTGAGTGCTCTGAAGTGTGGCTGTGCCAGGCAGCACCAGGCTGAGGGCAGCCCTGGGCTGAGGGCATCTGCTGCTGGGGACTTGGAGCTCAGTTCTCACCAGGTGACAGCGCCCTTTTCACCACACTCCAGTGTCCCTCTCTCCAGGTAACAGTGTCCCTCCCAGCAGGTGACAGTGTCCCTCAATTCAGGTAACAGTGTCCCTCTCTCCAGGTGACAGTGTCCCTCCTAGCAGGTGACAGTGTCCCTCTCTCCAGGTGACAGTGTCCCTCCCAGCAGGTGACAGTGTCCCTCTCTCCAGGTGACAGTGTCCCTCAATTCAGGTAACAGTGTCCCTCTCTCCAGGTGACAGTGTCCCTCTCAGCAGGTGACAGTGTCCCTCAATTCAGGTGACAGTGTCCCTCTCTCCATGTGACAGTGTCCCTCTCTCCAGGTGACAGTGTCCCTCTCACCTCTGGCCTGTTGTTTGCTCTGAGGAGGGGAATGGCCATGTTCCCAGACCCTTTTCCCCTCCCTTCTCCAGGAGCACCAGCTCCCAAATCTGGTTCCTGCTGTGCCTCAGGAGGGGCTATGGAGAAGCTGCTCCAGTTCATGCTGAGGTGCTGGGAATGCTGATCCCAGGGAATGCTGACCCCAGGGAATGCTGATCCCAGGGAATGCTGATTTGATCCTAGGGAATGCTGATCTGATCCCAGGGAATGCTGACCCCAGGGAATGCTGACCCCAGGGGATGCTGATCCCAGGGAGTGCTGATCTGACCCCAGGGGATGCTGATCCCAGGGAATGCTGATCCCAGGCCATCTGCAGGCAGCAGCAGAGCTCTGATGTCTCAGCATCCCTTCCCAAGACTCTGGCTGGAGCACAGCTGGACAGGGAACAGGGACCCTGTGTCCTGCAGCACCCACTGAGGAGCCCAGGGAGGCCCATCTGTGTCCCCTGTGTCCCCTGTGTCCCCTGTGTCCCCTGTGCCCTGTGCCCTGTGTCCCCTGTGTCCCCTGTGTCCCCTGTGTCCCTGTCCCGTGTCCCCTGTGTCCCCTGTGCCCTGTGTCCCCTGTGTCCCCTGTGTCCCTGTGTCCCCTGTGTCCCCTGTGTGCCTGTGCCCTGTGTCCCCTGTGTCCCCTGTGTCCCCTGTGTCCCCTGTGTCCCCTGTGTGCCTGTGCCCTGTGTCCCCTGTGTCCCCTGTGTCCCCTGTCCCCTGTGTCCCCTGTGCCCTGTGTCCCCTGTGTCCCCTGTGTCCCCTGTGTGCCTGTGCCCTGTGTCCCCTGTGCCCTGTGTCCCCTGTGCCCTGTGTCCCCTGTCCCCTGTGTCCCCTGTGTCCCCTGTGTCCCCTGTGTCCCCTGTGCCCTGTGTCCCCTGTGTCCCTGTGTCCCCTGTGTCCCTGTGTCCCCTGTGTCCCTGTGTCCCCTGTGTCCCCTGTGTGCCTGTGCCCTGTGTCCCCTGTGTCCCCTGTGCCCTGTGTCCCGGTGCCCTGTGTCCCCTGTGTCCCCTGTGTCCCCTGTGTCCCTGTGCCCTGTCAGTGCTCCAGGCCAGCGCACTCCAGCCTGGGAGCTCCTGCTCAGCTGCTCCCTGCTCTCGTGGAGCACAGGAGGAGCTGTGAGCCCAGCAGGGGCAGTGGGCACAGAGCTCTCCCTGCTGCCCCTCAGGCTGTACCATGGAGCCAGGCCCCTGCTGGAGACCCTCCGAGTGCCAGCCCCACAGAAATGTCACCCAGAGCCACCAGGGCCATGGAGGGAGGGAGCTGGCTCCCTTCCTCAAGTGACACTGCCCAGGGACCTCCCAAGCCAGCCTGAGCAGCTCCTGGCCTTTGGCAGGGCAGAAGATGGGGAGACAGCCCAGCTGGGAGAAGGATTTATGGGCAGACAATGAGGATTTTTCATGGTGTGACATTTTATTGTGCACTGGTGTGTTGTCATGAGCCCCATGAGTCACCACGAAGGCTGATCTCCACTTGCCAATCCTCAGCTCCTCTTTTGTCTGCTGGGTTTGCCTCTACCAGGGATTTAGCACTAATGGAATTAAAGTCTTTTGCCTCTGAATGAATTTGTGTCTCTGGCTCGTGCCAGAGCACAGGCCTGCAGGAGAGAGGGGAAACAGGAGCACCAGTGGGGCTGTGAGAAGGGTCAAGAAGGAGAGGCAGCATTTTCTGTGGTCACAGGCTCTGTATTTGCCCTTTTGGAGTTAAATGTGTGAACTCCAGGAGACTCTGACACCAAGTGCAGTCTACAGCCCAGGGAGGTCTGTGCTGAGGGATCCCTTTCCTGTAAATGAAACATTAAAAGGTGTCTGCATCATGGAGGGCACCAGATGGACAAGTTACAAATTCAAGGGCTGCTTTGTGGCTTTTGCCCAGAGCAGCTGTGGCTGTCCTGCATCCCTGGAGTGCCCAAAGCCAGGTCAGACAGGGCTGGAGCAGCCTGGGACAGGGGCAGGGATCCTTACCCATGGTGATCTCCAAGGTCCCTTCCAGCCCAAACATCCTGTGATTTTGTGACTGTGTTTGTCCATGCCTGCTTTGGCACAGGATCTGGAGCTCAGGGAGACCCTCTGTGGGTGATGAAACAGCCTGGCCAGTCGTGGTCCCAGAGAAGGAAGCCCAGGGTGTTACACATTCCCTTCTGGGTTTGGTACAAAGAAGGAAGCCCAGGGTGTTACACATTCCCTTCTGGGTTTGGTACACAGTGGGGGAAAACCTGAGTTATTTCCATCACAATCTGCAGTGCTGCATGCCCCAGATTTTTGGCTACCAAGCATTCATTTCTGGCAGAAAAGTGCAGAGTTCTCAGAGGATGGTCCCTCTCCAGGCTCAGATTGGAAATGAGGTGATGGACCCTGGGCACCCTGAAGGACCCTGCAGGGGCTGGTACCACAGACATCTTCTATGGAAAATCCTTTCCTTAGGATTCTTCCTCCTGAGAAGCTGAGACGCCTCAGGAACAAAATGTAACCAATGGTTATCTGCTGCTGTGGGATGCAACAGGTGCATCTGGGATGGGGCTCATGTGGTTGTTTCTAATTAATGGCCAATCACAGCCCAGCTGGCTCAGACTGTGTCTGAGACACAAGCTTTTGTTATTCATTCCTTCTTTTTCTATTCTTAGCCAGCCTTCTGATGAAATCCTTTCTTCTATTCTTTTAGTATAGTTTTAATATACTATATATCATAAAATAATAAATCAGCCTTCTGAAACATGGAGTCAGATCCTCATCTCTGCCCTCATCCTGGGACCCCTGTGAGCACGGTCACAGGCTGGGAACAAGAGAGGAAAGTTCCTTCTTTCCTGCAGCTCCAGCATTCAGTGTGAGTCCCTCCATTCTGGCTGCTGGACTCCAGTGCATTTTCTTTACCAGCACAGTGTGCAGCTCCCTTTCCTGAGGGTTTCACCTGCACAGGAGGGCTCTGGGCCCAGCTGGGGCAGATTGCCCATCCCTGGGAGCAGCCATGTGCAAGGAGCTTTACACACAGAGCATCAGGCAATTGTTCTGGGGGAAAGCCTGTGCCAAGGATGTCAGTGTTGACATTGTGTTTATCCTAATCCATACCAGCTCCAGAGCTGTGATCCAGCAGCCAGGCAGGGCCCAGGCCTTCAGAGAGCACGGGGAGGCTGCAGGAATTTTATACAGATGTTTAAAACAGGTGTGCATTGACCTGTAACTTGAAAAAACAAAAAAAGGCAAGCAGATTAACAGCTCTGCTTTAAACAGGAGCTCTGTTTGTAGCAGGCCCCAGGGGGTAATACACAATTATGCACAGAAATGCTGCTTACAGCCAGCACAAAATGACTACAGATGCATGAAGAGTGAGATTAATTCAGCACTAAACAATTTACCACCAACACATGTAGTGCTGTCTCCTGAAATGATCCTCCAGGAGCAGACTGTGACCTAAAGCTGTGGCCCAGCTGGGCAGGCCATGGAAGCTGAGTTTGCCTCATCCAGGACAGGACAGGACAGACAGGACAGGACAGGACAGGACAGACAGGACAGGGCCTTTTCCAGGCACAGGAGCAGCCTGGGGAGCTGTGGCACCATTGCTGAGGGTGTGGGGGACACTGCTGGGACACTGCCAGCTGAGGGGGCATCTCCAGAGCAGCAGGGAACATTCCAGAACACAATTCCAGGTGTTTCCAGGGGCACTCAGCTCTGGGCTCTCATTCCCACTGTCATTGCTCCAGAACACAGTTCCAGGTGTTTCCAGGGCACCCATGGGACTCAGCCCTGGGCTCTCATTCCCACTGTCAGCATTCCAGAACACAATTCCAGGTGTTTCCAGGGCACCCATGGGACTCAGCCCTGGGCTCTCATTCCCACTGTCAGCATTCCAGAACACAATTCCAGGTGTTTCCAGGGGGACTCAGCCCTGGGCTCTCATTCCCACTGTCATTGCTCCAGAACACAATTCCAGGTGTTTCCAGGAGGATTCAGCTCTGGGCTCTCATTCCCACTGTCATTGCTCCAGAACACAGTTCCAGGTGTTTCCAGGGGCACTCAGCCCTGGGCTCTCATTCCCACTGTCAGCATTCCAGAACACAATTCCAGGTGTTTCCAGGGCACCCATGGGACTCAGCTCTGGGCTCTCATTCCCACTGTCAGCATTCCAGAACATACAAGCACAGAATGATTCTATGCTGGTGCTTTTATTGAAGAGCTCTGGGTGTCTGGGGTACACACCCAAATCTGACCCACCATGGGTTTGGGATGAACATGTTTTTATACCCTTATCATTATATAACTACATATTAATTATTAAACTTATATTGTTCTATTGTATGCATTGATCTCATCCTAGCATGGATTTTGTAATCTCCATCAAACCCCCAAACACTGTTTCCCATGATTTCTGTTACAATTAAACAATAATTATATCTAATTATCAAACAATAATCACATTTAACAATCATATCATTTATCATAGTCATTAAATGATTATACAGGTGCAGTTTTGTATGATCCAGTAAAGCCCAACATTTTCCCAGGGCCTACCAGGCCCAGCCTTTCTTTCCAACTCCCCTGAATATCCCCTGATTTCAGAACCATTTTGTCCCCATACTATCACCACCAGCCCACCCCTTGTGGCAATTCTGAGTGCTCGTCCTGCTGCCACTGTCACCCAGGGGAGGGGTTTTAGTCAGAGAATCAGAGAATCACAGAATGGGGTGGACTGGAAGGGATTTAAAGCTCATCTGCTTTCAGTCCCCTGCCCTGGGACACCTTCCACAAGGCCAGGCTGATCAAGAGCCCAAGAAATAAAGAAGAAGAAGAAGAATGAGGAAGAGGAGGAGCAGGAGGAAACTTGTCACTGTGATATTTTCTGAAAAATCCCTTCACCAGGGTTTCTTCTCCTGGCAAGATGATAAGCCTCAGCTTCTCCATGTTTCGCTGCTTTGGACTGTGATTTGGAGAATTGTTTACCCAGCATGTGAATTGTTTTTAATTAATGTCCAATCACCATCAGCTGTGTCAGACTCTCTGGTCAGTCAGGAGTTTTTATTATTCATTTCTTGTCTAGCCTTCTGATGTCTCCTTTTTCTTTAGTATAGTTTTAGTATATCAACATAATATAATATAATATAATATAATATAATATAATATAATATAATATAATATAATATAATATAATATAATATAATATAATATAATATAATATAATATAATATAATATAATATAATATAATATATAATATATATTGTATCATATCATAAAATAATAAATCAGTCTTCTGAGAACTTGGAGTCAGATTCTTATCTCTCACCTCACAACACCACAACAGAAACTCATAACTGATCAGTCCCTCTCCTCCTTGGCTTTCAGCCATTTCTGTTCTTTTTGGGTGCTCTTCCCCTCCAAAGCAGAGGCCTTGGACACGCTCCCTTCTCACCCCGAGGGAGGTTAAGCTCCCCTCCCTCGGTGCTGATTTTGGGGGAGCTGCAGGGGACAGGCCCAGAGGGCTCCACCAGCACCCCCTAAGTGCAGAGAGCTCAGAGTCAGTCTCAGCTCTGTGCCCAAGCGTTTTGGGCACTGTGGGATGGTGGGGACACCTCCAGCCCTGGCTGGGCACTCTGGGCTCCCCCAGGGACACAGCCCCATCCTGTCCCCTGTCAGCCTGGCAGAGCCCCAGCTCTCCTTGTGCTGGTGCCGCAGGGAATTGTCAGCTCTGCCCATTCTGCAGCAGCTACAAACAAGGGCACGTCTGGCACCTGGCCTGGGGTGTAAATGGGCTGTAAATGGGGAGAAGGGGGACGGGACATGCCAGGCTGGGCTGGCAATGGACTGGAGCCATCCCAGATTGGTGGCACAAGGAGCAGCAGTTTGTCAGGGGTGTCCTTGGAGCACAGCAAAGTCCCCCAGCCCCTCAGAACCTCCCTGAGGTCTCCCCAGGTGGCAGCTGCTGTTCGTCACCAGCCTCAGGAGCCTTTGGCTGTTGCTGGGCTGGAGGAGCCTTTGGTGTGGCTGCTCCTGCAGGAATTCACCCCAGAACCTTCCCCCCCTCTAATCCCCGGCCCCAAAAAAGGAGAGCACTCAGGAGGGCACTGCAAAAATCCCAAACAACCCCCAGGCGACACGGCAGGTGCCTCAGGGTGTCCAGGAGGGCTCTGCAGGTCCCTGTCACACCCAGAGCACGCTCACGCCCCGAGCCCCTGCCTGGAGCAGCTGGAATTTATGAACAAGATGATAAAGAAAGGAAAAAGAGTCCTGTCAAGGCTCTCTGTGTGTGCTGTAAATTGTCCATATATCAAAGATATTGCCCACATTCAGCATTTAATGCTATCGGTAAAAGTATAATGTGAGAGGCCGAGAAAGAAGTTGCTCACAGGGAAGGATGAATATTCGCTGTGAAATATTAAGCCTGTAAAAGAGGCATTTCTCTTTTTGGCTGGAGTGCTGGTATTTCTTCCTATTTAATTTACATAAATCAATGATGGAAAAAAAGTAATAACAGGACTCAGATTCTGTAGCTGCAGGGAACCTGGGGAACCTGGAGAAGGAGTTTGGGGATTATAGACACGCTCCAAAGAAAGCAGCATGGAGCAACTGATTTCTCTAAACTTTTCTAGTTTGCTTTGCTCAGAGAAGTCAGCTCCTGCTTTCTACATCCCAGGGATGAGATCATGCCAGGAAAAATGAATAAAATTGTCATTGCAAACTCTCTGTTTGTTGGTTCATTGCTTTGATTTTCCACAAAATTTTGTCTTTTAAAATGGTGACTCAACCATTTCTGGCCAGTAAAAAAAAAACCAAAATAGAAGAATATGGAAATACTCTGTGTGATACTGGAAAATCTCACTGGAAAGCCACCAAAAGGGACAAATGACATCTTGCCATGGCCTCAGAGCAATAGAGGAGAGACCTGAAGGGGCAGTGCAGAGACCAGGACTGGAGGTCAGGGCCCTGCACCCTGAGCCTGTCCTAAACCTCCCACTCTGAGCCTTGTGACCCACGGCTGGGGCTGGGTGGAACTGAGCCCAGGCTCTCCCTGGGCTGCTTTGGCACGGGGAGCTGGGACAGGCAGGGGCAGAGGATCAGAGGAGCTCTGGGTGCTGCTGCTGGGCTCCTGCTCCTGCCCTGCAGCTCCTGCCCTGCACCTCCTGCCCTGCACCTCCTGCCTTGCACCTCCTGCCCTGCAGCTCCTGCCCTGCAGCTCCTGCCCCTGCCCTGCACCTCCTGCCCTGCACCTCCTGCCTTGCACCTCCTGCCTTGCACCTCCTGCCCCTGCCTTGCACCTCCTGCCCCTGCCCTGCAGCTCCTACCCCTTCCTTGCAGCTCCTGCCCCTGCCTTGCAGCTCCTGCCCCTGCCTTGCAGCTCCTGCCCTGCAGCTCCTGCCCTGCAGCTCCTGCCTTGCAGCTTCTGACCCTTCCTTGCACCTCCTGCCCCTGCCTTGCACCTCCTACCCCTTCCTTGCAGCTCCTGCCCCTTCCTTGCAGTTCCTGCTCCTGCCTTGCAGCTCCTGCCCCCTCCTTGCACCTCCTGCCCTCCAGCTCCTGCCCCTGCCCTGCAGCTCCACATGCAGTGCTGCAAATCGAGTGTGTTTGGTCAAGACCCCAGAATTCAGCAAAGCCCTGATGCAGGGGGGCAGAAATGGGCTGGGAATGTGTTCTTCTAAGTGCCATGGGAAAGAAAAAACCTTCTGTGTACTTTTTTTCCTTCTGCTTTCCTTTGCTCCCCCCTTGCCCTGAAGAAGCTGTTGATTATAATTTCAGAGCAGTTGGAGATGCAAAGCTTAATGGAGCGGGCCTTTCTATTTTCGTCCTCTATGCATTGTCAGATGAAATAACATGGATTATATTTTGTTGTTGATGCACTGAATATTCTTGATATTTAAATCCAGCAGTGTTTATAGCAGGCTGAGATTCTGTGCTGGGATCAGAAAGGTTTGAGGTTTGCTTGTTTCTATTATTTATTTTGTGGGGAGATCGAGATTCTGCCTTGTGGTTTTGTGGGTTTTGTTTTCCTTTTTTTTTAACAAGGGGAAGTTAAAGAATGAATAGGAATGGCAGAGGTTGGAACCAGATGATCTCCAAGGTCGCTCTCAACCCAGAGCATTGTGCAGTTCCATGAATTCTGCCCTCCTTACCCAAAGCAAGCACCATCCTGATCCTTTCTTGGTCCTACAGGAAACAACTGCTACCAGCTTTGTTCTTGTTAAAGCCTAAAGCTCCAGGGGCAATTCTTCGTGGTTACTTTCCCTATTTCTCCTTGTGGTGTGATGTTTTCAGTCTGAGGTCCCTCCTTGCCCCAGGGGGTGTCCTGAGGGGTTTCACTCCAAAGCCTGCTGTTCTCTGTTCTTGGCTGCCCCTGGGGCCAGGCTGAGACCTCTGAGAATTCTGCCTCCAGAGCCAGCACAGAGACCCTGCCTCAGCCAGGAGCCCCTCATGGACTGAGAGCAGGGGTAAATGGGAGAGGAGAACACAGGGAGTGTCCAAGGGCAGCAAAGGACCCCACACCTACCCCCCAGTTTAAGGATGTTCTCCAGATTAATGGGATGGTTCCATTTCAAACAGAGCTCAGCTTGCAGAACAGAGCACAGGGGAGGCCTGTGCTGGGAGAATTCAGTTCCCAGAGTGTCCCTGACTCGTTTTCCACATTTCTTTGTGTTCATTTGGAATGCATTCAACACCAAGGGTGCTCTGCAGCTGCAGGGAGATGATCCCTCTTTTTCTGGGTAATTGCTGTTCAGTCTGGATATTTTAGCTGAAAGACAGAGGCAAGGTGGGTTCAGAGCCCACAGAGATTTCAAACTGATGGATAAGAGCTAAAAATTCCCTAAGAATCCCATCTATCAGTATGTATTCACTAAGGGTGGCATCCTTCAGCTGTCATCTCTTATCTTGCCCCAAAGATCCACTTCTAATCCCAAATTTGGAACTGTGAAGTGGAAATATTTCATGTTCCAAGAGCAGCCGGCCAGTGCAGCTCAGGTTAGAAATTGCAGGATGTCCTGTAGGAGCAGAAGGAGGCAGAAGGAAGGATTGGGTGCAGGAGAGATGGCTCCTGGTTTGGTTTAGGAGTTGGTAAACTCCTCACCTGGTGGACATGGAGGGGGCTGGAACTGGATGATCCCTAAGGTCCCTTCCAACCCAAACCATTCTCTGACCCTGTGATTCTGTGACTCTGTGTGTGACTCTGTGATTCCTTGGAACGAGCTGGATTCAGCTGGGAAAACTGGGAATAGCTGAGTTGTGCTTTGGGAATTTGAAGAACAAGGCAGGAATGGGGCAGTAAGACAGGGCAGGGTGCTGGAGCAGGGTGCAGGATGGGTGAGTGCAGGGATCTGAGGGCGTCTGACAGCAGCGTGGCACAGCCAGGCAACAACGGGGAACTGAGAGATTCTGGTGCATTGATGCAAACATAGAAGAGCTCAAGGTCCTGAGGAGCCCTTGAAGCTGAAATAGCATTCAGACAAGGCCCCACTCAAGGCTCAGCACGCAGGGCTGAGTGAATGTGGAGCAGCCCTGGCAGCTTTGTCCTGCCCACTCCTCCCTCCCAGGCTGCCGAACACTCACAGCCCCAGGGGCTTCTTTAATTCAAATTAAGCTGTGCTCCTTCTTGTCCCTCTCTCAGTGGACAAGACAACAGCTGATCTCAGTCCCTTTCCAACAACCTTTCCCTCGTCAGAAGAAGTTGCCATGCCAACCTTTCCTTCTGTTGCCAAGCCGAGCATGGAGGGGCAGCTCCGCTCCCAGCCCAGCCCCAGGCACAGCCTCGGAGGAGCCTCCTCCTCCTCCTCCTCCTCCTCCTCCACATGGAGCCCAGAGCTCCCAGCCTGGGCAGGGAGTGACTCACCTGGCCCAGGTGAGTGACACCACCCAAGCAATGCTCCCAGCTGGGCCTGAGCTCTTCGCTCTGCCTTTCCTGGCACAGCCGTGCGTGGCACCGAGTCACTGGGGCCTTTTCCACATGGGGGCTCAGGCTGAAGGGAGAGGGTGACTCTGAGGAGCCAGAGGAGCTCTGACCTTGGAATCACGTGCCAAAGCCTTGGCAGTGTCCCTGGGAGGTTCTCTCTGCTCAGAGGAGCCATGCTGGGGTCAGTGAGTCAGGGGAAGGGAGCAGGACAGGCCCAGCATTCAGGCCACACACCAGAACTGGGCCAGAAAATTGAAAATTACACTCCTGACAAGGGCCTGGAGGGACAGCACACAGGGAATGGCTCCCACTGCCAGAGGGCAGAGCTGGATGGGATCTTGGGAACTGGGAATTGTTCCTTGGGAGGTGTGAGGCCCTGGCACAGAGTGCCCAGAGCAGCTGGGGCTGCCCCTGGATCCCTGATTGTTGAAGGCCCTGATTGTTGCTGGGGACAGAAGAAATGAATTGGGCTTTTAAACAGAGCAAAGAGAAGATGGAGCAAGATCAGAGATGAGGAAGAACCAGTTTGTCTCATACAGCTTCTCCAGGAGCAGCTGCTTCAGGGGAGAAACAGAAGCACAGAGTCACAGAATGGGTTGGGTCAGAAGGGACCTGAAAGCCCATCCAGCTCCAGCCCCTGCCAGGGACAGGGACACCTCCAGTGCCCCAGGCTGCCCAGAGCCATGGCAGGGACACCTCCAGTGCCCCAGGCTGCCCAGAGCCATGGGCAGGGACACAGGGACACCTCCCACTACCCCAGGCTGCCCAGAGCCATGGGCAGGGACACCTCCAGTGCCCCAGGCTGCCCAGAGCCATGGGCAGGGACACCTCCAGTGCCCCAGGCTGCCCAGAGCCATGGCAGGGACACCTCCAGTACCTCCAGTGCCCCAGGCTGCCCAGAGCCATGGGCAGGGACACAGGGACACCTCCAGTGCCCCAGGCTGCCCAGAGCCATGGCAGGGACACCTCCAGTGCCCCAGGCTGCCCAGAGCCATGACAGGGACACAGGAACGCCTCCCACTACCCCAGGCTGCCCAGAGCCATGACAGGGACACAGGAACGCCTCCCACTACCCCAGGCTGCCCAGAGCCCATCCAGCCACAACCCTTGAAGGCTGCCCAGGGTGTAAGGCCAGCATTGATGTGTCAGTCAGTCAGAGAAGGTTAAAGCTGCTCGAGGGGGATGCAGGAAAGTGCCCAAAGGATGCTCAGCTGTGTCAGCTCTGAGGGTGGGGGTGTGATTGTGTCAGCACTGAAGTCCTGAGGTGTCACGTTCCACAGCTGTCACCTGTCCCACTTTCTATCCCTGTTTCTCCACCCAGCCAATCTCAGCCCCCTTCTGCAGGGGACTCAATCACTGTCTCACCATCCTTCCTGTGAGTACTGATTGTCACCAAAGATGGCCAAAGAGAAAAAGACCCCAAGAAGATGAAGAATTAATCCCTTGCATTCACTGCACAGGATGGGCAGGCCCTGGCACGGGTGCCCAGAGCAGCTGTGGCTGCCCCTGGATCCCTGGCAGTGCCCAAGGCCAGGTTGGACACTGGGGCTTGGAGCACCCTGGGATGGTGGGAGGTGTCCTGCCATGGCAGGGGTAGCACTGGAGGGGCTTTGAAACTCCTTCTAACCCAAACCATTCTAGGATTCTGTGATATACAAGAAATCTGCATTTGCACAGATCTGGGAGGAGAACTGGGACAGAAAGCCCCTGGAAATGCATTTTCCTTTTGCCTTGCCTCTCTGGGCAGCACCAGCAGCAGGAGGCAGCTGGGGCTGGTGCCCAGGTGCAGCTGAGGCGAGGATGTTCCAGGATGTTTGGGCATTAGCTGCCAATGACACTGCTGTCCAGGGACAGGCTGCTGCAGCTCCAGGAGGGGATGATTTACAGAGCCCAGGAACCACGAGCCTTGTAAGGAACAAAGCTGGGAATGAAGCTCCGTGCTCCACCTGAGCTGCTGCCTACCCGTGTGTGTGCTCAGAGCTCATATTTAGTGCTGCTGGTGGCACACTGACAGACGGCTTAGTGAAAACAAATGTTAATGTTAATTAAGCTGGAAAACTTCCCAGATTTGGAGAATGAGAGTGTTTGCTTGGATAATAATTCAGATAGCCTGTGCCCTGCTCGGCACTCCCACTGGGAAATGTGATCACTCAGAAACAGGGGACCAAAGAACTGGAGCAGCCCATCCAGATCCCAGATCTCCTTCCCAGGATGGAGGGGGGCTGCTCCTTGCAGCATCTTTCCCAGCCCTTTGAGCACCCCAAGTTGCCCTGGCCCAGGTGAGCAGCCATCCCTCCCTTTCCTGGGGAGAATATGCTGTGCTAGCAGAGCTACGGCTCCTGACATGCTCCTAAATTCTCCTGTAGTTAATTCACTCGGGTGCTTCCAGATGATGATAATTAACCTCTCTTACTGCAGAGGACAGCAAATACTGAGAGCTTGGAGGGATGACTGAGGATGGGCATGGCTTCTTTTGCATAGTCAGATCTCACTGCTTAATGGAAATAATCGTGGTTCTGTTGGCTTCAGCTGGTCTTCACTGACTTGCAGCAGCTGATGATCTGGCCCAGTGATTTTAAATTCCCTTCTACATATTTTTAATTCAAACCATGGTCACCGGTGCCAGCCCGAGCCTTGTGAATTCCAGAGAAGGGCTGTGGGCTAAAGAGATGCTCCAGCTCTTTTTCCAGGCATGGGAGCATTTAGGTATTTATTTATTTGTTGCTGAAAGGACCGGGGGGAAAACATGATAATTAGGAAATGAGAAGATGCACACAAATAGAAACCCCTGGTAGCACTTCAATCTTTGCAGGAGGCCACGTGATGGCTCAACACGTTCCTATTTTCTGCTTCAGTGAGATGACACTCACATGGTGGATGCAGGCAGCTCCAGTTCCCAGCCGGCAGCTCGGCTCCCCCTGTGTGGGTTCAGCCTCCGGGGCTCAGCTGGGCCCAGCAGGTCTCTGAGGGGCCCTGGGGCTCCCCAGGCTCTCCCTGCAGTGCAGGGAGGCACACCAAGTGTCCTCTGGCTGCCACTGCTTGGACATCTCCTCCAAACTCTGCCAGCTGGGCAGGAGCAGTTTTCCACTTCTGCCTCTGCCCTTCACGACCTTCACATGCCCACCCTGGTGTGTGGCAGCTCTGGGAGCCTCAGCACAGGCAGAGCTGTGCTCACACTGACACAGAATTTATGTGCTGGGAAAGCTGCCAGTGGGTGCCCTTCCAGCAAAGCCATCTCATCGAGGCAAAATCCTCCTGGGCTGTCCCCCAAACCCCAGGAAGGACAAATGCCATGCTGGGTGAGGTGGGCCAGACTCCCCAGTGCAGCTTGTCCGGTTGATTTTTATCAGGGAATCAGAGAATGGTTTGGGTTGGGAGGGACCTTGAATATCACCCAGTGCCACCCCTGCCATGGCAGGGACACCTCCCAGTGTCCCAGCCCCAGTGTCCAGCCTGGCCTTGGGCACTGCCAGGGATCCAGGGGCAGCCCCAGCTGCTCTGGGCACCCTGTGCCACCTCCCCACCCTCCCAGCGAACAATTCCTGCCCCATATCCCATCTAAAGCTTCCTCTGTCACTCTGAAGCCATTCCCCCTGTCCTGTCACTGCACACCCTTGCCCAAAGTGTCTCTCTGGTGGTTCCTCTGCAGGTGCTGAAGGCTGCAATAAGATCCCCCCCAGGCCTTCCCTTCCCAAGGCTGAACAATCCAATTCCCTTGGCTGAGATGTCCCCTGCTCTGGCCAAGCTCCTGGATGTGGCACACAGAGGGTGGCTGGGAGAGGAGCCCCTGAACCCCATCCTGACACCTCAGAACCCCTTGAAACAGCCAAGCCCTGGAGCACTGTGCTGGTGATGCAGCAGCTCCCAGGCTCCCAGACACTGCTGACCATTCCCTGTGACCTCTGATTTGTTACTGCATTTATCTGCTTAGCAACAGATTGAAAGGCTGAAATCAAAAGTGACTCTTAGGGGAAGAAATTCAGTCCTGTTTTGAAAGCATTCAGCAGCAGAGAGATGCAGCACTTTCCATGGCACTGCCTTCACCTGGTCCATCACTCTGTTAAAATTATTTCTATTTGAATATGTCAGGATTCCACTTCCAGTCATAAATATTCCTTTCTCCACAAGATTAAAGACTACTTTGCTAACCACAATTTTCTCCCTATGAAAGTACTTACGCACCTTAATCAAATTAGTCACCTCTCCATCTTCTTCTTTTTTTTTTCTTTTATAAACTTTCTTTTATAAGCAGATTGGATGTGAAAGTCTCCAGATCTCCAGTAGTTTTTCTTACACATTTTTTTTTTTGGACTGTCTTCTGATCCTTCCCCAAATTCCTTTTTAGAGCTGACAGCAGCCAACTGGCTGGTGTGCTCATCTCAGTCCCACGGGTGTGTCTCATTGAAGCAGAAGATGTTTCTCCTCTCCTAATTCCAGCTCCCCCCTGGTTTATTCCAGGGCCTCTGTCGATGTCTTTGCTGCTGCCCCTCGGTGGAATTTCTGCTGCTCTGCTTGCTTGCCAAGACCCCTTAACCCCATTCCCTAACACTGTCTGCATTCTTTAACTCTCCACGGGTGCCTTTGAAACTGTCTGTGTAAAATCCTTCCTGTCCCTGTCATGGCCAGGAGCAGATTTACTCTCAGTAAAAGCTCATGTTGAGCCACGCAGGGTTTCCTGCATTCCTGTGCAGAGTGCCCCTCAGCCAGTGTTTTAAGTGCATTAAAATGACCTAATAATTTTTAAACAAACTCATTCCCAGTATTTTCTTAATATCTTCCTTGGTAATTATTACTAATCATATTCACGAAATACAAATAAATCTTCTTTTAATTTCAAAACTGGGAGAGGAAGGTGAGAACATATTGAGGACTGGAGAACAGGTTATTACTTTCTTCTCCTCCCCCACCAAAGAGCCAAATGTCATTGC
Source organism: Agelaius phoeniceus (assembly GCF_051311805.1). Classification (NCBI taxonomy): domain Eukaryota; kingdom Metazoa; phylum Chordata; class Aves; order Passeriformes; family Icteridae; genus Agelaius; species Agelaius phoeniceus. The sequence continues at coordinate 74,590,148 of NC_135268.1, forward strand.
TGAGATCCCTTGTGGTCCTAACATGCTCTACAATTCTTTATTCCTGGGACTTTCCTTAATGCCTTTAGTTTTCTGAGCAAACTATTTGAATTTCACAGCTTCTCATTTGTGCTAATTACCATCTTCCCAGTTCTGTTCTTCCTCTATTGTCCTTTTATTTGTAATTGTTGCCTTCGTTTTACCACGGGGGCCAAGATGGGATTTCAGGTCAGGCTGTCCTTTTACTTGATCTGCAAATAGTAGTTTTACATGGAGATGTGCTTTGTGTCAGAGCTCTGTTGTGCTGGAGATGGCACAAAGACAGAATGACAAATCAGTCCTTGCAACAGTGCAAGAGCTAATTATAAAGCAGGAGAGAACAGTGGCCACGGGCAGATGGGGCTGCACAAGAAAACACTCAATTATCCCCAATTGCATGAGAAATGCCTCATCCAGGCAGATCTGAGCCCTGTCCTGGCCCCGTGGCCGCTCCCTCCTGGAGGGACAGCAGCCCTGTGGTGGCACCAATCCCCTCCAGCCACCACTCCCCCAGCATGGACAGCTCACAGCCAAAGCAAGAGGGGCACTTTAATTCCCAAAGACGACTTTTTGGGAAGCAAATTGGAATTAACATGTTCCAGGAAGCTCCCTGTCCTTCTCTGTGAGAAAAAGACCTTCCAAGGATGGAACTAATCCAAGAGAAAAATAACTTGGGACAATTTTGCTGTCACATTGCTATTGCCAAGGAAACCAGGTTGATCCAGCCACCACAGAAAGAGAAGAGAATAAAACAAAAAGGCTGCAAAATGGAACAATTTGATGTTTCCAGCTGGTGGCACTATGGCAGATACAAATGGTCCAGGACTGGTCCAGAAAATTACACTCCTACAAGGGCCTGGAGGGACAGGGCACAGGGAATGGCTCCCACTGCCAGAGGGCAGGGATATGGGATATTGGGAATTGGGAATGGTTCCCTGGCAGGGTGGGCAGGCCCTGGCACAGGTGCCCAGAGCAGCTGGGGCTGCCCCTGGATCCCTGGCAGTGCCCAAGGCCAGGCTGGACACTGGGGCTGTGGCTGCCCTGGGACAGTGGGAGGTGTCCCTGACCATGGCAGGGGGAAAAAGACAGTTGTTCTTGCTTTTAAGATCCTTTCCAACCCAAACCATCCAATAACTCTGGTAATCTGCTCAGAGTACTTGAGGTTTCTTCTGGCTTCATGAGGAAGCTACAGAAAGCAGAGAGATGCTCCTGGTTTGCACACAGGCTGTCCCAGAGCTCCTTCTGGAGCAGTGCAAATGCCATCGAGCTGAGGCTCCCAGAGCTTTGTGTCCCCTCATTGGAGGCAGCTGCAGGCATTTCTGCAAGGTAGAAAAATGGATTGATGGATCAATTAATTGATCCATGAGTGATTGACAGCCTGGGAGCACAGCAGAGACAAAAACCTTCAGTCACCAGCCTAAACAGTAATTGTGGAAAAATTAAGGTTCATTTGTGAGCATTTTCCTTTCAGTGCTCGTGTCTCAGGGCAGCAGAGGCGTCGCACAAACAAACACGCACACGCAGATCCAGTGTGACTGTCAAAAAGCCAGATTAGGAACAAGGAAAATGGGCACACAGTGTTCACTCATAAAACCACTGGAAAAGATGCTCAACAATGAAGTGGAATTAAATGAAATTCTAGCCACTCAGAATGCATTATCCCTGCAGCATGTCCATGAAATCGCTCGCTGAATTGCAGAGTAATTTGCTCTTAGCCTGTGAAGCCTTTCTGGGCTCTTTTCTCCCTTTTATTCTCCCCTTCCCCAATTCTTTTTTTTTTTTTTTTTCTTGTTAGCAATCATTTGGGAGCTCGTTCCTCACTCATTTTGCTCCCAAAGGAAATATTCAGTGAGGGAACAATAGTGATGTGTCATGATGACGTTCCGGGTCACTCACTCAGGCAGTAATGTGCTCGCTCCCAATTGCTCTGCCTGTGTGCACTAAGCTGCTGCTGGAAGGGCTTTCATGTCCTTTAACTCTTTGCAGGATTCTGCCTCATCCTGCTGCACCCACGAGCCTGCCTTTGTGGAGGAGCAAACTGCTCGGGCTGACCTGGCAGCAGCCCACGTAAAGTGCCTCTCCTCAATAATCAGCAGCTCTGATGGGGATGAAGGGACAATAAAGCTCTGGAGAGGCTTGTGCTGGTGCAGAAGTTAAAAATTACTTGACCCAACAGTGATGGACAAATTCATCGCCCTAAAGAGCTCCTGTGCTGTAAATCCCCGTTGTGATGAGCTCCATCATCAGCTGGACAAAGTGTACAGCTGATTGTGTTTGATGAGTGCCACTGAGGGGCTGGAGAGGATTGGATGTTCTTTCTGTGCCTGGCAGTGCCCAGGCCAGGCAGGACACTGGGGCTGGAGCACCTGGGGCAGTGGAGGTGTCCCTGCCATGGCAGGAAAGGATTTCATCAGGGATGTTCTCCCTGTGCCCAAGGCCAGGCTGGACACTGGGGCTGGAGCACCTGGGGCAGTGGAGGTGTCCCTGCCATGGCAGGAAAGGATTTCATCAGGGATGTTCTCCCTGTGCCCAGCAGTGCCCGAGGCCAGGCTGGACACTGGAGCACCTGGGACAGTGGGAGGTGTCCCTGCCATGGCAGGGGTGGCACTGGGTGGGATTTAAGGTTCCTTCCACCCAAACCATTCCATGATTCTGTGATTCCACGTGGATGCTGATGTAGCTCACAGGGAAGGTGGGGTCCCTGCTCTGCAGTTTGGGATCTGGCTGTGGATCCCAAAGGATCCTGCCCAAGTCCAGCAGCATGCCCCTGCTCTGAGGACATTTAGCTCAGGCAGCTGGGCTGCCTCTGCTCCTCCCTCTGTCTGCCTGCCCATCTTTCTCTTGGACAGCAGCTTTTGATAATTTGATAATTTCAACCAAAGGGAGCATCTTCAATATATTAAACTGTGAATGCATTAAACTCATTTGGACTTAATGAAAACACACAGCTGGGCAGCAGAAAAGCCTTTTTATTACTGAAGCCCATGGGTTCATCCTCTGTGTGATCAGGGAAAGGCTGAGGGAGCTGGGGCTGCTCAGCTGGAGAGGAACCCCAGCTGAGAGAGGCCTCAGCCCTGGATGTCCCTGACTGTGCCCGTCTGTCCCTGGGTGCCCCTGGGTGTCCATGGATGTCCCTGGCTGTCCCTCTCTGTCCTTGGGTGTTCCCTGTCTGTCCCTGGGTGCCCCTGGGTGTCCATGGATGTCCCTGAATATCCCTGGATGTCCCTATGTGTCCCTGTCTGTCCTTGAGTGTCCTAGGCTGTCCCCATGGGTCCCTGGCTGTCCCTGGATCTCTCTGGGGGTCCCCACATGTCCCCATGTGCCCCTGGATGTCCCTGGGTGTCCCTGGGTGTCCCAGGGTCTCTCTGGGGGTCCCCACATGTCCCCATGTGCCCCTGGATGTCCCTGGGTGTCCCTGGGTGTCCCAGGGTCTCTCTGGGGGTCCCCATGTGTCCCTGGCTGTCCCTGGCTGTCCCGGGGTGCCCCAGAGCCACAGGCAGGGCCTGAGCCCAGGAGCTGCCCCTGCCCAGGAGGCAGAGCTGCTGCCCTGGGCAGTGGCAGCCCTGAGCAGAGCCCAGGGAGGCTCCGGGGGCTCCTCCCTGGGGACATTGCAGAGCCACACGGACACTCTGCTGTGCCCTGGGCCAGAGCAGGGAGGTGGCAGCAGGTGACAGCTGTGGTCCCTGCAGCCTGGGCCAGCCTGGCATCTGTGACTGATCTCCAGACCCCCTTGGGGAGCAGAGAGGCTGCCCGAGCTCCCGAGCTGCCCCGTTCCAGGTTCCAGTCAGAATCACTGACTGCCATAGTGAACAGCCCTGAGACACAGACTCGTCCTGCTCAGCCTCCTGGTGCCTTTCCTGCCCCTGGAGAGGGGTTTGAGGAGCTGCTGGAGCTGAACACAGGAGCTGCTGTCGTGTGGGTGATGACACAGAGGAGCCTCCAGCCCTGCCTGCTCTGGTTTGGGGCTTTTTTATTGAAAAAGAGGAGACAATCTGTTCATTTCACAGATGCTCAACAGCTCCTCAGAAATAATACAGGTGTGCTCAGAAATAAATCTGCTTTGTTTACTGTGTAATTAAGTCAGGAAAAAAAGAAGGCAGCATTGGAAAGTTTTTCTGTCTTTTTTTTTTTTTCTTTCGGAAACAGCTTTTCAATCCCATCAAAGGAAATCCAAGACGTTCAGCAATGCTGACAACAAAACCAGAGTTTGATCGAAAATAAGACAAACAAACCAGTAGAGCCTCTAAGTTTGGGGGCGGGGGGGAAACTTGAAAGTGATTTTTTAAATGATTCTATCTGTATGGCTAAATTTGTAGTGCTCCTGGAGCCTTTAGCCCTGCAAAGACTCACGGACGTGTTTAACTCACAGCACCACGAGCACCTGCACGTCACGGGCTTCAATCTGCTCTCTCATGCTGGGAAGTCAATAACTGGATCTGGACACCAAAAATTAAGTTAAAAAATAAATAGTCTGGATGCTATTCATCTTCCATACCACAAGGCTTCCACCGGCCCCGTGTCCTTGTGTCTCTTTTCAATGACATCTCTGCTCCTGTATCTCTCCACACATCTGTGGTGTCAGTCCCTCTCAATGTGCTCTGTCTGCTCAGGAAAACCTCCACAGAGCCCAGGAACTGACCCAGCAGCTGCCAGGAGCAGCGAGTGCACCCACAAAGCATCCCCTGGCACCACAGCAGGGCTGCCCTGGTCCCCCTGATCTGCCCTGGGACCATCACTGGCTCCCTGGCAGGAGCTGTGTGACCCTGCTGGAGCCCAGTTCAGAACACCCAGCTGGGAGGGGGCTGATCCCAGGGGGCAGCAGCAAAGGGGCTCTGCCTTTGGCCAAGGGCCTGCAGGGCAGCATGAGGGACATGGGCTTCCCAGAGGGCAGGGTTAGATGGGAATTGGTGATTCCTCACTTGTCTCTTTCCTAGTCTGAACCATGGAATCATGGAATGGGTTGGGGTGGGCAGGACTTCAGAGTCACCTCATTCCATCCCTGCCATGGCAGAGAACCCTTCCATATCCCAGGTGGATCCAACCCCAGTGTCCATCCTGGCCTTGGGCACTGCCAGGGATCCAGGGGCAGCCACAGCAAATCTGGGAATTCCAGCCCAGGCAGGAATTCCTTGCCAAGATCCCAGCCCAATCTCCCCTTTCCCAGTGGGAGCCATTCCCTGGCTCCTGTCCCTGCAGGCCTTGTCCCCAGCCCCTCTGCAGCTCTCCTGGAGCCCCTGCAGGCCCTGCCAGGGGCTCTGAGCTCTGCCTGGAGCCTTCCCTTCTCCAGGGCAACATTCCCAGCTCTGCCAGCCTGGCTCCAGAGCAGAGGGGCTCCAGCCCTGCAGCAGCTCCGGGGCCTCCTCTGGGCTCTCTCCAGCAGCTCCACGTCCTCCTGCTGTTGGCCCCAGGGCTGGGGCAGCTCTGCAGGTGGGCTCTCACCTCAGGGAGGGGCACAGGGACACAATTCCCACCTTGCCTTGGGCAGCAGCCAGGGCTGGGGCAGCTCTCAGGTGGGCTCTGACCTCAGGGAGGGGCACAGGGACACAGTTCCCACCTTGCCTTTGGGACCTGCCCAGGGCTGAGCAGGGGCTCTGGGCAGGTCCTGCTCACCCCCACCTCCTCTCTGAGCCAGTGCAATGAGGAGCTGAACATCAAAGGCAGCCGAGATCGGAGCTGTTCTGTCCCTAGAAGTGTGAACCAATGGCCTGGGCATTCCTGCCCCCCAGACAGATGTGCTGCCTCCTCCCCGAGCCCCGAGCTGGGGGCTGGGAGCCAGGCAGAGCCTCCTCTCCCTCTGCCCGTGCTGCCCCAGGCTGTGCTGCACCCAGCTCAGCCCTCCTGCCCTCCCTCCGCACAGCCCTGCTCCTCTCACCGGCAGATTTAAGGAAGAAATAATAGCAGTAGGTCATTATGACGTTTTAGTGCGTGCTTTACAGGGCATCATGACTCACTGATTCAGGGAAGAACTTTGCAGCTTGCTACGAAATTGCCTGCTTCAATCAATCCTGCGGGTGGCTTCTCTGGGAATTTTATGAGGTGTAACATACATGTGTGTGTGAGTGCATATATTTATATATATATATATATATATCTATGTATGTATGTATAGGGGGAACAGTATTTATTTTTGTTTCTGGAAGAAGCAGTCAAATGCAGAAATGGAAATTCAGAAATGAAAAGCAGGAAGGTTCAAGGTGCTGAAAGCAGCACAGCACTCTGCCAGGGCAGGAGGGAAGAGCTGCCAGGAGCAGCCCTGCAGGGCCTCCCCAGGCAGGGTCCTGTCTCTGCTGGTGTCTCTGTGAGCTGGGGGCAGTCCCCCCATCCTCTCCACACTCTCAGGGTCTCTGTGAGCTGGGGGCAATCCCCCCCTGCTCTCCACACTCTCAGGGTCTCTGTGAGCTGGGGGCAATCCCCCCTTGCCCTGTCTCTCCTGGTGTCTCTGTGAGCTGGGGGCAATCCCCCCATCCTCTCCACACTCTCAGGGTCTCTGTGAGCTGGGGGCAATCCCCCCCTGCTCTCCACACTCTCAGGGTCTCTGTGAGCTTTGTCAGTCCCCATCTCCTCTGCCTCCAAACTCTCAGGCCAGTGATTCCTGAGCTTCGTCAGCCTTCATGTCATGGATGACTGGGCCATAAATCAACCTGCTGCTGCTGCTGCTGCTGCACAGGAGCACATTTCCCCTGCATTGTTTTCCTTTTGGCTTCTGCCCAGGGAGGTCTGAGGTCCCTGGGGACGCAGAGAGCTCAGGCAGGGCTGGTGCAGGGAGCTGTGCCAGCCCAGGGCACATGGAGGCACACAATGGGAAAACCAAAACCACCACACTTCCATCTCCACCTTTTCCTGAAGGAAGAACATCAGCCCTGGAGGCAGCATTCTGAAACAAGTCTCCAGAAATACAAGATATTAGATAAAACCAGGGCTCGTGGGTGCTGCTTCCTGTATCTTGTGGTCAGAAGGGCCATTTAAATCATCTGGGACTTGCTGAGGACTAAGAAACACAGAGATCCATTAGGGGTCATAGAACAATAGAAACACTGGGTATCCTGAGCTGGGAGGGACCCACAGGGACCATCCAGTGCCACCCCAGGCCCTGCCCAGACCCCCAAAATCCCACCCTGGGCATCCCTGGAGCTCTGTCCCAACGCTCTTGGAGCTCTGGCAGCCCCAGGGCTGTGCCCATTCCCTGGGGAGCCTGGGCAGTGCCAGCACCCTCTGGGGATGAACCTTGCCCTGATCTCAGCCTGACCCTCCCTGGCCCAGCTCCAGCATTCCCTGTCCCCATCCCTGTCCCAGAGGTCGGAGCTGCCCCCGCTGAGCTCTGCCCTCAGTCTCCTCTGCCCTCAGTCTCCTCTGCCCTCAGCCATCCCTCACAGGGGTTCCTTCTGGACCTTCCATCCTGATCCTCCTCCATCCTCTCATCCTCCTCCAGACTCTGGATGACCCCACAGAGCTGCTGGGTCTCTCCTGGCACCCCTGTGCCAGGGCCATGGCTGGCTGTCCCAAACTGTGCCAGCTCCCCCAGGTAACAGTGCTGCACAGGTGTGGGAGAACACTGAGACTGCATCTCCTGAGACATGGGCTGTGGGAATCTGGGCCTGCTGAACAGGAATGCTGAACCACCAGGGCCTGCCCTGTGCAGCAGAATCAGAGAATCCTGCAATGGATTGGATTGGGTTGGGTTGGATTGGATTGGATTGGATTGGATTGGATTGGATTGGATTGGACTGGATTGAGTTGGACTGGGTTGTGTTGGATTGGGTTGGATTGCATTGGGTTGGATTGGATTGGATTGGATTGGGTTGGGGTGGATTGGATTGTGTTGGATTGGATTGGACTGGATTGGATTGGGTTGGATTGGATTGGATTGGGTTAGATTGGATTGGATTGGATTGGATTGGATTGGATTGGATTGGATTGTGTTAGATTGGATTGAACTGGATTGGATTGGATTGGATTGGATTGGATTGGGTTGGGTTGGATTGGGTTGGAATGGATTGGGTTGGGTTAGATTGGATTGGATTGGATTGGATTGGGTTGGATTGGATTGGGTTGGGTTGGATTGGATTGGGTTGGATTGGATTGGATTGGGTTGGGTTGGGTTGGATTGGGTTGGGTTGGGTTGGATTGGGTTGGGTTGGATTGGATTGGATTGGATTGGATTGGGTTGGGTTGGGTTGGATTGGATTGGATTGGGTTGGGTTGGGTTGGATTGGGTTGGGTTGGGTTGGATTGGGTTGGGTTGGATTGGATTGCATTGGGTTGGATTGGATTGCATTGGGTTGGATTGGATTGGATTGGGTTGGATTGTGTTGGGTTGGATTGGGTTGTGTTGGATTGGGTTGGGTTGGATTTGATTGGATTGGGTTGGGTTGGATTGGGTTGGATTGGATTGGATTGCATTGGGTTGGATTGGATTGGATTGGGTTGGATTGGGTTGGATTGGGTTGTGTTGGATTGGGTTGGGTTGGATTTGATTGGATTGGGTTGGGTTGGATTGGGTTGGGTTGGGTTGGGTTGGATTGGGTTGGGTTGGATTGGGTTGGGTTGGGTTGGGTTGGATTGGATTGGATTGGATTGGATTGGATTGGGTTGGGTTGGGTTGGGTTGGATTGGATTGGATTGGATTGGATTGGATTGGATTGGGTTGGATTGGGTTGGATTGGGTTGGGTTGGATTGGATTGGATTGGATTGGATTGGGTTGGGTTGGGTTGGGTTGGATTGGATTGGATTGGATTGGATTGGATTGGGTTGGGTTGGATTGGGTTGGATTGGATTGGGTTGGATTGGGTTGGGTTGGATTGGGTTGGATTGGATTGGATTGGGTTGTGTTGGATTGGGTTGGATTGGATTGGGTTGGGTTGGATTGGGTTGGAGGGACCTTTAAAAGCCATCTGTCCAACCCCCTGCCATGGCCAGGGGCACCTTCCACCAGCCCAGGGTGCTCAGAGCCCAGCCTGACCTTGGATGTTGGCAGGGCTGGGGCAGCCTCAGCTTCTCTGGGCACCCTGTGCCAGTGGTTTTGCATCCCTGTAATAAAAATCTCCTTCCTCTGACCTGCTCTAACTGCAGCCTCTTCCCCGTGGTGCCTCTCCTGGCTGTGGGCTGAAGGTGTCCCATGGCTGCAGAAGGTGTCCCATGGCTGCTGAAGGTGTCCCATGGCTGCTGAAGGTGTCCCATGGCTGCAGAAGGTGTCCCATGGCTGCATGAGGTGTCCCATGGCTGCTGAAGGTGTCCCATGGCTGCAGAAGGTGTCCCATGGCTGCTGAAGGTGTCCCATGGCTGCAGAAGGTGTCCTATGGCTGCTGAAGGTGTCCCATGGCTGCAGAAGGTGTCCCATGGCTGCTGAAGGTGTCCCATGGCTGCAGAAGGTGTCCCATGGCTGCATGAGGTGTCCCATGGCTGCAGAAGGTGTCCCATGGCTGCATGAGGTGTCCCATGGCTGCTGAAGGTGTCCCATGGCTGATGAAGGTGTCCCAAGGCTGCTGAAGGTGTCCCAAGGCTGCTGAAGGTGTCCTATGGCTGCTGAAGGTGTCCCATGGCTGCTGAAGGTGTCCCATGGCTGCTGAAGGTGTCCCATTGCTGCATGAGGTGTCCCATGGCTGCATGAGGTGTCCCATGGCTGCTGAAGGTGTCCCATGGCTGATGAAGGTGTCTCATTGCTGCAGAAGGTGTCCCATGGCTGCAGAAGGTGTCCCATGGCTGCAGAAGGTGTCCCATTGCTGCATGAGGTGTCCCATGGCTGCAGAAGGTGTCCCAAGGCTGCTGAAGGTGTCCTATGGCTGCTGAAGGTGTCCCATGGCTGCTGAAGGTGTCCCATGGCTGCATGAGGTGTCCCAAGGCTGCTGAAGGTGTCCCATGGCTGCTGAAGGTGTCCCATTGCTGCATGAGGTGTCCCATGGCTGCATGAGGTGTCCCATGGCTGCTGAAGGTGTCCTATGGCTGCTGAAGGTGTCCCATGGCTGCATGAGGTGTCCCATGGCTGCTGAAGGTGTCCTATGGCTGCTGAAGGTGTCCCATGGCTGCTGAAGGTGTCCCATTGCTGCAGAAGGTGTCCCATGGCTGCAGAAGGTGTCCCATGGCTGCTGAAGGTGTCCCATTGCTGCATGAGGTGTCCCATGGCTGCATGAGGTGTCCCATGGCTGCTGAAGGTGTCCCATTGCTGCATGAGGTGTCCCATGGCTGCATGAGGTGTCCCATGGCTGCTGAAGGTGTCCTATGGCTGCTGAAGGTGTCCCATTGCTGCATGAGGTGTCCCATGGCTGCATGAGGTGTCCCATGGCTGCAGAAGGTGTCCCATGGCTGAAGAAGGTGTCCCATGGCTGCTGAAGGTGTCCCATTGCTGCATGAGGTGTCCCATTGCTGCATGAGGTGTCCCATGGCTGCTGAAGGTGTCCCATGGCTGCTGAAGGTGTCCTATGGCTGCTGAAGGTGTCCCATTGCTGCATGAGGTGTCCCATGGCTGCAGAAGGTGTCCCATGGCTGCAGAAGGAAGGGCACCCAAGGTTAGACAATAAGCAGGACCCCCAGAGCAAACAGATGGATTTTGGGGTAGATTTTGCTTTTCCCCCCATTGCACAGCTCCTGTACGGAGCTGCAGAGCGAGCCCCTTCCCTGAGAGGGCCCCAGGGGAGCCCCAGGTGTGAGAAGGTGCCAGGGGCTGTGGGCTCTGCAGGGCAGGGCAGCTCTGGGACACGGCCCTGGGAGCTGAGGCTGGCAGGGGCTGTGCACAGCCAGCTGGGGCTCTGCCACCCTGCAGAGCTGGCTGGGGACACTGGGCTGGGGACAGCAGGAGGCCCAGAGCAGCCTGGCCTTGCTGGAGTCGCTCCTTTCTGTGGGAACACTGATCCTTGTTTTCTTATCTGTCACACACAGCCCACACTGCATTTCCCCTTATATTTTCTATTTGAAAGTTCCAGGAGAAGCAGGGATTTCATTACTCCCCTCCCACAGAGGCCAAAGACTCAGCACAGGTAGAAATGGCATCTTAATTTCTTTTACTGAGCAGGTTGATACCTGCTAGAACCAAGGGATGGCATTTCACCAAGAACAGGCTGCAAAACTCCACTGAAATGATAAGCACTATGAGTGGACAATCACAATTCTTTCCCTGATGATATTTGAAAATGAGAAATTATTACATCCTATTTCAGTGGAACTGGGGGCTGGGACTTGCTTAAAAATAGAAAGAAAAAAAAAGTCCCCCTTTCCAGGAAGAGCACTTAAGTCTATGCAAGCAAAGTGGATAAAAGCAGCTCGGTAACAACCCCAATTGCACCGAGATTGTCTCCTGCATTCCTGCACATCTTTGCCTTTTTGACATTTAACTTTAATTTATAGCAATTTAGCTGCTCTTAGAGCCTGCACTGCGCCGTTTGGGAAAGCAAAGTGATCTGTTCAATGTTTGTCTGAAATTCAAATCAGGCACAAAGAACCTTTGTCTTTCCCTCAGAAAAAAGAGCCTCCCCGCCCCCCCATCTGAACATGCTGATTTTGGCATAAAGAGGCAAATTATTCTTCTATTATAAATTCATTAATTGCTAAGAGGACAAGTACAAATTAGTTTGGTCAAGAGTTATGAAATTAGATGCCCATAGTGAGCTTCATAAACCAAATCTCAGAATGGATTGGGTCAGGAGAGACCTCAAATCCAGTGCCACCCCCTGCCATGGCAGGGTCACCTCCCACTGTCCCAGGCTGCTTCAGCCCCAGTGTCCAACCTGGCCTTGGGCACTGCCAGGGATCCAGGGGCAGCCCCAGCTGCTGTGGGCACCTGTGCCAGGGCCTGCCCACCCTGCCAGGGAACAATTCCTGCCCAATGTCCAATGGAAATCTCCCCTCCTTCAGTTGGACTCCATTCCCCCTTTCCAGGCACTCCTGCTCCTGATGAACACCTTGTGTGTCTTCACCTGCTGCCTGTGCCTGGGATAGCAGAGAGATCTACTGCCACATCCTTGGATAGCAGAGAGATCTACTGCCACATCCTTGGGATAGCAGAGAGATCTACTGCCACATCCTTGGATAGCAGAGAGATCTACTGCCACACTGCTGGGACAGCAGAGAGATCTACTGCCACATCCCTGGGATAGCAGAGAGATCTACTGCCACATCCTTGGATAGCAGAGAGATCTACTGCCACACTGCTGGGATAGCAGAGAGATCTACTGCCACATCCTTGGGATAGCAGAGAGATCTACTGCCACATCCTTGGATAGCAGAGAGATCTATTGCCACATCCTTGGATAGCAGAGAGATCTACTGCCACATCCTTGGATAGCAGAGAGATCTACTGCCACATCCTTGGGATAGCAGAGAGATCTACTGCCACATCCTTGGATAGCAGAGAGATCTACTGCCACACTGCTGGGACAGCAGAGAGATCTACTGCCACATCCCTGGGATAGCAGAGAGATCTACTGCCACACTGCTGGGACAGCAGAGAGATCTACTGCCACATCCCTGGGATAGCAGAGAGATCTACTGCCACACTGCTGGGATAGCAGAGAGATCTACTGCCACATCCTTGGGACAGCAGAGAGATCTACTGCCACACTGCTGGGATAGCAGAGAGATCTACTGCCACATCCTTGGAGAGCAGAGAGATCTACTGCCACACTGCTGGGATAGCAGAGAGATCTACTGCCACATCCTTGGGACAGCAGAGAGATCTACTGCCACACTGCTGGGATAGCAGAGAGATCTACTGCCACATCCTTGGGACAGCAGAGAGATCTACTGCAACATCCTTGGATAGCAGAGAGATCTACTGCCACATCCTTGGGATAGCAGAGAGATCTACTGCAACATCCTTGGATAGCAGAGAGATCTACTGCCACACTGCTGGGATAGCAGAGAGATCTATTGCCACATCCTTGGGACAGCAGAGAGATCTACTGCCACACTGCTGGGAGAGCAGAGAGATCTACTGCCACACTCCTGGGATAGCAGAGAGATCTACTGCCACATCCTTGGATAGCAGAGAGATCTACTGCCACATCATTGGATAGCAGAGAGATCTACTGCCACACTGCTGGGATTACAGGAGGATCCTGTGCCACACTCCAGGGATTACAGGAGGATGCTGTGCCACACTCCAGGGATTACAGGAGGATCCTGTGCCACTCTCCAGGGATTACAGGAGGATGCTGTGCCCTTTACTGGGATTACAGGAGGATCCTGTGCCACACTCCTGGGATTACAGGAGGATGCTGTGCCCTTTACTGGGATTACAGGAGGATGCTGTGCCACTCTCCAGGGATTACAGGAGGATGCTGTGCCACACTCCAGGGATTACATGAGGATCCTGTGCCCTTTACTGGGATTACAGGAGGATGCTGTGCCACACTCCAGGGATTACAGGAGGATCCTGTGCCACACTCCTGGGATTACAGGAGGATGCTGTGCCCTTTACTGGGATTACAGGAGGATGCTGTGCCACACTCCTGGGATTACAGGAGGATGCTGTGCCCTTTACTGGGATTACAGGAGGATGCTGTGCCACTCTCCAGGGATTACAGGAGGATGCTGTGCCACACTCCTGGCATTACAGGAGGATGCTGTGCCACACTCCAGGGGTTACAGGAGGATCCTGTGCCACTCTCCAGGGATTACAGGAGGATGCTGTGCCCTGTGCCTGGCACCACTGCACGCCCTCAAGAACCTGAGGGGTTCCTTGGGGCTGCAGTGGGAAGAAGCTGGAGCTGGAAGGAGCCTCCTGTCCAAGGAGCCTGGGGGAGAGGGCTCTGCTCAGGATGACCCCACAGTCCAACACCCTGCCCTGGTCAAAACTCAGCCTGGCACAGCAGCAGTGACAGGACGCAGTGCTTGCTCCAGAGCATCCTTTTGTTTCGTGATGGAAATGTAACATATGAAAGCTAAATAAGTTCCCTCATCTGTGGAGATCAGAAAACTGCTGATTTCTGCTGAGCTGGGGAGCCACATCAGATCCCAGAGAGCCCAGGAGCTGCAGCTGGGCAGCAGGAACACGAGTGGGGAGAAGGAACAGGACAACAATGGCAGCAGTGAAGGATTTAGTGTGTCACTGCTCAGAGTCACAGCTCTCTATAGGTGTAGAAATTAAAAATTGTTGGCTACTGAGATTTTTCTGTGCTGTTCATGAACAATAATTCATCACCTGATATTCCTTTTGGCAACACTAAAGTAGTGATAAATGTCTGGGAAATAATTAATTCCAACTTTTTTTTTGTCTCTTTCTGCTCCTCAGTTCCCTGCCAGTGACCTGTGATTTTCCCAGGGTTGCTGATTATTCATAATTATTCAGTGACGACCTTGTGAATGTTCTTGGCCTTTCTGTTACTTTCAGGAGCCTGAGAGCAGGGTCAGAGCTGAGGGTTGGGGATTGTGGCCCCCAGGAGAGGTAATTGTGACGTGCCCTGCAGCTGACTCCAGTCCCAGCCCTGGTGCCTCTGGGTGCCAGCTCCTTCCTCCCCATGGCCAGGCCTGCTTGGGCAGCACAGAGGAATTTCTGGTGCCTGCAGGAGCTCCTGGGCTCACCTCACTGCAGGACAGGGGGAGAGATCCTCAGCCAGTGGTGCAGAGAGGGGACATCATAAAGGTCATGCTTCGAGTCAGAAGAGAAACTTAAAATTGGTTTTCTGGGGCAATTCCAAAACTGGAGTTCCCAGGATGTGTGCACAGCTCAACGTGAGCTGTTCCTCTTGGTGTGGGAGCAGTGCCTGGGACCCCACAGCCATCCTCATGCAGGGCCTGTTTGAGCCTCCCAAATCCACCCAGAGCCCAGCCCTGGGCCAGCCTGGTGCTGGCTGGGGCAGCCACTCTGTGCAGCTCTGCACTCTGCAGCCAGGAGCACCCCAGAAAATGCACGCTCAGAAACAGTCACTGGCACTTCTGAACAGCTTTGCTGCTGATGGAAAAGCCCTTCTCAGCTTTCTCATCTCTCACTGCAATGCCTTTGGTGGTGCACAAATCCATCCTCAGGAGATCAGTGACTGTCTTCTCTTGAGGCAATGTGAGCACAGGATGAGAATTTGTTGTGCATCCCCTGTTTTTACAGCACAGCCTCCTGGTTTTTGTGATGGGCAAGTCCTCACAGAGTCATGGGATAGTTTGGGTTGGAAGGGACCCCAAATCCCACCCAGTGCCACCCCTGCCATGGCAGGGACACCTCCACTGTCCCAGGTGCTCCAGCCCCAGCGTCCAGCCTGGCCTTGGGCACTGCCAGGGATGCAGGGACAGCCACAGCTGCTCTGGGCACCTGTGCCAGGGCCTCACCCTCCCAGTCCTGGCTTTCCAAAGGCCCAAAGAAACTGGACATGGTGGGACTTGGCATCTGTCAGGACATTTGTCACTAACACATGGCTTCCCCCCATGTGTGCCACTGCTCTGTTTGCTCATTGCCATGGCAGCTCCTCGCTGCCTCAAAGGCCATAATGTGGATATTAAGGACAGCAGAGTCTCCTCTTCTGCATAATATTCCTCTTCCCCAGTAATTCCTGCTGGGAGAATTATTCTTCCATAGCACAGACATGACAGCACTGAGCCCATAAAGTGGGAGCCGAGCTGCAGCATATCTTAGATAACTCCTATCTCCCTGCAAACCTGCAGTGATAAGGTATTTACCAGTGGCTTTGCAGAGCCCTTGCAGCCTTACCTCTCTGTGCACTGAGCCATCACTTTCCCCCTCCATTAGGGAGATTTTTAACAGCAGTGACTGAGCTGGTGGGGTCAGCGTGTGAGGATGGAACCCAGGCTGAGGAGCAGCCCTGACACAGCACAAGTGAGCACAAATGAGCACAAATGAACACAAATGAGCACGGGGGGTCAGTGTGAGGATAAAGCCCAGCCTGAGGAGCAGCCCTCACACACCACAAGTGGGGCTGTGCTGACTCAGGCACTCCCCCACACTCATCAGCCCTGTTTGGGCACGTGTGTGTGCAGAGGAAAGCAGCTGCCAGCCTTACTTTGGCAGAACCAGCTGGTTCCAAACAACTTTCATCTTCCTCTGCCCATTTGCCTCATGGGACACACTGGAAACCCTCCTTTTTATTTCTTGAATGGATTCTTTTCATAAAATGTCCGTTTTTGTGACATGTCCCGGTCTGGCATCACTTCGGAGCATTAACTGAGCTCTGTCCTTTAGTGTCACTGTTCCTCTGCTGCCCAGATTTGCTGTGCCTGCCCCTGCATCCCTGGCAGTGCCCAAGGCCAGGCTGGACGCTGGGGCTGGAGCAGCCTGGGGCAGTGGGAGGTGTCCCTGCCATGGCAGGGGTGGCACTGGGTGGGATTTAAGGACCCTCCCAACCCATTCCATGATTCCCCGATTCTGTGGAACCCATTCCTGCTCAGCTGGGTTTCCTTTCCCTGTCTCTCCTCAGCTGTTGCCACAATAACTGCTCAGAAGATGCTGGGCAGGCTGAGGGGAGCAGGGCAGGGAGTGCAGGTGTGACCCAGCCCCTCACAGCCCCTGCCCCATTCCCCACCAGGGACCAGGAGGATCAGGAGGGTGAAAGCTGCAGAACTGGCAGGCTGAGATAAAGCAACAGGGAAAGCAAAAACACACACACAGGCAAAGAAAACCAAGGAATTCAGTCCCCCCTTCCCAGTGGCAGCTGTCCAGGAGAGCAGGGCCCTTCCCATGGGGACCTGGGGGACCAACCCCATCACTCCAAATGCTCCCCCTCTTCCTTCTTCCCCCCACTTTATTTGCTGGCAATGATGTCCCAAGGTCTGGAACATCCCCTGGGTCAGTCAGGGTCCCCTGTCCTGGCCCTGTCCCCTCCCCAGAGTGGCCCCCAGGGCAGGAAAGGCCTTGGCTCTGGGGGAGCTCAGCAGTGACACAAACCCCAGCGTGCAAAACCCAAACACAGCCCCACAGCAGCCCTGGGGAGAAATCACCTCCACCCCAGCACATGGGGCTTCATCCCACTGAGCAGCTCTGAATCCCACCCTGCCTTCCTTCCCTCCCCAAAATGCCTTTCCCTGGCTGCAGACAAGGTCCCTGCTCACAGCTGCAGGCACCAGGGACAGGCAGGGACATCCTCGGAGAGATGGGGACACCAAATGCTTTGTGCCTTTGGCCTGGGTCACCCCAACCAAGTCTTACAAAAGAGTCAAAAATATTTTAACTCTGCAAGGTCCAAGAGTCTGGCCACCCACCCACCCCAACAAGGTAAGAAATAGTAAAATCCATTTATTTTTAAAGCCTCCCTTAGATTGTTCGATTGTCCCAGTGTGGATATGAGTTACTGGTGCCTGAGGAAAACGACATGACACCTCATCTAACAAATTAAATGTTTCCATGCAATTAAAATGAAGCACTCAGCCTTAGTGTAATAAACTGGAGGCTATTAGTATTCCTAGTACTGCTGCCTTCATTGTGCTTTACAGTGCCATAAATACAGGCTCAGCATGATGGCTCAGCAGGCACTGGGCAAGGAGAAAAATATCTTGTAATATTTGTTATTAAAACATTAAAAAGTCCTTTACTTGAGCACACACATTTTTAAAACGTCTCTGACTTGGAGCCTCTGCTTTTAATCTCTCCATGTGCCCCATGCATCCATCCTGGATCCCTGCTGGATGGAGTGCCAGGGAGAGCTGTGGCACTGCTGCTCCCTCACTGCTGGGGAAAACTGCTCAGGAGAGGCAGCAGGCTGAGGGGGAATAGGGAAAGGTGGGAATGGGGAATGGAGGGGAGCAGGGAAAGGGGGGAATGGGGAATGGAGGGGAGCAGGGAAAGGTGGGAAAGGGGAATGGAGGGGACAGGGCAAGGTGGGGAATGGAGGGGACAGGGCAAGGTGGGAATGGGGAATGGAGGGGACAGGGCAAGGTGGGAATGGGGAATGGAGGGGACAGGGCAAGGTGGGAATGGGGAATGGAGGGGACAGAGCAAGAGGGGAATGGGGAATGGAGGGGACAGAGCAAGGTGGGAATGGAGGGGAGCAGCAGGATTTCCTTCCCTCTGGGACAGCAGGATTTTCCCCAGGAACAGCAGGATTGGCTCCCCCCAGGGATGGCAGGATTTTCCCCGGGGACAGCAGGATTGGCTTCCCCCAGGGATGGCAGGATTTCCCCCAGGGACAGCAGGATTGGCTCCCCCCAGGGATGGCAGGATTTTCCCCAGGAACAGCAGGATTGGCTTCCCCCAGGGATGGCAGGATTTTCCCCAGGGACAGCAGGATTGGCTCCACCCAGGGACACCAGGATTTCCCTCAGGAACAGCAGGATTGGCTCCCCCCAGGGATGGCAGGATTTTCCCCAGGGACAGCAGGATTGGCTTCCCCCAGGGATGGCAGGATTTTCCCCAGGGACAGCAGGACTTCCCTCAGGGCTGGAAAAGGAGCAGGAGTGTCCCAGGGGCTCCAGCAGGGGTTACCCCAAGGAGCTGGATCCCCGTTTCTCCCTTGCCCAGCAGCCTGGCTCATTCCTGTGAGGATGTGCCCTTCTCTGAAGGCCAGGACTCCTCCCTGCTGTCCCTGCTCTCCCTCACACCCCTCCTGTCCCCTGGGCTGTTCTGTGCCTCTGCAAGGCTCAGGGATGCTGAACCCCAGTTTCATTTCACGCCCCAGTTTCCCTCCATTGCAGCCTGGCCAAGCAACACCAATTTGAATTTATCCTGAGAGCAGGGCTGTAAGAGTTTTAATAAAATCCAAACAGAAACTCTTTATCCACTAATAGTTTCAGCTAAAAATAGGCAACAAATTTCTCTTCTGAGATTTACTCTTTATGTACTTGGGCATATGTGGGTTTGAGTTGGTCTCCCTTTCTTTATCCACTGTTTAGGAATTTATTTTGCTCAATACTTGTTCCATTAGTTGCAGTTACAATTGCCAGAATCATTCTTCTTTTTCAATGACTGCTCTTTGTTTTCTTTTTTTTTCTTTCTTTTTTTTTCCTTTTTTTTTTTTTTTTCTTTTTTTTTGGCATTTGCTTTTTAATCCTTGCTTTAGAGCGTCTTTCCTTCTCTTTACTTCCAGCAGTCTGGAAGGAGGTGCCACTCGTGCAGTCATCCTGAATTCCTGATCTTGGCTGGATTGCACATCCCTGGGTGCAGGATGCCATCATTCTTCCCACAGCTGATGAAAAAGCAGGAGCATCTCCTAGAGCAGCTGAGCTGGCCAAAGCAGAGAGCAGTGAGTTCCTTCCCTCAGGAGCAGATCCTTCCCAGCACTTTCCCTTTCTCTTTAGAAAGGGACCATCACTTACTCCACGCTACTTCATAAATTCTGCAATTTCCACTTTACAAATTTGTTAGTGGATTCTCCAGCCTCCCCTGCAGCACAGCACTGGGGGGTTGATTTGTGCTGTGTCTGTTCACAGTCTCTGGGAATCCCCTCTTGCCTCTTTATCAATAACCAACCTGCTTCTCCAGGCAGGTTTGCAATTTGTCTTTGCTGTCGTAGATGGATTTCACACAAGGAGTTTTATGTCTCAGCTATTTCCCCATCACCTCTGCAATCATTCCCCCTCCTGTCGAGGTCCCACCACCAGAGGAGGAAATGCAGTTTGGAATATCCCAGGGGAGGGATGAGCAGCCCAGCTCTGGAGCTGCCCCTGCCAGGCTCCTGCACCCCCAGGGCCACTCTGAACCTCGAGATTATCCCCTAAACAAATGCCAGGAGCTCTGGGTTCTGCTGTGAGCAGGCACCGTGCCAGTCACACCCGGGGCTGTGAGGGTAACCACGGGACAGTTCTCAGCACAGAGCACCAGAGGTGCTGGAGCTCCCTGAGCGCCCCTGAACTCCACAGCCCATCACAGCACGGCCACCTGGAGCTGCAAACAGAGCTCAGGGATGGACACTGCCACTCACAGCTCATAAATCTGGGACTGCTCAGGGAAACCGAGAGGCACTGGAGGTCAGAGCACTTGTGTGACGGCAGTAAAAATAATGGCAGTGCACAAAGCAGGGCATTTCCACCCAGACCTCCAACGCTCTTCCCCAGGATGTGAAATGACACATTGACAGGGGAGAAGACAAAACAGAGAGCTCTTAAATGCTGGAGGGGTGCAATCCAGTCCTGTGAGTCCGAGGGCTAAATAGAAGTGTGTGCTGTCTAATCTAAGAGATTCTCACTCATCTTTGGCACTCCAAAGGTTTCCTTGTTGCTCCATGGGACACGGAGCATCCATCTGCCCCTCTGGCCGCGGGCTCTCCGCTCAGTGCCTCACCAGGAGAGTTTGGTATTTAATTATTTATTGCTTGAATAAAGGTTCCATCCTGAGAAAACGTCCTGCTGGAGTCGCATCCTCGCACGTATTTCTGCATTTCCAAGCGGAAGAAGAAAGAAGCCTGGAGTTTCCTCGAGTGCCCGCCCCTCCTGCCCACGGTGCGCGCCCCCGGTGCCGCCCAATTAGCGCTAATTAACAGCTCCAGCAGGGGGACCGAGCGCGGCCAGCCCCGTCCGTGCTCGGGAGAGGGGAACCGCAGTGCCAGGAGGGGAAAGAGGGCACAGGGATGGGAGTGGGAACAGGGAGGGGACAGGGAAGGATGGGCACAGGGATGGGCACAGGGATGGATGGGCACAGGGATGAATGGGCACAGGGATGGGCACAGGGATGGATGGGCACAGGGATGAATGGTCACAGGGATGAATGGGCACAGGGATGGGCACAGGGGTGGATGGGCACAGGGATGGACACAGGGATGGACACAGGGATGGGCACAGGGATGGATGGGCACAGGGAAGGATGGGCACAGGGATGGATGTGGGCACAGGGATGGGTGTGAGAACAGGGAGGGGACAGGGAAGGATGGGCACAAGGGTGGATGGGCACAGGGGTGGATGGGCACAGGGATGGGTGTGGGCACAGGGATAGATGGGTACAGGGATGGGCACAGGGATGGATGGGATGGATGGGCACAGGGATGGATGTGGGCACAGGGATGGGCAC
Organism: Agelaius phoeniceus; assembly: GCF_051311805.1. Lineage (NCBI taxonomy): Eukaryota > Metazoa > Chordata > Aves > Passeriformes > Icteridae > Agelaius > Agelaius phoeniceus. Next base: position 74,611,036 of record NC_135268.1, read on the forward strand.
AGGGATGGATGGGCACAGGGATGGATGTGGGCACAGGGATGGGCACAGGGATGGATGGGCACAGGGATGGATGGGCACAGGGATGGATGTGGGCACAGGGATGGGCACAGGGATGGATGGGCACAGGGATGAATGGGCACAGGGATGGATGGGCACAGGGATGAATGGGCACAGGGATGGATGGGCACAGGGATGGATGTGGGCACAGGGATGGGCACAGGGATGGATGGGCACAGGGATGGATGGGCACAGGGATGGATGTGGGCACAGGGATGGGCACAGGGATGGATGGGCACAGGGATGGATGGGCACAGGGATGGATGGGCACAGGGATGGATGGGCACAGGGGTGGATGGGCACAGGGATGGATGGGCACAGGGATGGACACAGGGATGGACACAGGGATGGGCACAGGGATGGATGGGCACAGGGATGGATGTGGGCACAGGGATGGATGGGCACAGGGGTGGATGTGGGCACAGGGATGGGTGTGGGCACAGGGATAGATGGGTACAGGGATGGGCACAGGGATGGATGGGATGGATGGGCACAGGGATGGATGGGATGGATGGGCACAGGGATGGATGGGCACAGGGATGGATGGGCACAGGGATGGGCACAGGGGTGGATTGGGCACAGGGAGGTCATAGGGACAGATGTGAGCATGGGCAGTGTCAGGACAGGGACCAGGCCCCACCATGGCTCCATCCTGCTCATCACCTGCCAGGGCCCGTTAAGTCACCATTTACTGACAAAAGCTTTATGAGATGTGGAACAGGAAGGTGAGGGGAAAATTGAAGGGCAGATGAGACAAAACACCAGAAAAAGAAAAAGAAAAAGAAGGCAGACAGGAGTAGGGAGAGGGTGAGAAGACAGGCAAAGCAGAGGTCAGACCTGGGATCCCACAGCACAGGGATCAGTCCGGGGTGAGGCTGCCAGGGACAACCAGAGAATCAGAACCATCCAGGCTGGAAAAGCCCTGAGATCAAGCCCAACCCTAACCCCCAGTGCCAAGGGGTCAGCCCTGCCTCTAGCACCTCCTCCTCGTGTTGTCTGGACACTTCCAGGGACAGGGCTTCCCCACCACTGCTCTGGGCACTGTCCCAGTGCTGGAGCTCAGGGGGCTTTTCCAGCCCTGATGATTCTGTAGTTCTGGTGATGCAGGAGCAGGTTCTCCTGGGTGAGTCCATGAGACATGGCTGGTGGGGATTTAATCCCTAAACCTGGCATAAGAGCTGCTCAGGCCAGCAGCTCCTCTGAGTGAGAGCTGTTCTAAAGCAGCAGCTGTGAGCGAGCATTAAACTTGCCCAAGCCCTGCTGAATTCACCCCAAAGCTGCTGCTTGTTCCAGCTCTGAGGCAGGGTCTGCAGGAGGGGCCAGTGCCTGCTCTGAGAACGACACAGGGAGCCTGGGGCTGTGTTAATAGAGCTCAGTCACGAGGCTGCTGCTTTATTAAAGCACAAATTGCAGCTGCCACAGTGGCTTTGGAGGCAGCACCGTTCTCACCTGGGCACAGGTGTGTCGGGGTCTCTAGCTATCACAGTGACCCTGAGAAAGGTTGGAAAGTCTCTTTTCCCAGCCCAGTGCTTGGAGAATGAGTCAGGGCTCTTCATTACTCAGTCCCAAGGTTGGTTGTTGTTCCTTATCTGTAAAAAATTTTCTCCTGCCCTGCTGAGGTCCATCCAGCAGGACAGTTCCAGGCACTCTGCCTGCCCCCAGGGCAGTGTTGTGTCTTTATACTAAAAACTACGTGTACAATGTTTACAATTACTTTCCAATACCTATCACCCATGTTAGACAGTGAGCTTCTACTCTAAACCAATCCCAAAGTGCCACCATCACAGCAGAAGATGGAGGCCAAGAAGAAGAAGAAGGAGAAAGGCTGGACATGCCCAGATCCCTCCATCTTGCCCCCTGAAGCCCCATACCACAAACCCCAAAAGCTACTTTTCCACCCCATGATAACTTCACTATTATTCTACCTAAACTGTTGTGGCTTGCTGATCTTCATCTAAGGTTGGTAATTTGCTCCAGGGGTCATAATCAAACCCCCAGGTGTTCTGGGCTCTGTGCCAGGGTCTCTGAGCCCCCTGGCAGGGTCCTGGCCGTCCTGGACAGCCAGAGGGGTGTGCTGGGTTCCCACACAGGTGCTCCCAGGGCTTTATTTACCCAATCAGCCCGGGGTGGCAGATTGCAGTGAGGTCTGTGCTGGTCACACAGGCAGGGCTGGCTGGCCAAGCCCCTGTCCTGCAGCCCTGCTGGGGACAGAGGCAGCTGCTGGGAAGTGCAAAAGCCATGGCAGGAGTGAGGCAGCCCAGCAGCCAGCCTGACGAGCCTGCTCTGCACGCTGCCTTCCTGAGATCCATCCTGCACTCGGGCAGCCGTCCCTGCATGCTCCTAACGCTGCTCTGTGCTGAGGGACCCTGTGCCCGGGTAATTGGGTGGATTTAAAGCCCAGTGCTCGGCTGTTTGAGATGCTCAGGAAGGAATTTTCCTCTGGAACAAAGCAGATTGTCCCTGGTCAGCCCCTCAGCTGCTGCAGTGACAGACATCCTGTGACCCCTGCTGAGGGTGGGGTGCAGTGCGCTTTAAGTGCTGGTTTGGAATGAATTTGTTAAAGCTGGAACCTCCAAAGGGAGCCAGAGGAGCCCAGGAGCCCAGATCCTACTGGAATGCAGCCAGGCTTACACAAATTTCTCCAGGATCCTCAGCTCCCAGCGTGTTCTGGGAAGCTCCTGGCCTCAGGCTGGGGCTGAGAGCAGCCCTGGAGCCCACAGGGAGCATCTGGGTCCTGCTCCAGGCACCTGACCAGGGCTGAGCCAGGATAAAATGGACAGGCCCAGGTGCTCTCTGCAGGCTTCAGAATCCCCAGCTCTTGGGTTTTGGTTGTGGATTGCTGCCCCCAGATGTGCAGGGTGTCTCTGCTCCGGCCCCTGTGGCTGCAGAACGAGTCTGGATCTTCACTTTTCGCTCTTGAGGTTGTTTATTAATTCTGATCTATAAAATTTTCTCTCTGCCCAGCCCAGATCTGCTCAGCAGGGCAGCCACAGGCACTGTGACCGCCCCCGGGGCGGTGCTGTCCTTTTATACTACAAACTACATAGAACATATTGACACTGAATTCCAATACCCATCACCTGTGTTAGACAGTGCACTGCTACTCTAAATATAACATATTGACACTGAATTCCCAATACCCATCACCTGTGTTAGACAGTGCACTGCTACTCTAAATATAACATATTGACACTGAATTCCAATACCCATCACCTGTGTTAGACAGTGCACTGCTACTCTAAACCAATCCCAAAGTGCCAACACCACTGCAGAAAATGGAGAACAAGAAGAAGAAAAGGAAAGGCTGGACATGCCCAAGTTCCTCCATCTTGTCCCCATAACCCCCACACCAAAAATCCTAAAATCTACATTTTCACCCTGTGATCATTTTGTTATTACACCATTCAAACCTGTGTGACTTTCATGTCCTCATACAGAGCTGGTCACTTGCTCCAGGGGTCACAATCAAACCCCCAGGTGCTCTGGGCTGTGCCAGGGTCTCTGGCAGCTCTGGGCACCCGGAGGGATGTGCTCAGTTCCAACACCCTGCCCTGATCCCAGCCTGGTGGAACTCAGGACTAGGATGGGCTCCGGGGCCATTTCAGCCTGGGACCCCCACAGCAGGACTGGCAGGAGTTTCCCCCTTCAGCTCCAGTGACTGCATCAGGTCTGAGGAGGAAGACAAAAGGGGAAGTTCATTAATGAGGATTCAAAAGCAGGAAGTTCCACCTTCTGAAAAATTTCTCTGCTGTTGACATTTTGGTCTCCTCTTGAATGAAGTGCAGAAAATCAATGCATTGAAGAACATTTGGACTGAAGAAGGTAAAAAATGATCTTCAGGGTGGTGGGATTTAGCTCAGGCAGCACGAGAGAATGTCAGCTGTCCCTTGAGCCTCTGTGCAGGTGAAAAGAGCAGCACATAAAGCAAACCTGGGAACAAACACTTCCAAGAGAGGCCGGCAGACCCAGAGGGGAATGCCAGTGCAAAATGAGAATGCTTCTTTGGATTATTCTCCACTGAAATTCTGTTAAAATCAATTTTCTCATCAATTTTCCTCAGTTCTGAATCACTGTGATTCCCAATGAGATGTGAAAGCTGCTCTTGGCCATTTGGGGTCACTGAATGCAGAAGATCTGTGCAGTTGGAAAGCATCACAATTTGAAAATTCACACAGTCAATGTTTTTGCATGGTAATTTCACTAAAGTGCTCCAATATCACAAACAATCCACACAGAATAAATATCAAAATATTTGCAATACCAAACAAGAAAAACTGGCCAGTTTTGCAGTGCTCCAAGCCCATTTCCACTTGGATAAATCAGAGCAGACAAGCCTTTGTTCCTTTGACTTCACACTTGGGTTTTTATGGAAAATCTCTTTCATAAAGGACTGAAGATGCAAAATTTTCACCGAAAAAAATAATCTGTAATTATATTAATCCACAAAATAAATCATCAGCTTTGGGGAGCCCTTTCCCATTTCTCTGCATGCTTCTTCCAGCTGCAGTGATTTTCCTGGTGAAAAAGGAACCCAACCCAAACCAGCTTCTGCCCCCAGACAAAATGCTCTGCAGAATGAAATGTTCTCATCCCCAGCTCCCCCAGCCCAGAAGCCAATGGGTCCTCAAAGGTTCCTGCTTGCCCAGCAGGTCCCCATCTGAGGAGCTGAGGCAGGGAAAGGCAGGAAAGTCTCTCCAGGCTCTGCTCACAGCTGTGGGCCAGGGGCAATGGGAGGGGTCTGTGCTCCCAGCCCAGAGGTTCATTTGCAGGAAGGGCCCTCAGGACTCTCCCAGCCCAACCTGCTGCCCAAAGCAGGCTCAGCTGCAGGATCAGACCCGGTGCTGGAAGCCCCCAGGGATGGAGATGTTGGTGTCTCAGCCTTCTCCAGTCCTTGAAGGTCGTTTTGCTGCCAGCTTCACACACAGGTTGGTGTTGTTCCAAGGGAACTGTCCTGGGTAAGCCATCCCTGATGTCCCAGCTGTGGAAGGTGCATAAATGCCCGAATGGCCAGCCTGGGGCTGGGGCTCAAGGCCCACAGGGGAACAATGCTGCATTTCTGCCCTCGTGTGTTGGGCTGTCAAAGTCTCTGCTGTTCCAGAACAAATGTTGGCTGCACCAAAGTCCACAGTGGGGAAAAGCCCTCCAAGGCCTTGGATCAGAGGCACGGGAGAGGATGGAACCCTGGAACCATTCCAGGCCAGGCTGGACAGGCCCTAGGGCACCCTGGGCCAGGGGAGGTGTCCCTGCCATGGCAGGGGTGGCACTGGAGGGGCTCTGATGTCCCTCCAACCCAAACCATTCCACAATTCCAAAATCCGTGTCTCAACTTCTTCGTTTACAAGCTGGGACTTGTGTGGCCTCAAAGGAGCCAGGGGACACGTTTGGCTTCTCTAACACCTTTATCCTCAGGGCTGTTACCTGTGTTTTATAGGAATTGTGGAATTGGTGAAGCTCCCACCAGGAAAAACCTTTCCAGCAGCAAATGCAGCATCCCTGCCTGTCCTCACTGTGGAAAGGGACCTCAGGGAGTGAGGAGCTGCTTCTGCCACCTGATGGTGAGTGCAGAGAAGGAATGGGAGCACTGCAGGGAGCCATGGGATGGTTTGGGTTGGAAGGGACCCTCCTGTCCACCCCTGCCATGGGCAGGGACACCCGGGTGCCCCAGGGTGCTCCCAGCCCTGTCCAGCCTGAGCCACCTCTGCTCTGTGCCCACCCAGGGTACTGAGCACCTCACCTCACACAGGGGATGGATTTCTGCTCTCCAGCAGGATACTGAGGGTACTGAGCACCACCCAGGGTACTGAGCACCTCACCTCACACAGGGGATGGATTTCTGCTCTCTAGCACATGGAAAGGGCAGAAACACGAGCCCAGGGAGAGCTTCCCTTGCAGATGAGCTTCCCTCAACCTCCTGCAGGGACACCTGGAGCAGCCACTGCAGCAAGAGCCCTTCCCACAGCCCATCCTGGAGCCCATCCAATATCCCATCGCACAGCCCATCCAATATCCCATCCCAGAGCCCATCCCCAGCCCATCCAATATCCCATCCCACAGCCCATCCAATATCCCATCCAATATCCCATCCCACAGCCCATCCAATATCCCATCCAATATCCCATCCCACAGCCCATCCAATATCCCATCCCAGAGCCCATCCCACAGCCCATCCAATATCCCATCCCAGAGCCCATCCCAGAGCCCATCCAATATCCCATCCAATATCCCATCCCAGAGCCCATCCCAGAGCCCTCCCTGGGGTGCAGGAGCTGCAGCACCCAGGGGGAGCAGATCTGAGCTTATGTTGGCACCTGTGGGACAGAGGTGACTGGAATTCAGGCTGGAATGTGGAATGCACTGGAAACTGTGTCATTTCTGTTCTTACAACAAGAGGCTGCCCCATCCCTGCAAGTGCCCAGGCCAGGTTGGTTCAGTGGGAGTGGTCCCTGCCCATGACAGGGGGCTGAGCTGGATGGCCTTTAAAAACCCCTCCCACCCCAACAATTCTGTGATTCTGGACCCTCTGAAGGTCCTGGAAGCTGTTCAGGGTTGTCCTTCTTTCACATGAGGACTCCTGCATGGTCCTTGTGGCTGTATTGCAGGGCTGCTCCCATCTAACCATGAACTAAACTAACTCAAATAGCAGAGACCTGGTTGGATGTTGGATTTCAGAGAACAGAAAGCTTTGGAACTGACTCAGAAGAGCATCACTGATGTGACCTTCCTCCTGGCCCTTGGGAACTCTGTTCCTTCCCACAAGAGCTGCCTCACAACCCCACCAAGCTCCTCATCATTGCTCTCCTCTCCTCTCCTCTCCTCTCCTCTCCTCTCCTCTCCTCTCCTCTCCTCTCCTCTCCTCTCCTCTCCTCTCCCAAACATCTCCAGCCCTCCCACCATGCTGGTGCGCTCCCTGCCCTGCTGTGACCCTGTTTTTGAGCCCCCACATCCCCACAGGTCCCAGGGCCCCTGGCAGGCAGGCAGGGAGCACAGGGCTGTGTGAGTGCCCAGGGACAGAGGTACATTTCCCTCATGCCACTGGTGCTGCCTTGGTGGAGTTCTGGGCAGGAAGCAAACTCCAGCCCTCCCCAGAAGGGTTGTCTCTCAAACTGGTAACAAGGGCTTGGTTTTGCAGAGGGTGACATTCCTCACATTTCTTCCTGTGATTAATGCTTTCCCTGTCTGCCCTTGCCCCATCACAGCTCCCTGGCTGCACAGTAACCCTTTATGTGCTGCAGGGCACAGCCAGGAAATGGACACGAGGCCTCAGAGCAGATCTGTCACTAAGGAGACCTGAGGGACAGCCTGGGAGCCATGACCAAGACTGTGGTCAAACCAAGACTGTGGTCAGTACAGGGCTCTGTGGTCAGTGCTGTGCTGTGGTCAGTGCAGGGCTGTGGTCAGTGCTGTGCTGTGGTCAGTGCCGGGCTGTGGTCAGTGCCGGGCTGTGGTCAGTGCCAGGCTGTGGTCAGTGCCGGGCTGTGGTCAGTGCAGGGCTGTGGTCAGTGCCAGGCTGTGGTCAGTGCCAGGCTGTGGTCAGTGCCAGGCTGTGGTCAGTGCCGGGCTGTGGTCAGTACAGGGCTGTGGTCAGTGCTGTGCTGTGGTCAGTGCCGGGCTGTGGTCAGAGCAGGGCTGTGGTCAGTGCCAGGCTGTGGTCAATGCAGGGCTGTGGTCAGCGCCAGGCTGTGGTCAGTGCCGGGCTGTGGTCAGCGCCAGGCTGTGGTCAGTGCTGTGCTGTGGTCAGTGCTGTGCTGTGGTCAGTGCAGGGCTGTGGTCAGTGCTGTGCTGTGGTCAGTGCCAGGCTGTGGTCAGTGCTGTGCTGTGGTCAGTGCAGGGCTGTGCTCAGTGCCAGGCTGTGGTCAGTGCCAGGCTGTGGTCAGTGCCAGGCTGTGGTCAATGCAGGGCTGTGGTCAGCACAAGGCTGTGGTCAGTGCCGGGCTGTGCTCAGTGCAGGGCTGTGGTCAGTGCCAGGCTGTGGTCAGTGCCAGGCTGTGGTCAGTGCTGTGCTGTGGTCAGTGCTGTGCTGTGTTCAGTGCTGTGCTGTGGTCAGCACAAGGCTGTGGTCAGTGCTGTGCTGTGGTCAGTGCTGTGCTGTGGTCAGTGCTGTGCTGTGGTCAGCGCAGGGCTGTGGTCAGCGCAGGGCTGTGGTCAGTGCTGTGCTGTGGTCAGTGCCAGGCTGTGGTCAGAGCAGGGCTGTGGTCAGTGCTGTGCTGTGGTCAGTGCCAGGCTGTGGTCAGTGCCAGGCTGTGGTCAGTGCCAGGCTGTGGTCAGTGCCGGGCTGTGGTCAGTGCTGTGCTGTGGTCAGTGCCAGGCTGTGGTCAGTGCCAGGCTGTGGTCAGTGCCAGGCTGTGGTCAATGCAGGGCTGTGGTCAGTGCCAGGCTGTGGTCAGTACCAGGCTGTGGTCAGTGCAGGGCTGTGGTCAGTGCCAGGCTGTGGTCAGTGCCAGGCTGTGGTCAGCGCAGGGCTGTGGTCAGTGCTGTGCTGTGGTCAGTGCTGTGCTGTGGTCAATGCAGGGCTGTGGTCAGTGCCGGGCTGTGGTCAGTGCCGGGCTGTGGTCAGTGCCGGGCTGTGGTCAGAGCAGGGCTGTGGTCAGTGCCAGGCTGTGGTCAGTGCCGGGCTGTGGTCAGTGCAGGGCTGTGGTCAGCGCAGGGCTGTGGTCAGTGCTGTGCTGTGGTCAATGCAGGGCTGTGGTCAGTGCAGGGCTGTGGTCAATGCAGGGCTGTGGTCAGTGCCGGGCTGTGGTCAGTGCCAGGCTGTGGTCAGACCAAGGCTGTGGTCAGTGCCAGGCTCTTGGGATTTCTCTCACCTTCCTTGGTCTCATCCCAGCCCGTTTCTCCTCCGTGTCTCCCCTGGAGCCCGGGCTGTCCCTTGCTGCACCGAGCCCCCAGCAGTGCCTGCAGAGCCGCTGCTCCCCGCAGGGCTGGGCAGAGGCAGCCAAGAAAGGCGGGCTAATTGTGGCAGTAATTAGCAGCCAGGTGCAGCCCTGGGCCGGGGTGGTGTCCCAGGGCAGCAGCGGCAGCAGGGCTGCTCCAGGAGGGGAACGAGCCTGGCATCAGCCCCCGGAGCCTCCTGAGCTCTGCTCAGCACCGAGGGCTGCCCAGGTGCCCAGCAGTGCCCAGCACTGTCCAGCAGTGCCCAGCAGTGCCCAGCAGTGTCCAGCAGTGTCCAGCCATGCCCAGCAGTGCCCAGCAATGCCCAGCAGTGCCCAGCAGTGCCCAGCAATGCCCAGCAATGTCCAGCGATGCCCATTAGTGTCCAGCAATGTCCAGCAGTACCCAGCAATGCCCAGCAGTGTCCAGCAGTGCCCAACAATGCCCAACAGTGCCCAGCGATGCCCAACAGTGCCCAGAAGTGCCCAGCAATGCCCAGCAGTGCCCAGCAATGTCCAGCGATGCCCAGCAGTGTCCAGCAATGTCCAGCAGTGCCCAGCAGTGCCCAGCAGTGCCCAGCAGTGTCCAGCAATGCCCAGCAGTGTCCAGCAGTGCCCAGCAATGCCCAGCAGTGTCCAGCAGTGTCCAGCAGTGCCCAGCACTGTCCAGCGATGCCCAGCAGTGCCCAGCACTGTCCAGCAATGCCCAGCAATGCCCAGCAGTGCCCAGCAGTGCCCAGCACTGTGCAGCTCCCAGAGCCCTGCAGCCCATGCTGACAGCAGCTTGGCAGTGTGCTGACCCAGGGCTGGCATGGCAGAGCTCATGGGGCAGCCAGGGCTGCTGCTCCAAGCTGCTGCTGTCCTTGGAAGCTGAGTGGAGAACTGTGGCAGGACACAGATGCTCTGGGCTGAGGTCTGTCTGCAGAGAATCACAGAATGGTCTGGGCTGGAAGGGACCCAGGATCATCACAGCCAGCCCCAGTCCCTGCTCTGGCAGCCCGGGGCTGTGCCCATTCCCTGGCAGTGCCAGCCCCCTCTGGGGGAGAGCCTTCCCTGATCTGCAGCCTGAGCTGCCCTGGGCCAGCCCCAGCGTTCCCTGGTCAGAGGCGGCGCCTTCCCTGTGCTGGGATGGGTGCGATGGGCGCAGCTGCACGGCTCAGCTTCCCAGAGTTTGGGTCTGGAGTTCTGCTCCAGGGTGCAAACCAGGAGTACCTCCACAGAGGCCATGTAAGTCCTTTGGAGGCTTCCTTGATAATCTCTAATTTATTAGCCTGACTGGTGTGTATTTTATGGTGGCTGTCGCCTGGAGGCCGTTTCCAGGCCCCGGCAGTTCTGGGGTTTGGTGCTTGTTGCAGCAGGGCAGAACGGCTCCCTGTGAAGCGCTGGGAGATCAGAGCCCTCTGCAGTGCCTCCAGCTGCCCCCTCCCAGCCCTCCCTCCTGCACAGCAGCAATGCTCTCCCTCTGCTCCCTGAGCAGGGTTTGCCCTCCTCAGAGCCCAGAACCCACCCCAGTTAACCCAGCTGCTGTCCCTGGAGCAGCCCACAGTGAGTGGGTGTTCTCTGCACTCCTGCAGTGTAGGAGCCAAAATGAGGGGTGGGGGACTCCAGGGGCTCTCCAAAATGCAGTTTATTGTATCCAAAATGCAGTTTATTCCATCCAAGATGTCACAGCAGCCCAGGGTCGGGGTGACAGAGCTTGTGCATGCAGGTGTCAGCTCCAGCTGCAGGCAGGCCTGGAGACCCTTTGGTTTTGGTTACAGTGCATTATAGACTTTTCTTTTGGTCACAATGCATTCTATACTTCGTTGAGCATCTCAATACAGTAGAACCGATCTATACCTTAACTATTACCTACAGCCTATCATAACTCCTGTAATTACCATATTCATGTTACTGTTCTCCAATCACTAACAGTCAGTACATTACAGTTTAAGCCAGAAGTTGTTTTTCACTTTTCTTGCACTGGAAAATTCTGAGACCTTTTTTCTCCTTGCCACATTTGCTGCCTTGTTTGCCTGTGCTCTCTTTCTGCTTGGTAAAAACATCTTCTTGTTTGGGGTGGGTTTATCCTTTGCTCTAAGCCATAAAAACCCCTTCTAACTCACACACCCTTTGCCTCCTTGGTTATCCAGCAAGGCTGGCTCAGCAATTCTTTTCTTCTAGATCAAAACTTGCTTCCATCTCTATTCCTCCATTCAAAACTCTTTCTGCCAAGCACACACATCTGTGAGACTTCCTTGTCAAACTTTCATCCTTCCCAACACTTTCTGTGCCCCATCCCATTGGGGTGGAGCAGCTCTCAGTAAATGGATGTTTTCTGCACTCCTGCAGGAACCTTTCTGTGCTCCATCCCACTGGGATGGCACTGCCCCTCTGCTCTCTTGCACAGCCATGAAAATCTCTCTCTCTCTTATTTAGATGAATGCTCATTTACCAAAAATGCTCATTTTTCTAAGAGGCCACAGGGAAAGTGTTTCAAAATGATGGAATTACAATAACCTGGTAAGAAAACTTTAGATTGCTCAAAGCTGCAGATGAGATTGGTCTGGACTGAGGGGAAATTTTCTTCAATTGTTGCTGCTGGGTCATGGAGAAGGGCTGCACTTCTAATTTCTTCAGGCAATTGTAGCTCTTGGGGCTCTCTTGGGAGAGGCAGAGGATTTGTCTGCATTTCTTGGCCAGCTTTGGACAAGGTGATCACATTTTACCTCCGGGGAGGGAGAGCCTTTCCAGAGCACCTGTGCATTTCCATTATGAAATGACATAAAAATGCACACTGCCAAGTTTTCATGGCTCCCAGAGAACGGAGTGCAAGTGGTGTCTCTCCCTCCAAGGGAGTGCAGGGTAAGTGGAGCAGTAATGACCTCTCCAGGCCCAGCTCTGATGGATTGCTGCACCCACCGTGTGTCAGAGATCCCAGTGTCCTCTAAAGGAAACAAGCAGATTTTATGAACCCAGGTGAGATGGATCCAACTATCGGAGTCAAAGCAGCCACTGTGAGAAAGTCAGGCCTGCCCTGCCCATAGCAGGATCTCAGGTATCACCTTAATGGTTAACAGGAGCAATTTGGGGCTGTCAGATGCTGGATATAGACAACGCCACAGGCTGCAGTAAATCTGCATAATTGGTACTTAATCAGTAACAGTGGAATCAGTTAGAGCTGTAATTAAGAGTGTGAAGTTTCAGTGTTTGTTCCACAGGTGTAATGAGGCCAGGGCCTCTCTCCCAGGGGTAGCTCAGCCACCAGCAGCAGGTCTCCAGTGTGCCCCAGGGCACAGCTTGTGAGCTGGGACACAGGCAGGGACCAGCCTTTCCTGGGGGCTCCAGCCCTGCAGGGCCCAGCAGAGACATGGGGAAGCAAAGGAACACATTTCAGTGGGGAAGCAAAGGAAAGCACATTTCATTGGGGAAGCAAAGGAACACATTCCAGTGGGGAAGCAAAGGAAAGCACATTTCAGTGGGGAAGCAAAGGAAAGCACATTTCATTGGGGAAGCAAAGGAAAGCACATTTCAGTGGGGAAGCAAAGGAACACATTTCAGTGGGGAAGCAAAGGAAAGCACATTTCAGTGGGGAAGCAAAGGAAAGCACATTTCATTGGGGAAGCAAAGGAAAGCACATTTCAGTGGGGAAGCAAAGGAACACATTTCAGTGGGGAAGCAAAGGAAAGCACATTTCAGTGGGGAAGCAAAGGAAAGCACATTCCAGTGGGGAAGCAAAGGAAAGCACATTCCAGTGGGGAAGCAAAGGAAACACCTTATTTCCCCTGTCCCCACTGGTGAGCTGCTCCAGAAAAGCCCGAGCAGCAGCGATGGCACTCTGAGCTGAGCTGGGAGGGCAGGCTGTGATGGAGACAGGCTCTGGGGACAGCAGGAGCTGAAGGCTTTCCAATTAGCACTTTGGAGTGGAGTCAAGGGCTGTCAGGCCCTAATTTACTGAGCAGTGTCCCTCTCCCCATATATCCCTGTGACAGCTCATTCCTTTAGGCGTGATGGAGTGCGTGGCTGGCCTCTAACTGCTCTCACATCCATCTCCCTCCCCACTTTGCTTCCTCAAGAACATTTTCCAAAGGGGAATTTCCATGGCTTGTGGTCACCCAGGTTAATTTATGCCAAACAGTTATTCCAGCTGTAAAACAAAAACTCCGATTTCTCTGAGTCCTCTCCATGGCCTGAGGTGAGGCTGTTGGTTGGTGTAAATCACCACAGAGAGGGGACAACAACAGGGATTTGCTGATGGCCCATTGCTGGAACCCAAGGCCAGGCTGGACACTGGGGCTGGAGCACCTGGGCAGGCACTGGGAGGTGTCCCTGCCATGGCAGGGGGGCACTGGGGGGCTCTGAGGTGTCCCTGCCATGGCAGGGGGGCACTGGGGGGGCTCTGAGGTGTCCCTGCCATGGCAGGGGGGCACTGGGGGGCTTTGAGGTGTCCCTGCCATGGCAGGGGGGCACTGGGGGGCTTTGAGGTGTCCCTGCCATGGCAGGGGGGCACTGGGGGGGCTCTGAGGTGTCCCTGCCATGGCAGGGGGGCACTGGGGGGGCTCTGGGGTCCCTCCCACCCACCCCAGTGTGGGATTTTGTGATTCACACAGGTCTGCAGGGTGGCAGCTCCAGCAGAGGCAGTGCCCTGGGCTCCTCTGGTGTCCCATGGAGCCAAACAGGGTGTGAGGCACCTGGTTTGGTTCAGAAATTTACTCAGGATGGGATAAACCATCCCTGGAATATCCATTTTGCTCGATTAGGAATGCAGGGTGGACAGCTAACTTGGATGGAGGTGTGAACAGACATTTAAATCACAGAGATTTTAAGTTTTGAGGACTTAGAATGATGTGAATCCAAATGAACATAATTACAGGGTGCACAGGAAGGGAGGACACACCAACATCACCGTGAGGCTCACGAAAAAAGGAACAAGAATGCAAATCCAGAGCCAAGAGCAGCAGCTCTGCTGCGAAAGAGGACCAGGGGTCAGATCCCATCTCCCTTAAGCCCCTGTGAAAGAGGACCAGGGGTGAGATCCCATCTCCCTTAACCCTCTGTGAAAGAGGCACCAGGGGTGAGATCCCATCTCCCTTAACCCCCTGTGGAAGGGCACCAGGGGTCAGATCCCATCTCCCTTAACCCCCTGTGAAAAAGGACCAGGGGTCAGATCCCATCTCCCTTAACCCTCTGTGAAAGAGGCACCAGGGGTGAGATCCCATCTCCCTTAACCCCCTGTGAAAAGGCACCAGGGGTCAGATCCCATCTCCCTTAACCCCCTGTGAAAGAGGACCAGGGGTCAGATCCCATCTCCCTTAACTCCCTCTGAAAGAGGCACCAGGGGTCAGATCCCATCTCCCTTAACTCCCTGTGAAAGAGGCACCAGGGGTCAGATCCCATCTCCCTTAACCCTCTGTGGAAGGGCACCAGGGGTCAGATCCCATCTCCCTTAACCCCCTGTGAAAAGGCACCAGGGGTCAGATCCCATCTCCCTTAACCCCCTGTGAAAGAGGCACCAGGGGTCAGATCCCATCTCCCTTAACCCTCTGTGGAAGAGGCACCAGGGGTCAGATCCCATCTCCCTTAACCCCCTGTGGAAGGGCACCAGGGGTGAGATCCCATCTCCCTTAACCCCCTGTGGAAGGGCACCAGGGGTGAGATCCCATCTCCCTTAACCCCTGCAGTGCTGGTGATGGGCCCGGAGAGGGGCAGAGCAGTGGGTGCAGGGCTGCCAGGGCACTGTGAGAGCCCACGTTTCCTGAGCACGGGAGAGGTTCCAAGGACACAGAGACACCTGTGCCTCGGGGCACACTGCCTGGAAGCAAATCCCTGCCAGCCTTTGTGCCTCGGAACCTTTTCTATTCAGCCGGATTACAATGAAAAGTGCTGTAAAGGCAGGGCTGGGAGGGGGAGCGGGATCAGGAGGCACCGAGATCAGGCTTGTTAGTTGTGAGACTGGCAGGAATAATGGAAAGGAGGAGGAGAGGGCAGGAGAGAATGCAAAAGCATTAGGCAGAAATTCTGTGGAGCTCGTGCAACCCAAACTAAACGGCGCTCTGCACGCAGCGCCGTTTAACCTCCCGCCCCTGTGACTAATGAATTTCCAGCGCCGAGGGAAGGAGAACAAACCCAACCCAGCGCCCCAGCAGGGCCGCAGAGCCGGCGCGGCCCTCATGAGCTGGCAGCAGCGCAAGGGCCGCGCCGTGCAGGTGCCGGGCAGGGCTGCTCCGGCCGGGCCTCTCGGGGCCATGGCGGGCAGGGACAGCGCTGCCGCTCCCCGCCACTGCCCGACGGAGAAAGACTTCAATTATTGCAGTGTTTGTGCTCCCAGCTCTCCGGCAACGCAAATCTGTGCTGATAATGCGTTTTAAGGGACCAGAGGTAACATTTGGAAGATAAATGTGATGTCAGCTGCCCACCGGGTTACGCAGACATTATGGCCAACTAAGGATTCATTATCCATTGTAGTTTGAGGGGGTTTAATGGGTTTTCCAGGCATCCAGCTCTGGTTTTATGGAACTTTGCCCCTTCCTCTGCTTTTAGTTACCAGTTGGGATTATCAACTGATGTAAATCAAGCAATTCTCCTTGACTGGCTTGGGTGGGTCTGGGGTGGGATCCTGAACGGCAGAGTTACCCTGAAAACAGGACACCACTGCTCTTATTATGGGATTGGGAGCCCCTCTGCTCTGGGAGAGCTGGGAATGTTGCCCTGGAGAAGGGAAGGCTCCAGGCAGAGCTCAGAGCCCCTGGCAGGGCCTGCAGGGGCTCCAGGAGAGCTGGAGAGGAACAGGACCCAGGGAATGGCTTTGAACTTATGGAGAGTAGATTTAGATTGGACATTAGGAAGAAATTCCTGGCTGTGAGGGTGGGCAGGCCCTGGCACAGGTGCCCAGAGCAGCTGTGGCTGCCCCTGGATCCCTGGCAGTGCCCAAGGCCAGGTTTGGTGGGGCTGGGAGCAGCCTGGGGCAGTGGGAGGGGTTGGAGGTCGATGATCTTTAGAGTCTCTCCCAACACAAACCATCCCATGCTTCCATCATCCCGTGAGTCCAGCAGCTCCCAAAAACAGGGGCACCAACAAGACAAGGGTCTAAGTGGAGGAGCAGCAATTTGTTCTGGGCTTCAGGAGACAATCCTTGTCTGCAAAGGAAAGGATTTCACCCTGTGCCTGATGGGCACCCTTGGGGCTGTCCCTGCCCCTGACCCCCGGGTCAGAGGAGGGCAGAAATTCCTGGGTGCGTTTCCTGCTGCTGGGCAGGTCAGTCCCAGTCCCCAGCCAGGGGACACAGCTGTGGTGCGGGGACAGCACTGCCTGGGCAGCGATGGGACCGTGGAATCCTGTAGGGGGATACAGTATGGGTAAATGAAGATGGTAGAGAATGTAATCTTATCCCCTAAAGAGTTGCAGCTGAACCAATTACTAAAGATTAGGAGCAAGCCTGATGTTAACAGGCCACACCTGTAGCCAATAAGAAGAGTGTTATAAAAGAGTGGATTGGTGGGAACTGGAATCAGTTGGCTGCTGTGAGGACAAGGAAGAGTCAGTGCTTAGAGGAGCTCCCTACAAGAAACATCAAGGAGGTACGAAACTCTAGCAATATGGAACCCTTGCAATGTAATGTAATAGAACCTTTGCAATATAATGACAACAGAATCCCATCCCTGAACTGAGGGCTCCTGAAATTATCCAGGCTGGAAGGGGCCCTGGATCACCAGGAGCACTCCTGGAGCCCCCAGCAGGGCTGGCAGGGAGAGCTCCTTGGCAAGGGCAGGAATGTCCTTCCCCCACTGGCACTGTCCCATGCTTGGCTCCATCATCTCCAGTGACTGGATTGACAGGAGGGAGTCAGTGCAGCACGGGCTGACCCGGGTTAAATGCTGACAGGAGAGAGTCAGTGCAGCACAGACTGACCCGGGTTAAATGCTGACAGGAGAGAGAGTCAGTGCAGCACAGACTGACCCGGGTTAAATGCTGACAGGAGAGAGAGTCAGTGCAGCACAGACTGACCCGGGTTAAATGCTGACAGGAGAGAGTCAGTGCAGCACAGACTGACCTGGGTTAAATGCTGACATGGGAAATTCCAGCACAGACTGACCCGGGTTAAATGCTGACAGGAGAGAGTCAGTGCAGCACGGGCTGACCCGGGTTAAATGCTGACAGGAGTGAGTCCAGCACAGACTGACCCGGGTTAAATGCTGACAGGAGTGAGTCCAGCACAGACTGACCCGGGTTAAATGCTGACAGGAGTGAGTCCAGCACAGACTGACCCGGGTTAAATGCTGACATAGGAGAATCCAGCACAGACTGACCCGGGTTAAATGCTGTGCGACAGTTCCAAAGTGTCACCATAAGACACGAAATAACATGATGTGGAGATGCTGCTGTTTTCAAGGTAAAAGGGAGAAATTATTTTCTGACTTTAACATTTATAAATTTCTAAAAGTGACAGTGGATTGGAGGGTAATAGTGCCACTTCTTCAATTACACTGTACAAACCAACAGTCCATCAAATTTCTCTTCTTGCATAAAAGAATGCAAAATAACAAGTTATTTACTGAAAGTGTGTGAGAAAGTTTGTTACAAGAATGTAAACCTCAGGGGGCTTAGACAATCTTAAAAAATCAGAGTGACACCAAATGCCTGCCTGCCAGCCTGGGAGAGCTGGTCCTGGACAAGCCATGGACAGAGAACTGCTGGGCAAGCTCCATCTCCTGTGCCCAGCAGCTTTAACTTGGAGCCACCCATCTGGAGAATGCACTCCCAGGCAGGAGAATCCTATCCTCAGCCTTTAAAGTGAGCTGGAACCTGCTTCATGCAAGTTTCTGTGCCTCCTGTACAGAGCTCAAACCCTCTCGGGGGAGTGAGAGGTTTCCTTGTGTCCTTACAGCTGGATTTCAGCAGGATCAGTGCTGGAACCCTCCCATTTGTCCCACACTTGTCTGAGATCACAAGAAAACCAGCAGGAATATTTTCCCCCCAGAGGTGGTGGGAGGTGACAATTCCCCCCACGGTTTCTGCTCTGGCTCTTTCCCTGCAGCTTCCAGAGCCGTCAGACTCATCTGAGCTCAGGAACACAGAGACAGAAAATATTTAGCATTGGCACTGGATTTATTTTCAGTCTTCCAAACGCAGTCCAGAAGGGAGAAGCAGACTCTGGAGACTTAGATGTTCTTTGAATGAGCAGTGAGCAGAGCTTTTAACTGATCACAGCTCATTTAAAGCGAGAGCTGAGCAAACCTGGGGGCGTTGCAAGGCCAGGACTAACCGAGACACACTTCCATGTGGGAAATCCCCGTGCTCTTGGTGAGATCCTCTGCTGCTGGAGAATTCTGACTCCCAGCAGCGTCCTTCAGCCTCAAATCCCTGGCAGTGACGTGCTGCACCCCCGGGTCTCGGGTTTTGGTTGTTGATTGCTGCCCCCAGATGTGCAGGGTGTCTCTGCTCTGGCCCCTGTGGCTGCAGAACGAGTCTGAACTCTTCACTTTTCGCTCTTGAGGTTGTTTATTAATTCTGATCTATAAAATTTTCTCTCTGCCCAGCCCAGATCTGCTCAGCAGGGCAGCCACAGGCACTGTGACCGCCCCCGGGGCAGTGCTGTCCTTTTATACTACAAACTACATAGAATATATTGACACTGAATTCCCAATACCCATCACCTGTGTTAGACAGTGCACTGCTACTCTAAACCAACCCCAAAGTGCCACCACCACTGCAGAAAATGGAGAACAAGAATGGCTGGACATGCCCAGATTGCTCCATCTTGTCCCCATAACCCCCATACCAAAATCCTAAAATCTACATTTTCACCCTGTGATCATTTTGTTATTACACTGTTCAAACCTGTGTGACTTTCATGTCCTCATACAGAGCTGGTCACTTGCTCCAGGGGTCACAATCAAACCCCCAGGTGCTCTGGGCTGTGCCAGGGTCTCTGAGCCCCCGCGGGGTCCTGGCAGCTCTGGGCACCCGGAGGGATGTGCTCAGTTCTGACACCTGGGGTCATGTGCAGATATCGAGTGTCACAAAATAATGTATTTGGGATCCCCTTGTGGCCTTGTGAGAGCCCTCTGCCTCTCATTCTGGGCTGTAGCCCCCAGATTATGGCTGTCCTTGCCACTGCTGGTGACCAGCAAAATCCAGCAGCAGAAATTAAAAGCCGTTTTTGACCAGCTTGGAGCAAACGTTGTGCAGAGAGCTGTGGATCATTTTTCACCAGGAGGGAATTCAGTTAGAAGTGGAGGGATGGGGGCTGTGGGTTACTGGAGAATATGGGCCGAGTGTAGCTGATGGTTTGAACTGAAAATAAAAGTAAGGTGATGATGGAAGTGAAATGTCAAAATATTTCTTTTCAACCTGTCTTATGTTTCACATCAGAAACACCAGAGCACTTTCAAAGCAAAACCTTTCAGCTTCCATTTGTCATCTGAAACTGGAGTTTCTCTCATAGTGGACCTAGTTATTTTTAAAAACTTCAAAATTAAGCAAAAAAATTAATTAGGAGGAAAAGGGAAATATTTTGGGTTGACCCCAAGCAATCATTTTTCCAGCCTTTTTTCATTTCTCGGAAATAAGAGGGCAAAGTTGAGCTTGACTTACTTCAGTTGTTTTTCATTGATTCCAGTAAAATTAGGGGCCTGAAAAAAAATTATTCACAAGCTCTGAACCTTGCTCTGAAGCAGGCTGCATCTCCTGGGGGTGTGGGCTGAGTACCTTCTCCTGATTATAAATAGTCTGTGCTTATAGACAGCAATTGAAAACATGAAGATGTGCGAAAAAAAACAAATTCCTCCTGAACTTCTCAGCGGTTTCCTGCGGGCTGGCAGGTCTCAGACCTGCTGGGGATGCAGCTGGAAGCACTCTGTGCTGGGAGAGGGGCAGGCTGGAGAGAGCCCTGGGCCAGGGCTGGCTCTGGGAGGGAAGGGCAGAGCCCCGGGCTGGCTGCAAGGAGTGAGCTCCAGGCATGGCCACCCTGCTGGGGGGGAATCTCAGCTCACATCAGCTCCCTGAGCACCATCCCTGCCCATAGCACCCCATCCCACCCCATGCCATGTCACACCATGCCATTATCCCATAGCATCCCATCCCACCCCATGCCATGGCACACCATGACATTATCCCATAGCATCCCATCCCACCCCATGCCATGTCACACCATGCCATTATCCCATAGCACCCCATCCCACCCCATGCCATGTTACACCATGCCATTATCCCATAGCATCCCATCCCACCCCATGCCATGTCACACCATGCCATTATCCCATAGCATCCCATCCCACCCCATCATCCCATCCCACCCCATGCCATGTCACACCATGCCATTATCCCATAGCATCCCATCCCACCCCATGCCATGTCACACCATCCCATCCATCCCATCCCACCCCACTATCTCCTTTTCCCATGAGCCCAGCCCAGCATGCTCTGTGTGCCTCTCCCCTGTCTCAGGAGCTGTGGATTTGTTTCTGTTCCCTGCTGGGATCTGCCCCTTGTCCTGCAGGGCTGGCCCGGGATCTCCTGGGCAGCCCCGTCCAACAACTGCTACAAACAAAAAGCCAAAACATTTGAATTCTGGCCCCGTGTCAGCTGTGGAGCCCCTTCCTTGCACATTCCTGTGACCTGCAGGGTGTCCCTGTTGTGCACCCCAGGTTGCCACAGCCACACATCCCCACTCCTGTTTCCAAAGATTTGGGGTCATTTCTGCCTCTTTCTGCTCTGCCCTTTCCTCCTTCTCCCAGCAACTCCTGAACCATTGATTTTCAGCCACATCAAAGCAGAGAGGCTTTTTTACAAGGGAGGGAGTGCAGGGCACAGGGAATGGCTCCCACTGCCAGAGGGCAGGGTTGGATGGGATCTTGGGAATGGTTCCCTGGCAGGGTGGGCAGGCCCTGGCACAGGTGCCCAGATTTGCTGTGGCTGCCCCTGCATCCCTGGCAGTGCCCAAGGCCAGGCTGGACATTGGGAGCACCTGGGGCAGTGGGAGGTGTCCCTGCCATGGCAGGGGTGGCACTGGGGGCTCTGAGGCCCTTCCCACCCCAAACCACCCTGGGATTCTCTGGTGGTTTCCTAGAGCTGGAGCAGGCCCAAGGTGCCACGCTGCCATTGGAGATGATGGAGGGTGCAAACACCTCCCCACCAACAGGGAGCTGCTGCAAAGGTGGAAAGAGAAGGTTTCCAGTGCAAAACTTCCCAGTGAATCTCCCTTGTGGACTCTGACACTTGTTGGGGCTGTCAGCACTGAAATTTGAACAGCCTGGGATTTCCTCTCCTCACACATTTGGGTTCTCTGCTCTGTGTCTCTCACCTTGGCACTGGATCCACACTCCACACCTTCCCTCACCACTTACAGGAACTTTACAGGTACAGAAAGAGAAAAAAGGAATAAAAATCAACCAGACTACAGACTAAGAAACACTGTTAAGGAAACAGTTTCTCGTGCAGGACCAGAGGGGCAGCAGAGCAAAAGAGGCTCTTTGGAGGAAAGAGAGCTAAACAGGGAACAATTCCCTGCACCAAGGCTGTGAGCTGCAGAGTCCCTCCCGTGCTCTCAGCCTGATTTCTGGGCAGCTGCACCACAAAAAAAAATTGCAAACAAATCAATCCATACTCTGTGCTGTTCTAGAGAACACTTTGGGGAAATTGCTCTTCTGTATTGTCTGTCACGGAGAGGGAGGAAAAGAGAGACATCTTTTCCACAAACATTTCATTTTGCAGCTCCCAGAGAGGAGCAGGGAGCTGGGGGCAGGGGCTGCTGCTCACCCTGGGCTCCAGCAGAGCTGGGGGATGCTCAGCCACCGACCCCAGCTGGGAAACCAGGCCCAGGCCCCCATTGCACAGGCAACACTGAGTCCTGATTTATTGGTTTCCAGGAATGAGGGGAGGGAGATGGAGGTCAGGCAGCATAAAATCAGATAAATAGGAGATGTGAGTCATCTGGGGCCAGCTGGCACTGCTGCAGACTCAGGGCAAGCAACTTGTTTGCTGTAGGAAACCTTCAACAGCTCTGCAGGGCAGAGGGGCTCCCACAGCAGGGCCAGGGATGCACAGGGGGCATCTCCTGCCTTTCCCATCTCCTGCCTTTCCCATCTCCTGCCTTTTCCATCTCCTGCCTTTTCCATCTCCTGCTTTTCTCATCTCCTGCCCTTCCCATCTCCTGCCCTTCCCATCTCCTGCCTTTTCCATCTCCTGCCCTTCCCATCTCCTGCCTTTCCCATCTCCTGCCCTTCCCATCTCCTGCCTTTCCCATCTCCTGCCCTTCCCATCTCCTGCCCTTCCCATCTCCTGCCTTCTCCATCCCCTGCCCTTCCCATCTCCTGCCCTTCCCATCTCCTGCTTTTCCCATCTCCTGCTTTTCCCATCTCCTGCCGTTCCCATCTCCTGCCCTTCCCATCTCCTGCTTTTCCCATCTCCTGCTTTTCCCATCTCCTGCCCTTCCCATCTCCTGCCTTTCCCATCTCCTGCCTTTTCCATCTCCTGCCTTTTCCATCTCCTTCCCTTCCCATCTCCTGCCCTTCCCATCTCCTGCTTTTCCCATCTCCTGCCTTTTCCATCTCCTTCCCTTCCCATCTCCTGCCCTTCCCATCTCCTGCCTTCTCCACCTCCTGCCTTTCCCATCTCCTGCCTTCTCCATCTCCTGCCTTCTCCACCTCCTGCCTTTCCCATCTCCTGCCTTCTCCATCTCCTGCCCTTCCCATCTCCTGCCTTTCCCACTGAAGCAGGGAGCTGGACAAGGCTGGAAAACCAGAGGCAGAATTAGGCAGAAGGAAGATCCTTGTCAGAGCAATCAGAGTTCCTGATGAAAACCACAATTAGCCCAGAGTCCAGAGCAGAGAGTCATGGAATTATGGACGGGTTTGGGATGGAAAGGACCCTAAATCCCATCCAGTGCCACTCCTGCCATGCAGGGACACCCCCACTGTCCCAGGGTGCTCCAGCCCCAGTGTCCAGCCTGGCCTGGGATGGGGCAGCCCCAGCTGCTCTGGGCACCTGTGCCAGGGCTCTTCCCCACACAGGGGGAAATCTCTCCCTAATACCCACCTGAATCTCCCCCCCTGCAGCTGCAGGCCTCCCCCTTGTCCTGTCAGACTCTGCCAAGTGGTGCCACGGGAGGAGAGCACAGCCCCTTCCCTTCGAAGCACAAAGGGATCTTTAGGAGTAGCAGGGAGGGAAAACACCTGCAGCTGTTCTGTGGATCCATCCCTGGCTGTGCCTGGAGCAGGCAGAAAATCCCCAGCCCTGATGGAGTGCTGGGGCAGGGAGCTGTGCCTGTGCCCAGCCCAGGGGACACGACCTGCAGGGGACAGATCGCAATTGTCACTGCAGGCTGAGGACATGGCCAGTGCTTCCCTGGGGGAAAGCCACACCACGTGTAATTGAAAGCTGTGCGAGTAAATGTGAGGGAATAAAGGGCTGGGCAATAATGCTCTCCTTCACTTCTGGAGTGGTTATTGGAAACACCGACTGGGGAGCACACAGCAAGGTCCAGCATGCTGGGGCTTTAATAAAAACAAACTCAGGAAATGTCCAGGTTAATGAAATGGAAGCATCTCCTCTGATAAACTGGGAAGTGCTCTCTGAAGGAGTCACAGTGTGAGTCACACTCCAGGAGAGGACACAGGGCACTGCAGGGGTATGCTGCAGCCAGAGGGATCATAGGGTCAGGAATCACACCATGGTTTGGCTTGGGAGGGACTTTAAAATGCTCTTGTTCCACCCCTGCCAGGGCAGGGACACCTCCCACTGCCCCAGGTGCTCCAGCCCCAGTGTCCAGCCTGGCCTTGGGCACTGCCAGGGCTCCAGGGGCAGCCACAGCTGCTCTGGGAATTCCAGCCCAGCCCCTGCCCACCCTCCCAGCCAGGAATTCCCAATTCCCAATCTCCCATCCATGCCTGGCTGGGAAGTCAGCAGTGAACATCACCTGTGCTTGGGCTTGGCAGGTGTGGGAAGTGCTCTGTGCCACGGGAGGCTCTGCACTGACCTGGGCTCCTGGGTGTGCATGGAAGCAGCTGTGGCGCCCATGCAGCACCTGAGCACTGCACTCAGCATGGGAAACCTGGACAGTGGGCACTTCAGCAAAGCAGCTTGGCAGTATTTCTCCTTGACAGTGATTTAGTGAGTAAAAAATGACAGTCTATCCAGGGGAGAGCTGTGAAAATATTTACAATTATACCATTTGTAAGAGTGATTTGAGGGGAATGGAACAGTTTACCTGTTTTGTTTTTTTTCTTTTTGTTTTTGGTGTGTGTGGAAAGTGTCTGCTTCCTTTCAAAATACTCACATTGCTCATTGAAGACTGAACCTGGAGAAGCTTTTTTTGCGAAAACCTCACTAAACACTGGGTTCAGTGAAAGTTTGATATTTTTTTTATCCTTGAAAGAACAGAAGCTCTTCTGTTTTGATTTTATCTGTTTGATTTTATCTCTGTTTTCAGGAAAGAACAAAACACTTGCTAACCATATCCACCTTAAAGGCTGGTGAGGTCAAACTCTTGGAATATCTTAGGAAACTTGGAAGTGGTCTCAAAAGTTTGAGTTCAAACCTTCCTCTGGGCTGTTCTTACACCCTCTGAGATAATGAACCAATGGATGACACCAACATCAAGGCCCTGGAGAGGTGTGAAAAACCCCTTTGAAATCGATACCAATTTCTGGCTCAGAATTCTCCAAATTGTGGAGACAGCTGCCAAGGGCAGATCCAAATTCCTCCTAATCCAAGGCAAGATCTGAGCTCTTTGAAAGGTAACTTGATTCGAAGCTTGGATCAGAATTCTGCTGGAAACACCTCCCTCCCCTCCTGCAATGATGCTTCAAAGAGCATCAAAGACACCAGAACATTCCATCAGGACAAATCCAGCTGCTGCAGTGAATTTCTGTTTGAAATTGGGTTTTTCAGGGCTGGTTAGCGGAAGGGGGACAGGTGTGTGACAGGAGAATGTGCACAGGAAGGCTGTGGCTCTGGGCTGGTTTCGTGGCTTGGCTCCAGCATCTCCCTGGCCCAGCATGGCAGAGTCAGACTGGGGCCAGGGACCTGGTCCTAGCAGGACCTCAGGTGCAGATGATCCAAATGAGAATGGAACTCAGCTCCTGCTGGTTTGTACCATCCCAAGGCTTGGATAGAGAGAATCACAGAATCCCTGAGGCTGGAAAGGAGCTCCAAGATCATCCATCCAACCTTCAACCATATCCCAAGTAAAGGAATCTGTTCCAGCACAGGGCTGGGCTTGCAGTGCTCCAAAGGAGCTCCAAGATCATCAAACGAACCTTTGACCATGTCCAAAGTAAAGGAATCTGTTCCCAGCACAGGGCTGAGCTGGGCTTGCAGTGCTCCAAAGGAGCTCCAAGATCATCCATCCAACCTTCGACCATGTCCCAAGTAAAGGAATCTGTTCCCAGCACAGGGCTGGGCTTGCAGTGCTCCAAAGCCAGGGCAGGCACATCCCAGAGATCCAGCCCTGTGTGTGCCAATGCAGGCACATCCCACATCTCCAGCCCTGTGTGTGCCAATGCAGGCACATCCCACAGATCCAGCCCTGTGTGTGCCAGGCACATCCCAGAGATCCAGCCCTGTGTGTGCCAGGCACATCCCAGAGACCCAGCCCTGTGTGTGCCAGGCACATCCCAGAGATCCAGCCCTGTGTGTGCCAATGCAGGCACATCCCAGAGATCCAGCCCTGTGTGTGCCAGGCACATCCCAGAGATCCAGCCCTGTGTGTGCCAATGCAGGCACATCCCAGAGATCCAGCCCTGTGTGTGCCAGGACAGGCACATCCCAGAGATCCAGCCCTGTGTGTGCCAGGGCAGGCACATCCCAGAGATCCAGCCCTGTGTGTGCCAGGGCAGGCACATCCCAGAGATCCAGCCCTGTGTGTGCCAGGGCAGGCACATCCCAGAGATCCAGCCCTGTGTGTGCCAGGGCAGGCACATCCCAGAGACCCAGCCCTGTGTGTGCCAGGCACATCCCAGAGATCCAGCCCTGTGTGTGCCAGGACAGGCACACCCCAGAGATCCAGCCCTGTGTGTGCCAGGACAGGCACATCCCACAGATCCAGCCCTGTGTGTGCCAATGCAGGCACATCCCAGAGACCCAGCCCTGTGTGTGCCAGGGCAGGCACATCCCAGAGATCCAGCATGGACCTCGAACCCTGGGAAGGGAAAGGGTTTAAAAACAAGAGCCCAGACCGTGTATTTGTGTTCCTGCAGAAGCAGGTCCATGTCGTGGTTTCTTAGCCCCAGTAATTCCCAGGTCCCTGGCACCTCTGCTGAGCACTGCTCGTTTTTCAGCTGGGGAAACTGAGGCAGGCAGTGACAGCTCCAAGGGGGTCAATCCCTGCGTGCCAAGGCAAAGGGAGGCGCCCTGGGCCAGTGCTTTGGGCATTACAAAATGTCCTCCCAGGATGTGACCCTGCTCCCCCTCCAGCCCGGAGGCAGAATGTCCCCTGCAGGTGACAGCTGTGGCAGATTTAAGGACCAGGGAAGAGGAGGAAGATTAAAGGACAGAACCGAAGCTCATCCCCTGTGGCATCTTTACCACAACCATTTCCCCTTTTGTACCGAGCATCCATTAAGGAAGCTTTTAGTTCCAGCCCCTCTTTTGCCCTACAAACGAGCCCAGATGCCAAAGCCCAGGAGTGGAGCAGCCTGACCCAAACTGGGCCACATTCACCCTGAACCTGCCAGCACTGGGGCCACCTCAGCCAGCTCCTCACCACCACCTCACCAAATTACAAGATTACACTGATTACAAGAGACACCACAAAGATTTGGGGTTTATCCAATGTTGGAAAGCAGTGCCAGGGCAATTGAGGTTTCATAAGGAGGAGTTTCAGTCACTGAGCACCCATGATGGGTCCTGGAGGGGTTTTGCTTCTCAGGAGCAAAGGAGCTGGTTCTGCAGGGCTCAGAGCATGGAAGGAGTTTTATTTTGGCAGTCTTGCTTGTAGTTCTCTGATGGCTTGTGAGAGGAGAGGGCCACATCCCATACAGCTGTGACAGACCCTAATTATGTACTTTTACATGGAGGAAAAGGATCCAAGGGTGCATTTATTTGCCACCTTTTCCTCTGAGCATCTTCTTCCTCTTAATCCCTGCCCCTGCTGCAGAGAGTGAGCCTCCAAACCAGAACTCAGGGGAGCTCCTGAGCTTTCCCATTGCAGAGTCACCCATGTCAGGGCATGGGATGAGCAACCAGCTCCTTTCCAGTGCTCTCCTCTCCAGACAAAGCAGCTCTGGTTTCTCTGAGCCATGGAGGAAATCACAGGATTAGGAAAGGGAAATGTGAGGGTTTTTTTCCTTTTAATTGAGCATGTTTCCATCATGAAAAAAAAAAAGGCCTGAAATGACTGTGAGCAATGTCTTCATGTTTCATTATTAAAATTTAAACTCATTATTAAAACTATTAAAACATTAAAAGGAAGGAAGTCATCCTTCACTTCTCAGTGGCAACTTTTGTCATCTTCCAAGGAATGTTTTGAGAAGTGAAGGGAGTTTTGTACTTAGCACAGAACCATGGAATACCCTGAGCTGGGAGAGACCCACCAGAGTCATCCATCCACCCCTGTCCCTGCCCAGACCCCCAAAATCCCACCCTGGGCATCCCTGGAGCTCTGTCCCAACTCTCCTGGAGCTCTGGCAGCCCCGGGGCTGTGCCCATTCCCTGGGCAGTGCCAGCACCCTCTGGGGATGAACCTTGCCCTGAGCTGCCCTGGCCCCGCTCCAGCTGTTCCAGCTGTGTGAAGAAAAGAGAATTCTTGGCCCTTTTATTCCACCTTCTCATCCCCTCCTCCTCCACCTGCCCTGCGTCTCTCCGGGGCTGCCTGGACCCTGCTGCATGTTCCATCCCAGCTCCTGTTTTCCCACCCTGCCGGAGTTTTCGGGAGAAACTCGTGCAGCATTTCCATTTCCATGCCAGGGCTGGAAGTCCCGAGTGCCCTCCCTCTGATGGAAACAGAGCCTTCACGGGAAGTTAAGGACCAAACCCTTCCCTCCCAGAGCTCCCCGTGACAGCCTCTCTAATTAGCTGTTATTAACAGTGATAACAGAGCTATCCGATCTAATCGACAGCAGATTATGGTAATTACAGGGGTTTGCCGCTCTGGGAGCCTTGGCTCTGGGGACAGGAGGATTTTCCAGGCGGCTCCAGGGAAGGGCTGGGAGGAGGCGCCGGCCACTCCAGGGTCCTGGCAGCCCCCATTGCGCCCCTGTCCTGTGAACCAAACCACGGAAACGCTTCCCAGCGCCCTCCCTCCGGCATTTCCCTCTGGCCTTGCATTTCCTTTTCCCGTGCTGGATTTCCCCTCATGAAATCGGCCTTGAGGAATAAAACCCAGCACACACAGAGACGGCAGCGCATCCCTGCTGGGGAGAGCGGGGACAGAGGCAGCCCCAGCTCTGCTGTCCCCGCTGCCAAGGAGGGTCAGGCACACCTGGGGACCAGCACCTGGCCAGGCACACCTGGAGACCAACACCACTGGCACTGTGACACTGGCACTGGCACAGACACTGGCACTGTCACTGTGACACTGGCACTGGCACTGTGACACTGACACTGGCACTGTCATTAACACTGACACTGACACTGTTACAGACAATGACACTGGCACTGTATCACTGGCACTGTCACTGTGTCACTGTCACTGTGTCACTGACACTGGCACTGGCACTGACATTGACACTGTCACAGACACTGGCACTGGCGCTGTGACACTGGCACTGTCACTGTCACTGTGTCACTGTCACTGACACCGACACCCTCCCCGCTCCTGTACCCCACCGTGCCACCCTCGCAGCCCCGTCCCCAGCCCCAGAGCAAAGCCCTGGCTGGGGGGGGATCCCCCTCGTGCAGACCCTGCAGCCACTGCTGCAGCAGAGCCTGAGGGGCCGCTGCTCCTGCAGCCTGCACCCGTGATGAGAGCAGAGCCCCAATCCTCCTCTCCCATGAGAGAGGTGCCGGGAGGTGACAGGAGATGGAGGGGAGGTGACAGGCTGGGGGTGCAGAGGCGCTCACACCACGGTGTTCCCTGCACCTGCTTTTCTAACCCAGCTCCAGGGGGTCTGAGGACCCCCTGAGACCAGCACCTGCTCAGGCACATCTGGAGAGCAGCACCTGCTCAGGCACACCTGGAGAGCAGCACCTGCTCAGGCACATCTGGAGAGCAGCACCTGCTCAGGCACACCTGGAGGAAGAGTCAGAGCCTTCTCCAGAGGACTGGGGACACCACATGGGAGGAGGAATTCTCAGAATCTGGGAGCTTGGAAGAGACCTCTGAGCTCCCTGGGGGGATCACAGCCCTGAGGGGATCTCACAGCCCTGGGGATCTCACAGCCCTGGGATCTCACAGCCCTGGGGATCTCACAGCCCTGGGGGGATCTCACAGCCCTGCAGGATCACAGCCCTGGGGGGATCTCACAGCCCTGCAGGATCACAGCCCTGGGGGGATCTCACAGCCCTGGGGATCTCACAGCCCTGGGGGGATCTCACAGCCCTGAGGGGATCTCACAGCCCTGTGGATCTCACAGCCCTGTGGATCTCACAGCCCTGGGGGGATCTCACAGCCCTGGTGGGATCTCACAGCCCTGGGGGATCTCAGCCCTGAGGGGATCTCACAGCCCTGGGGATCTCACAGCCCTGAGGGGATCTCACAGCCCTGGGGGGATCTCACAGCCCTGGTGGGATCTCACAGCCCTGAGGGGATCTCACAGCCCTGCAGGATCTCAGCCCTGGGGGGATCTCAGCCCTGTGGATGTGGCACTGGGCTCAGGGGCACTGGTGGCCCTGGCAGGGCTGGGGATGGCTGGACTGGCTGATGTGAGAGGGTTTTCCTTGTTTACTGCTCTGAATGTGCTGCACGGCTCTGCTGAGAGCTGAGGGACACAGCCCAGGCAGCACTTCCATGGGCTGGCTGCACTCAAATCAGCCTTTGGTACACCCAGAGTGATCCAGAGATGACATTTATGAGGGATTTTGGTTCAAAGGGGTTAGAATAGAGGTGCAAATACTGATAAATTATCTTCCTCGGGTTTTTTTCTCTCTCACAAAGCAGAATAAAAATGCCACAGACTCAATTTCTATAATGTTCTGTTTTCATCTGTAAGAAGAAAATTTTCAAGCTTAGGTGCCAAAAGCAGGAAAATTAAATCTCTATTTAGACAGTTAAATAAGAGGTTCAATTTTCAAAGGCACAATACCCTGTATTCTTAATTGCTGCCAGAAGAGACTGAAACCTTACTTTACTTTTAAAAGGGTATTTTCTAAGTCTATAAAGAAAACTTTCTTATTTGTAAGCATTTCAACAGAAAATTTCCACCAGGGAATGAAGGACAGATGTTCACTGAAAAACAACGTGCTGATTTCTCCTTTTAAAGTTCAATTCCTCACAACGGGCAACTGAGATGGGTTCAGGAGCAAAGGAGAAACAGAAACCAAAGGGAAATCAAAGGGAAATGGAAGGGAAATCAAAGATCCCATGCTCAGCTCTTCTTCCTCTCCTCTGCACTGAGAGGCTGCACTTGAGCTACTGCCAGTGGAAATCAGGGAATGTGGGGAAGGGTTTGGAGCCCCAGCAGGGGCTGAGGGAGCTGGGACAGGGCTGCAGAATCCCTGAGGGAGCTGGGACAGGGCTGCAGAATCCCTGAGGGAGCTGGGCAGGGGCTGCAGAATCCCTGAGGGAGCCGGGCAGGGGCTGCAGAATCCCTGAGGGAGCCGGGCAGGGGCTGCAGAATCCCTGAGGGAGCTGGACAGGGACTGCAGAATCCCTGAGGGAGCCGGGCAGGGGCTGCAGAATCCCTGAGGGAGCTGGGCAGGGGCTCAGCCTGGAGCAAAGGAGGCTCAGGGGGCCCTTGTGGCTCTGCACAGCTCCTGCCAGGAGGGCACAGCCGGGGGGATTTGGGATCTTATCCCAGGGAACAGGGACAGGAGCAGAGGGAACAGCCTCAGGGGAGCTCAGGGTGGGCATTGGGAGGAATTTCCCCATGGGAAGGGGGGTCAGCGATTGGAAGTGCCCAGGGAGGTTTGGAGTGCCCATCCCTGGGGGTTTCACAGCCCTGTGGCTGTGGCACCTGGGGACAGGGGCAGGGGTGGCCCTGGCAGTGCTGGGCATGGTTGGGCTCCATGGGCTCAGAGGGATTTTTCCATCCTGAAGGATTCTGTCACTCCAGGTTCCCTCTTAGCTCCATTTCCCCACTTTATGGAAGGAGCTCCTGGCTGGGGCAGCTCCTTCAGTGTCAGTTTTAACCCCTGCCCTGCCAGCAGTTCCAGCACAGCCTCTCTGACTCCATTGATCCTTCCAGCCCAGGCAGGAGGCACCGTGGGCAGGGCTGGGCATGGCAAGGGCACAGAGCCTGCAGGAGGGAGAGGCTGTGCCCATGGTGGGCATGGGGAGGCTGAGGCTGTGCCCATGGTGGGCATGGAGAGGCTGTGCCCATGGTGGGCATGGGGAGGCTGAGGCTGTGCCCATGGTGGGCATGGGGAGGGCGAGGCTGTGCCCATGGTGGGCATGGAGAGGCTGAGGCTGTGCCCATGGTGGGCATGGGGAGGCTGTGCCCATGGTGGGCATGGAGAGGCTGAGGCTGTGCCCATGGTGGGCATGGGGAGGGTGAGGCTGTGCCCATGGTGGGCATGGGGAGGCTGAGGCTGTGCCCATGGTGGGCATGGGGAGGCTGTGCCCATGGTGGGCATGGGGAGGCTGAGGCTGTGCCCATGGTGGGCACGGGGAGGGTGAGGCTGTGCCCATGGTGGGCACGGGGAGGCTGTGCCCATAGTGGGCATGGGGAGGCTGTGCCCATGGTGGGCATGGGGAGGGTGAGGCTGTGCCCATGGTGGGCATGGGGAGGGCGAGGCTGTGCCCATGGTGGGCACGGGGAGGGTGAGGCTGTGCCCCACACTGGGCCACACACACGAGGGAGAAGCTTTTATGGAAATCCTCCCAAACCCCAGCAAAAGGATGAGGAAACCACAGTTTACATTTGCTTTCAGCTTCATTCATCCCCACATCCAAGGTAACTTCTGCTGACACCAGTCCTGTTCCTGAGCTGAGTACATCCTCCCAGGGCTCCCCAGCTTTTAAGAGTGTAATTCTATTTTATGCAGCCTTTGCTTTCAGGGTGGTCTCCTCAGCCCTCAGTGCAGGCAGGGGGGTCTCCAGGCAGACAGGAACATTGTCAGAGTGCAAGCCTCAGGCTGTGACCTTGGCTGGACCAAGCCAGAAGAGGCTGTGAATTGGGTCTGGTGCTAAACACTTCCCATCACTCCTCCCCACACGCCAGGACACAAGATTAACACTGACAGGAGATCAGCTGCTCTGAGATAACTTAATGCAGGCTGGAAGGCTACCAGGGTCGGAAAGCAAACCAAAATACAGCCCATAATTCTGAGGGGAAATGGGGATTTGTCATGAGGCACTGAAAAACAGCCGGGTGCTGGAATGAGTGAGGCTGTGTGGAGAAGGGCTGTCACCTCCTGATGGGTGCCCTTCATCCCCTTGTCCTTCCAGCAGAGCTCAGGGAACGTTCCAGTGCCGCCCTGCAGGCACAAGCAGAGCTCCCAGGGCTCCCCTCAGCCTCACACCATGCCGAGCACCCCAAAAGGAAAACAAGTGTGGGAAGCAAAGGCTCAGGCTTTGCACGAGGGTGCCCCAGCAGGGCAGGTGATTCCTTGCCCCAGCTGCATTCTGTGCTGTGTTTTAGAGGATGGTTTGGTGTGGCTGGTGCTGTGCAAACACTGAGCAGGAGAAATCTCTTGTTCAGAGAGGATCAAGGGCGCCGAGCCCACATCTCAGGGTGGAAGTTGTTCAAGCAGCTGCTGTTTCTGGAAACACAAACAGGTTGGTGCTGCTGTGCCACTGTTTTCATAACACCAGGGCTGCTCTCCAGCACCTGGTGCCTCCAATAACCCCGTGGGATGAACTGTGGGTCGCTGGCTGTTGGATATTGAAGGGTGGAAGGTGCACTGGGGACACTGAACTCTGTGAGCCAAGGATGCTCCTGCATCACCCAGGACAATGGTGGCAAAGCTCAGTTATGGGCCATGGGCACCTGGGTAGTGCAGCAGGACACAGGCTGCTCTCCAGGTCAGCAGGGAAAGTTTAGAAATGAGAACAATATCCCCTTGTTATTAACAAAAGGAGGAGGGAAGGAAAGCATTTCAGCAATAAAAAAATCAGCCTCTGGTTTATTTAAAAAATACTAAAACAATGAGCTGCAAACGGGGAATCCAGAAAACTCCTTTGAAAAATGTCAGTACTTTTAAATTAGGACAAAGAAATTAAAAAAATGGAGGCTTATGTTTAATTCACTTGAAAGCAAATTAAAGGGTTCGGCTTATGGATGAAAGAGAAAATTAGGTTATTTTTTTCCCTGAGAGTTACCAAGGCTACTGCAGCCCAGAGAAAGCCACCCAGCTTGGTGAGCTGCTGTTGACAGGGCTGTTTGCACATCTCAAGTGGGCTTAGGAGAAGTGGTTCCATCTCAAGAGCTGGAGCTGGACCAGACACGGTGTCACACCTGGCAGGGACAGCACGTTGGGTCTGTCTAACCCAGGGACCTGCCCCAAAACATTGCTGCCTCCTCCTCACCTCCCCAGGGCTGATGAGCAGGAAGCCTCCAGCAGTGGCTGGTTTGGTTTTTCAGAGGTTCAGGTGCTTTGAAGCACAGGGCATGGTGCCCCCAGCATTTCCCTGTGACAGAAATGCTGCCCCAGTCCCCATGTGCCCATGGCCAGTTCATCCTGCCAGGGCTCACTGGGAATTCCATCCGGCAGAGAAAGGGTTTAGGGAGGGCCCTTGGCAAGGAAACTTCACTTGCAGGTCTGTGACTTCAGATTTGGGGCTATTTCATCCTGTTTCTGCTCATTCTTGAGGTCTTCTGTGAGATGTTCAGCTCCTGCTACGTTTCATGGAGGTTTTTCATTAGAACCTAATTTCCATCTTGGGAGCCAGAATTGTTGTGGCAAATCTGAAACAAATCAGTTGCTCAAGGCCAGGCTGGACGGGGCTGGGAGCATCTGGGGCAGTGGAAGGTGTCAGGGGTGGAACAGGATGGGCTTTAAGGGCCCTGCCACCCTAAACCATTCCATGAATCTACAATTCTCATTTCTCAGCATATTTTCTTCCTCAGTGCACTTTGCTTTTTCCACCCTCCTCAGTGGTTCATATTACAGAAAGCAAAGTTGTCAGATTCATTTTTTTCCTGAGGGATCTTACAGACACCAAGGCAAACACAGAACTGGGTATCAGCCATGATTCTTCCCTCATTTCTGTACAGTGTCTGTCCAGCTTCCCTTGTTTCCTTTTGGGGTATCCCCTGAATGAATATACAAAGAGCACAGGGAGACTGGGGTCATTACATCACTCCAGTTCCCTTTTCCCTTTGGAAACATCAAAATTATTGCAAGCCATGGCAAGTCAAACCTGCTTGGC
This sequence comes from Agelaius phoeniceus, assembly GCF_051311805.1. Classification (NCBI taxonomy): domain Eukaryota; kingdom Metazoa; phylum Chordata; class Aves; order Passeriformes; family Icteridae; genus Agelaius; species Agelaius phoeniceus. Next base: position 74,645,341 of record NC_135268.1, read on the forward strand.
AATGAGTTTACACACCCTAAAGTACTGAGACCCTCCAGGGTCATTGGGAAAATGCAGATATTCCTGAAAAGGTCTCACAGCAGCTGCAGTTACTGGGGTTTGCTGGGGTTTCATTTGATCCTAAATGCTAACAAGCAACTCTCCTACTCTCCTGCCAGTCCAGTTTCAGAGGCTGAAGTGTTCCAGAAGTTCAGCAATGAGAGGGTCCCATAAGAACACATCTGCAAGCAATAAAGAGGAGCAAGAGGAAAAGCTCCTGAACACAACCCCCCAGGTTTCAGTTCACAGCTCCTGCACTCCCCAAGCAGCTGAAGGCCAGAGCCAGGACCCTCCTCCTGCCCCTCCTTCAATCAGGAGCAGCCCCACAACCAGAGAGAGGCTGCAGATCAGGTGAGCTGGAGCCCGAGCAGCAGCAGGAGGAGGGGAAATGCAGGTGCCAGGAGCAGGGAATGCAGGTCCCAGAGGGGAATGCAGGTCCCAGCAGGGGATGCAGGTCCCAGCAGGGAATGCCCATCCCAGCAAGGGAATGCACATCCCAGCAGGGGATGCAGGTCCCAGCAGGGGATGCAGGTCCCAGAAGGGGATGCAGGTCCCAGGAGCAGGGGGATGCAGGTCCCAGAGGGGAATGCAGGTCCCAGCAGGGGATGCAGGTCTCTGGAGCAGGAGGATGCAGGTCCCAGCAGGAGGATGCAGGTGCCAGGAGCAGGGGATGCACATCCCAGCAGGGGATGCAGGTCCCAGAGGGGAATGCAGGTCCCAAGGAGCAGGGGATGCAGGTCCCAGCAGGGGATGCAGGTCCCAGCAGGGGATGCAGGTGCCAGGAGCAGGGGGATGCAGGTCCCAGCAGGGAATGCACATCCCAGCAGGAGGATGCAGGTCCCAGCAGGAGGATGCAGGTCCCAGCAGGGGATGCAGGTGCCAGGAGCAGGGGATGCAGGTCCCAGCAGGGAATGCAGGTCCCAGCAGGGGATGCAGGTCCCAGCAGGAGGATGCAGGTGCCAGGAGCAGGGGATGCAGGTCCCAGCAGCTTCTCCAGCTCAGGACAGGGGGGCTGCTCTCAGCAGGGCCCTCCCCAGCCATGCAAAGGGCGCTGCAGCTCTCCTGCCCCGCTCCCAGGGCTGCTTGGGTGCTTGGAGGCCATCTCTGGCCATGGGACCGTGCATGGCAGGGTCCTGCACAGCAAACCTGACCGTAGAACACGCTCCAAAGTAGTCCTTGCTTTCCAGTGGGACCAGTTTCACTCTCACAAGTGCATTTCATTTAGTCAGCATATTTTCTGTGCTTTCTCTGCCCAGTGATTTCTCCACGGACCTACCCAAACAATCCTTTCTTTCACTGCCTTTGCTAAATCTGTTGTCTAGAGCTCTGGGGAGCAGCTTTTGGGGATGGGTCTAACAGGAGCAACAATGGGGTGTTTTTCCAGCTGACTGATCAATACCTTCACTCATTTGCACAGAAAGGGAGCAGGTGACTTTTAGGGGGGGGTGGAAGGAGTGCCTTTGCTTCCCTTCACTCATGGAATAAATGGCTTTGCTTCCCTCCACTCATGGAATAAATGGCTTTATTTACCATACTCATGGAATAAATGGCTTTACTTCCCCTCACTCATGGAATAAATGGGTTTACTTCCCTCCACTCATGGAATAAATGGCTTTACTTCCCTCACTCATGGAATAAATGGGTTTACTTCCCTCCACTCATGGAATAAATGCTTTATTTACCGCACTCATGAATAAATGGCTTTACTTCCTCTCACTCATGGAATAAATGGGTTTACTTCCCTCCACTCATGGAATAAATGGCTTTGCTTCCCCCCACGCATGGAATAAATGGGTTTACTTCCCTCCACTCATGGAATAAATGGCTTTATTTACCCCACTCATGGAATAAATGGCTTTACTTCCCCTACTCATGGAATAAATGGCTTTACTTCCCCTACTCATGGAATAAATGGGTTTACTTCCCCTACTCATGGAATAAATGGGTTTACTTCCCTCCACTCATGGAATAAATGGCTTTGCTTCCCCCCACACATGGAATAAATGGCTTTGCTTCCCTCCACACATGGAATAAATGCTTTATTTACCCCACTCATGGAATAAATGGCTTTGCTTCCCCCCACTCATGGAAGGAGTGCCTTTACTACTCCCCACCCATGGAAGGAGAGCCTTTACTCCCCACATATGTTAGGAGTGCCTTTACTCCTCACCCATGGAAGGAGTCCCTTTACTCCTCCCCACTCATGGAAGGAGTGCCTTTATTCCCCACATATGTTAGGAGTGCCTTTACTCCTCACCCATGGAAGGAGTCCCTTTACTCCTCCCCACTCATGGAAGGAGTGCCTTTACTCCTCCCCACTCATGGAAGGAGTGCCTTTACTCCCCACTCATGGAAGGAGTGCCTTTATTCCCCACATGTGTTAGGAGAGCCTTTGCTTCCCCCACCCACCCCACAGGCACCCAGCGAGGAGGGGAGAGCCAGCTCTGATGAATGAGGCTGCAGGGAACAATGGTTCCTCTCTCCCCACGGGGTCTGCAGGATCTTTTCTGGGCAGCTTTTCCCAGTGCAGCTCTTGTCTGTCCTGGCTGTCCCACGAGTAATTACAGAAGGCAGGAAATGCCTCCCTGGTGGGATGGCCGGTGGGGGTTGTCTGTGCCTGTGCTTTCCACATCCCCAAACCCCCATGTTTTTATTTCCTCTTCAGACTCGGGAAGAAATGATGCTTTCATGGCACTGATTCCTTGGCAGCTTCCTTGCCCTTGTCCGGAGGGGTTGGACCAACCTGAGCCCAAGGGGTGACACCAGGGCAGCCTCCAGCTGCTCCTCTGGCTGTAGCTGTGGGGATGCAGGAATGTCATGACCAAAAGGAAGGATTCCTGCTGCTCAGACCTCCAAGAGGGACAAGGCAGAGCCAGGGAGAGCAACTCCTCACATGGCAGCTCTCTCATGTGAGTTGGGACTGAGCTAAACCCATCCCTTTGATGGGATGGGGCTCAGGGCACCCCTTTGGTCCAAGAGCACCAGAATTCCTCATTCCTGAGGGAGGCAAAGACATTTTCCTAGGAAAATATTTTTTATTAAATTTGTTAAAAATCCCACTGAAACTCACATATGTTCCAGTGATTTTTTTTTCCCCTGGACAAACAGCCACTTCAAAAATAGAACACTGAAAAAGAATCTGCAAAATAATTAAAAATAATAATAAGCAGAAAAATCCAATCATTTCCCCAGTTTCCCAGTTGATGTTTCAACTGCAGCTCAGTGCAATTTCAGCTTGAAATTTGCTTAAACATAATCATACTGTTCTTAAAGAAATCAAAAACCCAGCTCCAGAGCAATGTTTTTTACTCCAAATGAGGCTTTATTAACACTTTCTTTTTCCCCACTGAGTAGCTCAGGAAATGCTCATTTTGGGTGTGAAATACACTTGCTAGAGACATTCATGTATTTACAACCTTTCAATTCTGGCAGAGGACTAGGAAACCTGTTAAATGGATAGTTCCAGACTGGAACATGGTAGAAGCTTTCAAAGGGAGAGGAAGGCCAGGGAGGAAGGCCAAGGACCACACTTTCCTTTTGATTTGCCAAGTGGGAAGAAAAAAAAAGGAAAAAAGAAAATAAAAAGTACTTTCTTGACTTTTTCTGTTTGATATATAACACCTACAAATGGCTGTATGAATTATTTCCCTTCTCTGTTTTACTCCTGAAAAATAAAAGTGTGCAGTTCTTTGCAGGAAGGATTAATGAGGTGATGCCACAAGGAAATGCAAGTTAAGAACCCTGAACAGCTCCAGCGGAAAAAAAAAACAACTTCCCAGAGCATTTAAATACCTGTTCAGTGAAAAGATCTGAGCCAGCAGTGGGGAAAAGCTCTCTCTGCAAATATCCTAAAGCACTGCCTGGGGAAAAAGTTTCCTGGTCATCCCCTGCATCATCCAGGGAGCCAGGGAAGGGAAGGGAAGGGAAGGGAAGGGAAGGGAAGGGAAGGGAAGGGAAGGGAAGGGAAGGGAAGGGAAGGGAAGGGAAGGGAAGGGAAGGGAAGGGAAGGGAAGGGAAGGGAAGGGAAGGGAAGGGAAGGGAAGGGAAGGGAAGGGAAGGGAAGGGAAGGGAAGGGAGGCTGTGCAGCTCAGGAACAAAGCTGTCCCTGGGTCAGTTCATTACTGGGGAACCTGAAGATGTCACTTCAGGTTCTGTGTCTCAGGTACTCCATGCATGAGATGGAGGCAGTGGGAAATGATGCTCACTCAGCATCACAAGGATTAAGGAGCCAGGCTCTGCTCCCTAATGCAGGGTCACTTGCTGGGCCGTGGGGATCAGAGCTGGGGGAAGCAGCAGGGAATGGTGGGGAGGGAGCAGTGCACCAGGGTGAAGGAGGTGTGGAAGCTGGACGGGAAGTCATGGAAGCACATCACCCGAATTTACAGAAGGTTTTGGAGGAGAACTGGGAGGTCATCATGCGCCAGGGGATTTTGGAAGGTGCCGCGGCCGGGAGGGGGCTAGGACGTGGCCCAAGCGTTCAGAGCAATGTCACTGCCAACAGCAGCCGGGAGCAGGACACATCCCCAAGGCGGTGAGGCCGGTGCTTCCATCCGAACGGGAGGGCTGGCAGGAGGAGAGAGATGCCGGGACCCTCCAGGAGGGCAGCGGGGAGGCAGAAGGCAGCCCGGGGCTTGCAGGGTGCAAGGGCCATGCCCAAGGCACGGGTGCAGGAGATGAGAGAGAGAACCCGCGCCCGGGGCCGGGATGCGGGGCTGGCGATGCGGGGCCGGGATGCGGAGACGGAGAGGAGGAGGAGGAGGAGGAGGAGGAGGAGCGGGGGCCGGGCCCCAAGCCCCTCCCCAGGGCCGCGGCGGGCGGGGGCGGCCCGGGGAAGGCGGCGAGGCTGCCCCGGTGCTCGGGCACGGGGAGCTGCGCCCGCCGCGAGTTCCGTGCTGAGAGAGGCGGAGAAAACAAAACAGAAAAACACACCACAAGGGGAAAAAATAACAAACAAAAACAAACAAAGGAAAAAAAATCGTAATAAGAAGAAAGGACAATTAACTAATCCACCCGCATAAAAGCCCAGCGGCCGGCCCGGGGCGGCCCCTCGGCGGAGCATGGCGCGGGGGGCGGCCGCCAGCCCGCGGGGCCCGGCGCGGCTGCGGGCATGACCCGGGCCCGGAGCGGGGCCGGGGCCGGGGCAGCGCTCGGGCCGGGGGGGCCGGGCCGGGCCGCGGGGCCGCCCCCCTCCCTCCGCCCTGCCCAGCCCTCCGCGCATCCTCCGGCACCGCCGAGCCGCGCCGAGCCGCGCCGGGCCGGGCCGGGGGTCCGAGCCGAGCCCAGCGGGAGGATGAGGGGCATCCTCTGCTTCGGCACCCTGATCCTCCTGGGTGAGTAGCGCGGCGCGGGCCAGCGGGGCACAACTTTCTGCCGGGCTCGCCTGGGGGGCATGGCGGGCACCCCCGGGCAGGGGGCTCCGCTTCCCAGCGCTCCGGGAGCGGCGATGAGCCCGGCTGGCTCCACCGAGGCCGGGCTGGACGCGCTTGGAGCCGCCCGGGCTCCTGGAAGGTGTCGCTGCCCGTGTCAGGGGGATCGGAACGAGATGCTCGGGAAGGTCCTTTCCAGCCCGAACCATTCCGCCACTCCGTGCTCATCCATCGGCTTTCTGGTGCCTCCTCTGCTCTGGAGCCGAGCTGGGCTCGCTGCTGTGCTTTCGGATGGTCCTGCTGCCGCGGGGATGCCCAGATGTGCCCCGCGCATTCAGCGCTTGTCGGGGCACAGGGCTCGGAGGGGCTGCGCTGCAGGGGAGGCAGGTTCTGCACGGCGCCGGGAATGCCCCGGTGTGCCGGGGTTTGGGGCAGCGTGTGCGGGCTGGCAGCCCCAGCTCTGTCACCGCTCTGTCACAGCCCGAGCGAGCCGCGCGTCTGCCGGGCTGCGCTCGGGGCTCCGGGCTGCGATTCCCTCACGCCCCCCGAACCCAGCTCAGCGCTTTGTTCTTGCACCGAGAGCGGGCAGTGACCGCCACAGAGGTTCCCCCACCCCCGTGGCTGCCCTCGTCCCCTGGCGTGGCTGGCAGCCGCTGTCCCCGAGTGCTCCCGTGCTTTGAGCATCCCGCTCGCATCCTCCCTCCCTCCGCTCAGCCCGGAGCGGCCGCGTCTCTGCGCGATTCCCGGGGCTCCCGCGGCCCTGGAGGAAGGGAACGGGGGTGAAGGGGCTGCAGCCCCCGGCAGCGGCTGGGGATGCCCGGGTGCCACCGCGGCTCCTCCCCTTGGGGCATTCTGTCCCCTCCCTGTGCTCCGATGAGGCACCAAAGCCAACATTGAGCCCGTGCTTAAATAGACCAGGAAGGGCTGTGGGGAGGCTGGGAATAGGATGTGCCTGTTCTCTTCGGGTGCCACTGCAGGAGGAAAAGGTCTTGGGGGGACTGAAAGTGACTGGGACATCGTGGGGCGCCCGGAACTCGATCCCGCTGGAGCCCCGCTCCTGGGGAGAACAGAGAGGTCCTGACAGCACCGAGCTCCTGGGCAGGACCGAACCCCTGGGCAGGACCGAGAGATCCTGGACAGGACAGAGAAATCCTGGACAGGACAGAGAGATCCGGGCAGGACCGAGAGATCCTGGACAGGACAGAGAGATCCTGGACAGGACAGAGAGCTCCGGGCCGGACCGAGCCCCGGGCAGGACCGAGCTCCGGGAAGGACCGAACCCTTGGGCAGGACTGAGCTCCTGGGCAGGACAGAGAGCTCCGGGCAGGACCGAGCCCCGGGCCGGACCGGGCTGGTTCTCCTGCGGTGGGCAGGCTCTGCCGGAGCTCCAGGTGGCTCCCCGTGCCGGCTCTCCTGTCACTAGATGTCAGCAGCAGCAACACTTCCAGGTCCCAAAGGTGGGGATGGGGGCACATCCGACCCCCCAGCAGGGCCCGGCCGTGTTCAGCAGGGCTCGGTTCGCTCCGGGGCTGGGAGTGCCCGGGGCACGGCCGGGATGGCCGCTCCTCCAGCCCGGGGCAGGGGCTGTGCCCGGGCTGGGTGGGCTCAGGCTGCCCCAGGACTGCAGCTTTTCCCTGAGGCTCTCGGGGCTCGGGTGCGAGTCCCGGTCTCGGCAGGATCCGTTTTCCAAGCGGCTCGGATTGGCTCCCTCATTGATTGACTGCCTGATTGACTGGCTGGTGGGCTGATCGATTTCTCTAGAGAAAGTGGCTTAGAGAAAGGAGCAAATGGCCAGTCCCATTGTCGGCAGTGCCGCTGGGAATAGGGGACAGGTGTTGGGGATACACTTGTCACCTCTGCTCCACGCCGCAGCAAAGCCATCAGCTGCTGGTCACCCTTTGCCCTTCTGGTCCAGGGGGACCTTTTCACCCCTGCAGGCACAGCACCACCCCAGCAGAAGCTCCTGGGCACCCTCAGCCTTCTCCCTAGGTATTTTTGGATGTTTGTGTTGGGGATGGACATGGAGATGTGCCTGGGATCCCCTGCAGGGATCCAGGGTGCAGGGCTGGAGAGGGCAGGCACGAGCCTGGCAATTCCCAGCTTCATCCCAGTGGGCAGCAGTGCCTTTGATGTGTCCCCCTGTGGCAATTTTGGGATGATCCTGGCTGCAGGAGGCAGTTCCTGGTGAGATCAGGGCTCTCCTGATGGCAGTATCACCACCAGCCAGCCTGGATGTTGATCCCAGCTTCCTGCTGGCACAAGCACACAGCGTGGCCCGGAGCAGGCAGCTTGCAGAGCTGAACAGTGTTTTTATTATCCTCAGCTGCTTTCCAGCCAGATCAGCTCCCTGAGCTGTCCCCCAGCAGCCACCCTGATGGCAGTGCCACCCCTGAGGACAAGGGACATGAACTGGGGGAAGCTCATGGCTGCTGGAGTGTCCCCTGTATTTACCTGAACAGAAATCCCACTCACAGGGCAGTGCTGAAGCTTTCAGGGAGACCTTATGGAAAATCAGGGCTCCAGGAAGCACTGATAGAGGTACATATAAAGAGTGTAATTAATTTGACAAGGACACAGGGCTACAGCTGTGAGCAGCTGAGCAGCACAGATCCCATCAAACACTTGCAGGGTTCCTGGGTTTGGCTCTGGCTCCTCACAGATCCCATCAAACACTTGCAGGGCTCCTGGGTTTGGTTCCTCACAGATCCCATCAAACACTTGCAGGGTTCCTGGGTTTGTTACAGGCTCCTCACAGATCCCATCAAACACTTGCAGGGTTCCTGGGTTTGGTTCCTCACAGATCCCATCAAACACTTGCAGGGTTCCTGGGTTTGGCTCCTCACAGATCCCATCAAACACTTGCAAGGCTTCTGGCCTGGGTTTGCCATGGGTTCTGCAGAGATCCCATCAAACATGGGAGTTTCTGGCAGATTTTCACCTGCTTTGTGAACTCAGATCCTGCGGAAAAACCAGAAAAAATCTCTTGAAAATGCACCTGTGTGTGTGAGAGAGGGAAACTCTCCTTAATGCGTGGCTCTGTCAGTTTTGACGGGAGCAATCCGTTATTTGCATCAACAGAAATGTGATATTTACGTCTGTCCATGTTGGTGCAGAGGAGAAATAAAACTTCTCCCTCAACAGGCTGCCCACTAATGCTGTGCAGATTGCTCTGCAAGGACCTTACCCCACCCAGAAAATATTTTTTCCAGAGCTCTGGAGCCTTAAATAGTAATTATTGCTGGGTAAAAATTAGTACTACTTAAGGCTAATAATTAGTATGAATTACTGTGAATAGCATTTTATTTTGCTTTTGGAGACAGAAATGTCTTCCCTGCTCTCCTGGCAATTTTCACAGATGATTTCTATTGTGCCTGAAATTCCCTTCATCATTTTCACACAAGACTTGTTCATTTTTATAACTTTCCACTTGGTCATTTTAAAACATGACTTCTAATGTCTCTAAAGTTTGCCACCTTTTGATAAAAATACCCTGCTACCAAGATATTCATGATTTCTTTTTCCCTCTAGTGGACTTTATATTCCTTTTCCTTCCTTAAAAAAATATAAATGACCTCTTTCTTCTCAACCCCAAAGTGAGAGAGGACAAATTGAAAGGTAGTTCTTCTGCTAGAAGAATTTTTTTTTTCAGAAGAACACACTTCACTGAAAAAATAAAAAGGAACAAAACTATGGCAAGCTTGTTCCTGTCAATCTTCAGCTCAGAACAGCTCCCTTGTTTCAAAAGCCTCTGTCAGAATCTGCTCTGGTGGCAGGGGAGCAGAGCCTCTCCTGGCTGAGAGGAGAGGGCTGGCAGAGCTCAGCCCCTGCCTTGGGCCCGTCCCTGCTGGGCTCCGCTCTCCTGGGAAAGCAGCCTGGGAGCTCCTGGTGGGAGGGGGCCCTGAGGAGCTGCTGGGAGCTGGAACCAGGGCTGGGGATTGCTCCTGCAGGGGGACAGGCAGGAGAGCCCAGCCCTGTGGGGCTGCAGGAAAGGACCCAGCGCTGCCTCACACAGAGGGCTCCAGAGGGGGAGCCTCCGTCCATCCTGGGCAAGGAGGAGCTGGGAGTGCCACAAGGATGGAAAAGGAGTCTGCAGGAAGGTCACATCACATTTAAATCACCCGTGAGCCATGCAGGACCTGGGCTGGTGGCAGGTGATGGCACAGCTGGCTCTGGCTGAGCTGCAGTGAGCTTGGTGGGTGCTGAGAGAGGCCGTGGTCCTCGTGGGTATTGCCAAGCATCTCTGGGAGCATCCAGGCTGAGGCTGGGTGGGGCTGTGAGCAGCCTGCTCTGGTGGAAGATGTCTCTGCTCTTGGAAAATTCCCTTCAATTCCAACCAGTCTGTGACTGGGATTTTTGATTAAATGAACGTTAAAAGGTCCCTTCCAACCCAAACTGTTCTGTGACTGTGGTGAGCTGGTGCCCCAGCTGCAGATGTCCTTGGGGCCCTTCATCCCCCAGCAGAGGCACAGGTGTCCCTGCCCTGGGGTGGGATCCTGCTCACCCCAGGTCTGTGCTGTCCCCAGAGCCTGCCCATGCCCTGTGCTCTGCCCCCTGGCAGCAGCTGCTGGGGCTCTGCGCTGTGGCTGCCTGCAGCAGGAGCTGGAGGGGATGGGGACCCCAGAGACACAGAACAAACCCCACTGTCCTCATGGGGCAAAGCTCTTCCCTGTGTCCTGTTGTGTTGGATAAATATTCTCCAGCTCAGAACTGCTCTGGCCAGGTCCTGTCACTCTCAAGCCTCACCTCTCGTCATGTGAATCCATCTCCTTCCTCCAAGGTGTCCCCTGCAAGCTCAGGGGGCCCTTGTGGCTCTGCACAGCTCCTGCCAGGAGGGCACAGCCGGGGGGATTTGGGATCTTCTCCCAGGGAACAGGGACAGGAGCAGAGGGAACGGCCTCAGGGGAGCTCAGGGTGGGCACTGGGGACATTCCTCATGGAAAGGGCAGGGCTGGAGTCCCCATCCCTGAGGGATTTCACAGCTGTGTTGATGTGGCCCTTGGGGACAGGGGCAGGGGTGGCCCTGGCAGTGCTGGGGAATGGTTGGACTCTGTGGTCTTTTCCAACTTAGAGGGCTTTTCCAATTTAAATTATTCTGGGGCTCTCTATTTTTCTCTTTCTATGCAAATCCATCTGGAAAGCAGTTTGCATGAAAGATGCAGTGAGAGCAGTTGTGCTGTGGCTGATTTATGGGATCCAAGTGGCAAAGCCTGTCTGTGGTACCTGTCCCCACCGAGCAGAGTTATTGCAGCCCTCCCCCTCTGCTGGTGACATATGGCTCCGAGGGCTGCTCTGACACACAAGTGCAGCCAGCTGGCTTTGGAGGGGAAAGGAATGGCACAGATTTCTTGGTGCTTCTTCCAAAAGGAGGATCAAATTGCTCATCTTTCAAACACCTCCAAACTCAGGCGTCTCTTTGTTGCCCCAAGGGGGTGGCAGTGCACTTTGGGATGGGAGCTTAAGCAGCTCCAGATGCTAACGGGCTGTGAGTTAAGCCTTGAGAGGCTGCTGGGTTTTCCCTCCTCGCCTCCTGTTACTGGTACAATGGAAGGGAAGGCAGGCACCCAGTTTGGGCCAGGCCCCACCTGCAGTGCTGCTGGCTGAGTGCAGCCCACCCTGCTCGGGGGATCAGCCCTGCTGTGCCTCCAGGGACCTGGGCTGCCCTGGCTGCAGGAGGGGTGGAAGTGCCCAGGGGCCAGTCCAGCTCCAGACAGACAGCGAGGGGCAGCTCAGGGAGCCCCTGCATGGCCTGAGGGCTCTGGGGCCTCAGAGCTGAGCGGGACCCAGCCAGTGCTCAGGACAGGTCCTGAGAGAGCTCCAGGGTGCCTAAAGAGGTGCTGGAGTGGACTCCACCTCTGCAAAATAATCAGGCTTTGCTTTCAGCTGTGCATCGAATGAGGCTGGCTGGTGCCTCCTGGGAAATCCCATCCTCCTCGATTAATCAGAGCAAAGGAAAACGGGGCAGCCACAGCCTCGTGGGGAGGGAGCCTTCACTTGGAACGTGGCTGTGAATTCTTGTTTTGAGCAAACACGGTGTCTGGAACACCACTCTGCAGAGTTCATGTGGTCCTGTCCGTGAGAATTTTACATAAACAGTCAAATCAATTATAAAGAGGTTTGAATTTCTCAATTCATCTTCTTTTACTGTTGTAGTCTTTATTGAACACTTTGCTCATTTTTTTCCCTCCTGCTGCCTAAACTGGACCCCCCTAAGTGTCACCTCCACCTTATTTAACTGTTGCAGCCTTTATTGAACACTGCTTTATTTTTTCCTCTTGCTGCTCTAATTGGATCCCCCAAAGGCATCACCTGCACCGTGATGACAACTGAAATGTCTTTCTGTCCCTTGCTCAGTCCAGGGGAAGGTGCTCCTGCCTGTGGCAGGGGTGGAACAGGATGAGCTTTAAGGTCCCTTCCAGACCAAACCATCCCAGAGCTGAGTGCTCTGCATCCCCATCAGGATGAGCTTTGAGGTTCCTACCAGAGCAAACCATCCCAGGGTTCCATGGCTGAGTGCTCTGCATCCCCATCACTGCACCCCAGCTCCAAAGGGCTGGCTGTAGATGCCATGGTTTGTCCTGCAGCCAACCCACCCGCCCTTCCTCAGAGCTGCTCCAGTGAGGAAACCCAGGAGGAGGCTCACAGCTCACCTGTGTGTGGCTTTGGGTAAACAGCTTTTGGATCAGAGTACCTGTCCCCTGTGCTGTCCCCAGCCTGTCCCCTGTCCCCTCCCTGCCCATGCAGCTGCCCAGGGAGCTCAGCTGTGCTGCCCCAGCCCCTGCAGCCTGCAGGGAGGCAGCAGCTGGATCCTGCAGTGCCCTGCAGCTGGTGTGAGCAGCACTGGGCACCTTAAAGAGCTCTCACAGGGCTGGGGGTGACAGAAGCCCCTGGAACCTTCTGTGAGCAGGGCTGCAGGTGAGGACATGGTGTTGGTGTGTGTGAGTGGGCAGGAGAGCAGCTCTGCATGCTGAATCCTGGAGATTGGGAAGAGCCAAAGGTGGGGACATGGTGTTGGTGTGTGTGTGAGTGGGCAGGAGAGCAGCCCTGCATGCTGAACCCTCGGGGCTGGGAAGAGCCAAAGGAGGGGACATGGTGTTGGTGTGTGTGTGAGTGGGCAGGAGAGCAGCCCTGCATGCTGAATCCTGGAGATTGGGAAGAGCCAAAGGAGGGGACATGGTGTTGGTGTGAGTGAGTGGGCAGGAGAGCAGCCCTGCATGCTGAATCCTGGAGATTGGGAAGAGCCAAAGGAGGGGACATGGTGTTGGTGTTTGAGTGAGTGGGCAGGAGAGCAGCCCTGCATGCTGAAGCCTCGGGGCTGGGAAGAGCCCAGGGCATTTACCTGTTTGTGTGAGCCCTGGGTGAGGCTGAGTGTGCTGAGTGTCTCCTGCTGCTGAGGAGTTCACTCCTCCTTGCAAGGTTAGTTGATTTGACACGAGTTACAGCAATTTCACGGTACATTTTTCCCTCCTTCCAAGACATTTGTCTTGTTTCTTCCCCTTGGTAAGAGAAAATAACCCAGTAGGCTGCTTGAGAGACAAAGTGCTCACCTTGGGCTGCTGTCACAGGGGACACAAAAAATCCCTGGGTGAGCACAGAGCTTTCCTTCAGTGTGGGAAAAGTGCTCGGGGGTCGTGGTGCTCAGAGCCTGGAGAAACCCCCAAGGTGACAGAGGTGACAGAGGTGTGTGCACAGGGAGCTGGCATGAGGAGGAGCTCCAGCTGTGGGGGAGGAATGCAATGCCTTCAGAACAGACCATGCTGGGGCTCTCACACCTCACCCTGAGCGCCCCAAATTCGGGCAAGACCGTGGGCTCACACCTCTTGTCTGCTGCCTGGCAGGGAACTGCTGCAGGAGAAACTGAAATGTTGCACTCTGTGATCTCAGAGGTATTTCCTAACCTAAAAGGTTCTGTGGTTCTGTTAATAAAAGCTTTGATTTCAAATGACCTGAAGGGAGAAGAGCCAGTTTACCCTCAGAGGGCTGATGGGATCACTGGAGGACTCGTCAGGCTTTGGAGAATCAGCAAACCCTAAACCAAAAGTGCTGCCCCGAGGAACTCCCCAAAAGTGCTTGGGGACCCCATTCCCTGGGAATATGCTGATTTTCCCTGTCCAGTTAGAAATCTTGTCTCCTTTTTGTGATGTTGAAAGGAAATGTCTTGAGGTGAGGAACCTCCTGCAGGATGCAGCTCTAGAGGCTCTCCTGCTGTTTGGGAACTTTGCTGAACTTGCACTACAGGAGTTCTCTGTCAGGGCCAGAGGATTTGGGAAGGGAATGCTGGAGAAGGTTCTGAGCAGATTCTGCTCTGGAGGTGAGATGTGGAAGAGAAGAGGCTCCCGAGGTGTCAGACAGGAGGTGCAGGGGGAGCTTCCCATGGTGACAGGAATTGACAGGAATTCAGGAGCTGAGAGAGGGGCGTGCAGGATGGGGAGCTCTGAGAGCCCTCCTGTGTGCTGGAAAGCCTGTGAGTAATTAACTACCTGACTCCAGGGCTCCAGAGCTCTAATTGAGGTCATTAGGGGCTATTGCATTACCGGTAAGTTTTGATCATAATGGAAGGGCTGGAACAAAAAACAAACTAACAAACAGGAATTTTAAAAACCCAAAGAGCAAGAAGGAATGCAGTGAACTCCCCCAGAAGTGTTTAATCTGCAGGGTGAGTCTGTCCCATGGGATGAGGAATTGCAGCATCTGTGTCTGGGTCTCAGGTTTTGGATAATGATGCCAACTCTCTGCATCCAGGTGTAAAATCAGGATATTTTTAAAGCAGGGGGATTCTTGTGCAGCAGAACCAGCAGTGTTTGACCTGGGATATTTGTGTTCGTGGCCAGCAGCAAACTGCAAGGTGGGATCAGGAACAAGGTGGCTTCCAGCAGCCCCTGCCTGGGCACTGAGCCCACTGAGCTCTTCCTCAGCAGGACCAAGGTGAAGTGAAGAGCTCTGCAAACCTTCCCCCATCCCAGGGATGCACAGGGAGAGGGATCCTGCCCTGCACTGGGGCTGGGGTGCTCTGCTCAGGGCAGGCTGGAAAGCTGCAGCTCATTTCCCAGAAAAATATTGGGCTTTTGGTACAGTTTGACTTTCGAACAACAATGACAGATCAGGAACAGTAAAATTTGAAATAAAAGATAGCAAGTGGAAAATGAAATGCTTATTAAGTATAATTCCAGGGGAAGAAAAATGAGGACTAAAATGAAGCCGCAGATGTTCCTCTTCTGTTTTATCTGCTTTTATTAAGAAAACAGAAAATGGCCTTCCCAGAGGGACCTTGGACAGGAGGAGAAATAGAACCTGTCTCTCACTTGTCCCCTGGCCACACACCAGACAGGTCCCAGAGGCTGCAGGAAATGGGTTTCACCCCACCTGGTTTTCACCTGCTCTTCTGAACTTCTCCTTTCAACCGAGAGGAGAAGCTGGCAGGCCTGGAGGGACACTGCTCCTCTCTGCAGGTTGGTGTTACCTCCAAGGGCTTCAAAGCCAATGCCCGTGACACCTCTGGCTCTTTCCTTGATCAGTGAGATGAACCCAGCCAACCCCAGCAAGTTCCCCTGGTCCTCCAAGGAGCAGCTGATGTGGAGAAGTCAGGGACCCATCATTTCAATTTATACAACTAAAGAAATTAAAGATAAAGAAAACAAGATGAAAACACTATTTAGTGTTTTGTTTTTCTACTTCCAAAGCCCAAATTTCCCCAGGGAACATATTTTGCCATGGTTAAAGAGAAAGAAAGAAATCAGTGAGAAACTTGTGTTTCACAGACCTGATGGCTCTAGCCCTAATGGTGGTTGGAGCTGCGTGGAGTTGGTGCCTCCTCTGGGGCCCACAGAGGCCTCCCAGAGCCCAGGAGCATTTGGGGCCATAGGAATTGCTTGTCCCACTGTTAAAGTCCCTGAAGAGGTTGATTATGGCCAGCCAGTCCTGTCCTGGCCCTGCTGACAAGGGCAAGGACCATTCCCAGCCGGTGTGAGAGGGGCTCTCTGTTTGCAGGAGGGCAGAGTTTACCAGCCTGTGGGGCAGCTCTGGCCCCTGGCACCTGCACCTTGGCTTTGCTGGGCTCAGTGAGGGAGACAGAGCACTGAGACCACCCTTCCCCTGCCAGCCAGCCCTGCCTGCTGCTCAGGAGCCCCCAGATCCTGCTGGACAAACCTTTCAGCTTCATCTCCTTAGCCCCCACATCCATCTCCCAGCTCCCTTTCTGCTGCCCCAGCCCCAGGGCAGAGCACTGGCTGAGACATGAGATGGCAGGTGATGGCACTGGCAGGGCACTGACTGTGACACAGGGCAGGTGATGGCACTGGCTGTGACATGAGATGGCAGGGGATGGCACTGGCTGTGACACTGGCTGTGACACTGGCTGTGACACAGAGCTGACACAGAGCAGGTGATGGCACTGGCTGTGACACTGGCTGTGACACAGAGCAGGTGATGGCACTGGCTGTGACACAGGGCAGGTGATGGCACTGGCTGTGACACTGGCTGTGACACAGGGCAGGTGAGGGTCCTGGCTGATTTAGGGGAGCAGGCAGGTCTGGCAGGTGTGAGCACACCCAGAGCACACAGAGCCAGCCCTGGGCCAGGCCACCAGGAGCTCCCTGCAGAGCCTCTGTGAGCCCTGCCATGCCCTCTGTGAGCCCTCTGTGAGCCCTCTGTGAGCCCTGTGAGCCCTCTGTGAGCCCTGCCATGCCCTCTGTGAGCCCTCTGTGAGCCCTGCCATGGCCTCTCCAGCAGGAAAAGCCTCTCCTGCCTTGCACTGCAACGAGCACAGCCTCACAGAGCAAGGCAAGGCACGGGAGAGATGCCTGGGCTGGTGCCTGGCTCATCCAGAGCTGCAGAGGGAAGAAAGGCACAGGAGAGAACACGATCACACTCTATAAATACCTGCAAGGTTCCAGTGCCAGCGGAAGAGGAGGATTAGTCACACTCCTGCACGACAGGGAGGGGAGGGCAGACAGCAACAGCGTGAAGCACTGGAGGAAAAAGTTTTGAGTATTAGGAGTGAAATGTTTAGGCTATTTTTCTTTCTCATTTATAATGGAAAAAGAAATTGCAGGGTCTCAGTCTGAGTTATCCTTGAGGCTTGATGAATTTTTTCAGGGGAGTTGTGAGTCATAGGCATGAGGAGCAACCAGTGCATGGCTGTGTGGGATCTGCAGGTCCTGGGTGCACCCATGAGTTAAACAAGGGTGTTGAACACACTGTCCCTGTGTGGCCTTTGGGACACAGCAGTGTCACCAGTGGTAGGAAAATTAATCCACAAACACAAGAGGTTTATGTCCAAAAAGGAGACAGAGGAGTCCCTTTTTGGCTTTATTCCAATAAAGGGAGAGGCCATGGGGTATTCCCCTGGGATTTCACATTTTTGGAGGATGCAGCCTCCTTTTCATCCCAATTTCCAGCCACATTTCCCTTCTCTCTTTCCCCATTTCTGAGGTACTTGAGACTTCCCAAAACACCTGATACCAAAGATTTCTCAAAGATTTCCCTCTAATATTTATATAACTCTCTAATATATAAGTATAACCCTCCCTTTTAATTTTTAATTCTTATGGACTGTAGGGGTTTTTCTTCCCGTTGTTTCTTTCATCTCTCAAGGTCTAATTTCATTTATCAGCAAACCTAAAGTTTATTTATTAAAGCAAATATTTTTTCCCATTCATCAATCAGTGGAATCCTTCCCATTGTTTCTTTTATCTCCCAGTGCTGGTTTTATCTCCCAGCAGCCCCACAGCTTGTTTGGAAAGACAAATTTGCTATTCCTCTCACCAGGCAGAGGGGTCACCCTGCTGCCTGCAGCACTGGGAGCCCAGGGCTGCCCACAGCTCTCCCCCTTCCCCAGAACATCCCAGATTGGTGTAAATACCCAAGGGAAGGAGGTGCTGCTCGGCCTCTGTGCCACTGGATGCTGCAGCTGGGAGGGCTCAGGGCTGGAGCTGGCTCTGGGTGACCCTGAGCTCTGCCCGTGGCTCCTGCAGGGAGCTGGCTCCTGCTCCTGCTCCTGCTGTGCCCCAGGGCAGTCCTGGTTCCTCACACCCAGTGTCCCCTGCCAGCACAGAGCTCCTGTTCCCCCTGGGATGGAGCTGGCTCTGGGTGAGCTCTGAGCTCTGCCTGTGGCTCCTGCTCCTGCTCCTGCCCTGCCCCAGGGCAGTCCTGGTTCCTCACACCCAGTGTCCCCTGCCAGCACAGAGCTCCTGTTCCCCCTGGGATGGAGCTGGCTCTGGTGACCCTGAACTCTGCCCGTGGCTCCTGCTCTGCTGTGCCCCAGGGCAGTCCTGGTCCCTCACACCCAGTGTCCCCTGCCAGCACAGAGCTCCTGTTCCCCCTGGGATGGAGCTGGGCCAGGCAGGAGTTTGGGGCTCCCCTCCCCGAGGGGTTGGCTCCACGTCCAGCTTGGACAGCCACTCCTATTGTCACCCTCCATTGTGCTGGGACCCCAAAGTAAATCTTTCAGAAAAAAATAAGGGTTGCTGCTGCCAAGATGTTTGCCCCTCTTCTCAAGTAAGTTCCAAGAGCTCTGTCTTATAGCAAACTAGCTGAGCAAATAGAGGTGTCCCTGGAGAAAACCCTTCAGGCTGGGAAGAATTAACACCTTGATCCAACTAAAGGTAAACAATTTAATTGTGTTGTTCTTCCAGCTGTGTTTCCCTGAGAAGATGAATCTTGTGTGTGTCGGTCTGTCCCCCCTGGGCCGATCAGACAGAATCACAGACTCAAGGAATGGTTTGGGCTGGAAGGGATCTCAAAGCTCATCTCTTTCCACCCCCTTGCTGGGCAGGGACTCCTTCCACCAGCCCAGCTTGCTCCAAGCCCTTGTTGGATGAGAAGTTTCAGGAGAAGCTCAGATCCCACAAGCTTTGGAAATGGGAATGAGCTGCTCGTGCTGCCCACTGTGGAAGGGTTAGTTCAGAGCAGAAAGGTGTGTGTGGAAGGAGGTGCAGGAGCCCAGCTGCTTTCAGAGTGCTGCTTGTTTGTGCCAGGCTGCAGGCACACGGGCAGTGGGGTGAGCCTCATGGCCAGTGGGTGCAGCTGTGCAGGACAGGTGAGCAGCACTGACAGCCATGGAGGGCCCAGGTGAGCAGCACTGACAGCCATGGAGGGCCCAGGTGTGCTGAGCAAGCGCAGAGGGCACACAGGTGTGATGTGTGAACATGAGGGGATGAAAGGCTGGGCTGGAGAACAAAAAGGGCAGATCCTTGAGGCTTTCTGAAGTGACATGGTGGTGTTACTGTGTGTGTGTTAAATCTTTCTGGAATTGTGTGGCAACGCTCTGGGTATCATGGCCATCTCATCTGTGACGTGTGCTGTGACACCAGGTGAGTGTTTTCCCTCAGGACTGTGGGTGGCTTGCTGCAGGAACCTCCAGGTTGTGTTTTCTTGCTGTGGTGTCACCTTGGACATGCCAAGGGTGTGGGGGAATCGCTCAGGGGCAGCAGGAATCACTGTTGGGGATGAGGGGAGTTGGGGAAAGAGCAGGCTCAGGGAGAAGCTCCCAGGGTTTGAGTCCCTCTTGGTGACAGAGCCTGGGGAACAGGGAGCACCTGGCTGTGCTAAGGCCATTTGTCAGCTCCAGCCCCAGGTCAGTGCGTGCCTCCCTGGGCTGCTGGCTCGGCTGGGACACAGGGACAGCTCCGTGCATCCACATCGTGTGCGGGGCACAGGGTAGGGCAGGAGGGCTCCAGAGCTGGCTCCAGCAGCCCCTGTCACCCTGGGCAGGGATTAGGGGACCTGCCTGGGCAGGAGGGCTCCAGAGCCGGCTCCAGCAGCCCCTGTCACCCTGGGCAGGGATTAGGGGACCTGCCTGGTGCTTCCTCTGCTCCCCTGGGTTTGAGTGCTGTGCTCCCATCTGAGCCTCACTGCCCCTTCCCTTCGTTCTGGTGCTGCTGCCCCACAAATCCAGGGCAGCAGAGCTTCTGATCTGCCCCTTTGTGCATTGCACAGAAATCTCAGAGCGATAGATCACAGGGAAAAGAGGGTGAAAGAGAAGAGGGAAAAAGATGTTCCTTCATGGTGCTTTTGTTTTCTAACAATGTTGACATTATGTGGAGTAACCGAGTATAAAATCTGCCTATCGTTTGGGAGCTGGTGTGCAGGGAAGATGTTATTATCCCAGCCTTTTATGCCTCTTTACCCTGTCTGGATCAGAGGAGATAAATGTGTAGATAGGAGCCTCAGCTCCTGTCTTTATTTAAGCTGTCAGGTACTGCTGTGTTATTTTATGATGATTGTTACAGAAAGCCTCCACAAAGAGATATATGTTTCTATATTCCCCCTTGTTTCCTATTTTAATCTATAATTTAATAATAAAATAGATGTATTTCCCTTTATTATTTTTATTTGTAGCATCAGTGCTGCTCGTTCACTCTTATTTTTCAGATAAACATTCACAGTCACAAAGCACTTAAAATATGCACATAATCAATCTTCTCTGTTCTCTTTTGGGCTCCCTTTTGACTATTATTGCAGTCGTACTTTAATTTACACATTAATGCCAAAGCATCTTTAGTGTAGAGCAGGTTCCCAGTGGGGACACACACACAGACACCTGTGTCACCTCCTCAGCCACAGCCACGTGGCTCAGGCCAGCACATCTACGGCTGGGATGAGGCCAGAGCCGCTGCTGAGGGGTGAAACAGCCCCCAGAGCCAGGGGCAGTGTGGGACAGGGTGCCCAGAGAGGCCCTGGCTGCCCCAGCCCTGAAAATGCTCAGGGCCAGGTGGGGCTCTGGGGCTCTGACCAACCTGATGCTGTTGAAGATGTCCCTGCTCATTGCAGGGGCTGGACTGGAGATGCCCTTTGAAGGCCCCTCCAACTCAGACCATTCAATAATTCTGTGTTTCTCTCAGCCCAGAGGCAGAGATGCTGTCCAGGCTGGTTTTCTGTGGGTATGCAGGTAAAACCCCAGAGCCTCAGCAGCACAGGGCTGAGCTCAGCCTCCAGAGAAACACTTCCTACCAGGAGCTGGCCATTCCTCCCTGCTCCCCAGCATTTCCTCCCTGCTCCCCAGCACCCCATTTCCTCCCTGCTCCCCAGCATTCCTCCCTGCTCCCCAGCATTCCTCCCTGCTCCCCAGCACCCCATATCCTCCCTGCTCCCCAGCATTCCTCCCTGCTCCTCAGCACCCCATTTTCTCCCTGCTCCCCAGCACCACAGGCACTCTCTGAGGCCAAGTTACAGTGGGACAGCAGCCAGCAAACGTGAATAGGAAATACACGAGGCATGGAGCTTTGCTGCTACATCCACGTTCACCCTCCTGCTTTTTCATGAAGAGGGACCTTCTCTTCCTTTTTTCTGGGTGGATTTCTACTGGTTTTACCTGTTCATACCCCAGGCAGCCAATGGCTGTGTGCTGGTGAAAGGGGTTGCTGGAAAAGCAAGTGATTGGCATATCAAAGGAAGAATCACAGATTCACAGATTGGTTTGGGGTGGAAGGGACCTTAAATCCCACCCAGTGCCAGCCCTGCCATGGCAAGGACACCTCCCACTGTCCCAAGTGCTCCAGCCCCAGTGTCCAGCCTGGCCTTGGGCACTGCCAGGGATGCAGGGGCAGCCCCAGCTGCTCTGGGCACCTGTGCCAGGGCCTGCCCACCCTGCCAGGGAACAATTCCTTGCCTTGTGTAATACCTTCCAAAATACTGAGGTATTTTCATTGTTTATGGCATTGAGCTTCCCAGGGTTCCTGGGAGAGTTGGGTACCAGAGGAGGAGGTGACTCTGTGGGCCTGAACCAGGTATTGCTGTACATCTAGATTTTGGGTGAGTTTGCTTGAGCTGGGCTCATCACCACGATTCCTCTGGTTCTTGTTCTCCCTGAGTCCTGTGGCCTCCCCTGCTTGGAGCATCCATGATTTCTGCAGCCATGGGCTCCAGAGAGCCCCACAGCAATGACCATGGCTGGAGCCAGCCTTGTGAGCTGCTGCTCTCTTGGGTTAAACAAAGGTCATTGAGAACATCTCATCCCACCTCTTCCTCTGCAAATACAAGTCTTTCATCCTCTGCAGAGACTTAAATTCCTTTGTCTTTTGGAGCAAAGTGTCTGCCTTCTGTTTTGGCTTTATTTTGGGATTTAAAATTACGTCATGATGTAGCCTTTACAGAGCTAAAAATGTTCAACAGGCAGAAACACAGCAGCCTGTCCATCCCTTGGAGGGGTGTGAGGAGGGGCTGTGCCTGACCCCTGTCCCAGGGTCCATCCCTGCCATGGGCTGTGTGACTGACCCCTGTGCCCAGTCCCCGTGTCCTCCTGGGAGCCTGGTGATGGCAGCTGCTTGAACAATTTCCAAGCAGGAACTTGGCACCACTTCAGATTTAAAATACAGGCAATTAGTGGAAGTGGTTTCAGTCTTGATTATTTCCCTCTTATGGCAGAAAAAGCATCTGTGGAAAGCTGGACAGTTTCTTTCCAGGACTGTTGAAATCATGTCCAAAGGGAACGGGAGGGAATCCCAGAACTGGCTCAACATCTCTTATTCCTGCACATCTGAACCCTGTGCCAGGCAGAACCCACCTCTGTCCAACATTTCCTCAAGTCCTGATCTAGAAACTGTAGTAGGAGTTACAGGCGTTGTCAGCAAGGTTTTACTCTGATTAGTTTAAATGCAGTCACTAACATCCAAACCAAAGGAGCTACATTTTTAGTAAAAAAATAGGAAGAGTGAACAGCTATAGAAAAGATTCCTTCTGCTCCCAGGCTGAAACTTCCAAGAGGAAAAATCACATGAGGAGAGCCCTGGGGCACACTGAGTCTACCCAGACATGTCTCTGCTCTGGGGGGATTTTCCTCTGGGGTAAGCTGACATTTCTGTGCTGGCACTGAGCTCGTGCCCTGCTGCCAGCTCAGAGGGCTGCAGGATGTTTCTCCACATCCATCACTTCTTGCAGGGCAGGGGGAGGCTCCTCGGAGGCCCAGGAATTCTGATCCATGGGTGGGCTGAGGGCACAAAGCTGCTGCCCCCACAGCCCTCAGAGCAGGGAGCAGTTCCTCTGCATCACAGGAGAGCAGAGCTGGAGAGCTCAGGTCTGTCCTCTCCCTGCCAGCCCTTAGCTGACCTTTAAACTGGAAAGGGCACAGAGCATCTTTCCCAGCACACTTCCCAAGGCTCAGGAAAACTCAGTGCAAACTCTGGAGGTGTGCTCCCTGCATCCCTGACCCTGCTCCTGCCCCTGCTGGGTGCTCCCTGCACCCCTGACCCTGGTGCTGTGTGTTCCCTGCACCCCTGACCCTGCTCCTGCCCCTGCTGGGTGCTCCCTGCGCCCCTGACCCTGGTGCTGTGTGCTCCCTGCATCCCTGACCCTGCTCCTGCCCCTGCTGGGTGCTCCCTGCACCCCTGACCCTGGTGCTGTGTGTTCCCTGCACCCCTGACCCTGCTCCTGCCTGTGCTGGGTGCTCCCTGCACCCCTGCTCCTGCCCTGCTGGGTGCTCCGTGGGCTGTGACCCCAGGCTGCACACCTGAGCTCTGTTTCTCCAGGGACAAGCTGCAGGACAGGTCCAGCAGAGGCTGAGGTATTTCCTGCCCCAGGAGGCTGCTCAGCCCCAGCTCTGCAGGCTCTCAGTGCTCTGGAGGGGCTGGTTTGAGGCCCCTGCTGCAGTCCTGGCCCAGCCATGGCTCTGTCCCAGAGGTGTCCCTGTGGGGCTGGGGCTGACAGGACTGGGGTGCTCTTAGCCCTGCCAGGGACCTGAACCTCTGGGGAATGACACACACCCTTATTCTGTATTTCTTCCTACCCAGGCAAGGAAGGTGCAGACCTTTGGCTTCAGGTAGGAAATTACCAAAGCTTGTGTGAGGGAATGACCAATTTTGGTCCCACTGCAAAGCCTTGTCCTCCTCCACCCCTGGCCACCCTCCCTGGCAGTTTGTGACAGCCAAATTCTACCTGTGGCTGTGTCACAGGCCCTGAAAACCTGCCCATCTCCCCAGAGCCTGGCACACCAAACCTCAGAGATCTGGTCTAGTCAGAAGGTTTGCAGAGAAAATTAGGGTTTTTTCCTTCTTGGCTGGCTTCCATCAGCAGCAGCTCCCACTCTCCAAGGCACATCTCAATTAATTAACACAGTCAAACCTTATTAGAGACAATCGTTGGGCAGAAATTTTCCAGTCCAGAGTTCTCTTTGCTTTTCTCCTTGTTACTTCTCACCATTGCTTTCCTCCCTGGTGCCTTTCTCCTCAGTGAAGCCTCTCCTGCAGAGCCTGGTGTGGAGGGGGAGCTCTGTAGAGTGGAGTGGAGGCTCAGCCCCCTCCCAGCCCAAAGCCCAGCTGCAGATGGGGATCCTGAGGGGATCCCAGCACAGCTGGACACACAGCCTGCCATCCAGGCTGGGCAGCAGCAGCCTGTGCCTCTCCTCGGGGTCCCAGCAGCTCTCATGTCACCTCAGGTGTGGCATTGTGGGGAGAGCAGTGAGTCGCTTCTCTGAGAAAAGCAAGAGATGACCCTCAAATCCTCTGTCACAGGTGGCACTGGGAATGCTGAAAATGCTCCAGGCAGGCTGAGGTTTGACTAGAGAGACTCTGAGTGTCCAAGGAAGGAAGGACAAAACCCAGACCCTGCACACTCGAAACCAAAGCACACATCAGCAAAAAGAAGCAGAATTTGATGTTGTGTCAGCAGCCCCAGCAGCTGCAGATCCCTCAGCTGTGGTTCTGAAATACCAAAGTGCAGGAGGGCCAGGGCAGGGTCCTGAGGCAGGAGGGGATGGAGGGAGGGAGGTCCAGGGCAGGGCTGTGCAGGTGGAGGCAGCAGGAGCCCCTGCCACCCTCCCTGGGGACAGACACTGCTGCTGGGAGCCTGGGCTGGGCTTTGCTGCCTGGCCCTGCAGGAGCACCTGGGGTATCCCAGCACCGGGAATGGCCCCAGCCCTCAGCCCCTGCCCTGCAGCTCCCGTGGCCCTGGCCCAGGGTGTGGGGCATGGGACTGTCAGGGTGTTGGACACAGGGCACGGGCCTGGCAGGGTGTGGGACACGGGCCTGGCAGGGTGTGGGACAGGGGGCACAGGGCTGGCAGGGTGTGGGACAGGGGACGCGGGGCTGGCAGGGTGTGGGACGCGGGGCTGGCAGGGTGTGGGACACAGGGCATGGAGCTGGCAGGGTGTGGGACAGGGGGCATAGGGCTGGCAGGGTGTGGGGCATGGGGCTGGCAGAGTGTGGGACAGGGGACACGGGGCTGGCAGGGTGTGGGACACGGGGCTGGCAGGGTGTGGGACAGGGGGCACAGGGCTGGCAGAGTGTGGGACAGGGGACACGGGGCTGGCAGGGTGTGGGACACGGGGCTGGCAGGGTGTGGGACAGGGGGCACAGGGCTGGCAGAGTGTGGGACAGGGGACACGGGGCTGGCAGGGTGTGGGACACGGGGCTGGCAGGGTGTGGGGCACAGGGCACAGGGCTGGCAGTGCCCCCAGCCCGGGCCAGGGGTGCAGGGGCCCAGGGGTGATGGGGCCATCCTCAGCAGGGAGCAGCCGTGTCCCAGAGCAGGCAGGTTCTCTGAAAGCCCTGCAGGCACAGCAGGAGCAGGGGCTGCTTTGTGTCTGTGGGGAAGTGAGAGGCATTTTCCAGTGCTGTCAGGGCAGAGCTGACAGCCTCAAATTATTGTTATTATTTTCTTTTAACAGGAATGCAAATATGTCAGCCTTTCTAGGTGGCTTCATTAAGTACCCAGCACATCACTCAGAGCCTCACAATTCTTTTCAAGTACCCACATCCCTGTCCCATGTTCATTGCAGAGCCTGAACTCCTCTGACTCCGGCTCGTGATGACAAACAGGTTCAGAATAGGATTAAAAAAATATCCAAAAGATAATAACAGTTGTTTTTCTTCCTTACAGCTGCTAAATAGCAGAGAAAATATGTGGCAGGGTCAGTGCAGCTCCCAGCCCGGGTAACTCAGTGCTGGGTCACTGGGATACAGGTGAGGAATTGGGGCTCATCCTGGGATTTAATGGATTTGTCCTGAAACACGGGGCAGTGCCTCATCCCCTCTGTGTTCTGGAAGGAGAAATTCCTCATTCCCATTTTGCTTCTTGATTGAACAGGAGGGAACAAGAACAGTGCTGCAGGATCATTATTAAAGCTGATCAAACTGAGACAAGGATGAATTGACTAACAACAGAAAAACCCTTTTATTACATATGGGTCTTGATTAGTCTGTTTATTTTCATAAATGCAGTGAACTGTTCTTTGACCCATTTCCCAGGAACTTTAGCCACCTTCTCCCCCAGGTACCAAACAAGGGATGTGCATCACTTTGCCATGCCAGGGACCACCATGGTCAGAGACCCCACAGGTCTCTCCTGTGTTTGCTGCACCCTTTGGGCTGCCCCAGCATCTCAGAACATTCCCTCTTCTCAAGTCTACCTCAGCCCTTTCTGTCCAGGCTGATTCTCCTCTCCACTGCAGCTCCCTCCCATGTCTTGTGAGAAGCTCTTTTCCTCTCAGGCTCATCCCATTGACAACTCCTTCAGAGCCCCAAACATGGGACATCTCAGTAAAACTCCTGAATAAGTGAAGCTTGGAGAGGTTCTTTCTACATCTTTGAGTGTGGGGACTTCAGCTGAGAGATTTAGGAGCACAGAAGAAAACACAGTTAAACACAGGGGGTTTTAAGAAAGACAAGTTATGACCAGTGCCCCTGGCCCTGCTGCATTTCAAGGTCAGTCACAAAAATGTGTTCAATATTGAGCAGAAGGCACAGCCCATGGATTGGCACAGAGCAGGGATGGCTCCAGATGTGTGTGTGTGGGAAGACTCTGCTGGCTGATGTGCAGGGAGAGGCAGGTTCAGGTGTGTTTTATCAGCACTGTGTCTTAAATACCTGAGCCTTGACCTTCAGCTGGATGAAGAAAATAGGTATTTCAGGCTCCAAAGTCAGTCAGACTCTTTATTTTAATGAAGGATAGGTACCCCAGAAATTACAGGCTGAACTGGCAAAAGGAATGAAGGAATCTGGAGGCATTAATTAAAGCAGCCTGGCTGCTGTTCTGTCACTCACACGGCCACGAGAGCTGAGGGGAGCTCCAGCCAAGCTTTGCATTTGATGATGCAGTAATATTTTATAGCTGAGATAACTCTGTGGGGCTGCTTTGTTATCAGCCTCTGCAGCAGCACACCTGGCTTCTGGGGGTGTCTGTGCCCCCCTGCTCTGGGGTGCAGGTCACAGACCAGGCTCAGGTGCCTGACAGCAGCAAAGGCCCCTCTGCAGAGCCCAGCTGGAATTGTCTGAGGCCAGCAGTGGGAGCAGGGCAGTGGGAATGGGGGAACAGCCTGCCAGCCCTTGGAAGGCAGGGCTGGGGCTGTAAAACCCTCTGGGTGTGCAAATGCAGGCACGAGTCAGGGGAGAAGAAAGAGCAATCTCCTGAGGTTAAATCCTTCCAGCTTGAGCCAATGCAACGTTCAGTACCTACAGCTGCCAGCACTTCAGGGGGTGCTGTAAAAAAGATGGGCACAGACTTCTTTACAAGGGGCCTGCAGTGATAGAAAAAGGGGGAATGGTTTTAAATTAGGGAAGTATAGATTCAGATTGTATATAAGGAAGAAATGTTTTACAATGAGGATGGGAGGCCCTGGCACAGGTGCCCAGAGCAGCCCCTGGATCCCTGGCAGTGCCCCAGGCCAGGCTGGACACTGGGGATGGTGGAAGGTGTCCCTGCCATGGCAGGGGTAGGAGTGGTGGCCTTTAAGTGTCCCCTTCAGCCCAGACCTCTCTGTGGTTCTGTTACATCCATTGGCTTGCAGCACTGGGAGAGCCAACCCCGGGGAAGGCAGCCCCCAGCCAGGCTGGGACAGGAGAGTGACAGATCCGGGGGCTGCCACGAGCCCAGGGTGCATGGGGACATCAAAGGGCTCCCTGATCCCCAGGGGCTCACCCCGGTGTGTCACAGAGCCCTGGAGTGCCAGGCTGGGACAGGAGAGTGACAGATCCGGGGCTGCCACGAGCCCGGGGTGCATGGGGACATCAAAGGGCTCCCTGATCCCCAGGGGCTCACCCCGGTGTGTCACAGAGCCCTGGAGTGCTGCTTGCCTGCCTCCCCAGCCTGAGGACTGGCTTTGGACTGGAGGAGATGGCACTGGGAGGGCTTGGTGACACTCCCAGGGTGCTGCCACTGCTGGGGGACAGGCACAGGAGGCTTCAGTGTCCCCTGCACTGCTGCTGTGCTTTGGTTGGCAACTGTCCCCACCTCAACACACCCTGGGCTCTTTACTCATTGTCTCTGCTTTTCACAACAAAGAATTGCTAATTTCCAGGATTAGCCAGCTGTGTGCTTCTTCTCACCCGCCCCTGATGATCTGCATGGGAACTGTCAGCACCAAACCTGACCAAGCCATAAATTCACCTTTAAAACACACATTCCTTCTCACCAGAGCCCCATGGCAGAGGAGACCTTGTGGTACAAACACATCTGTGGGTTTGGCACCTCTGTCTCCTTGTGCAGGACCCCAGCCTGGAGGCCTGGCCTTTGTGGGTCTTCTTTGCTATTTAGGGTTTTTTAATGGGTCTTCTTTGCTATTTAGAGTTTAAGATGCAGATAGACTGTTCTTTGGGTTTGGAATGGTTTGCAGTACTCTGTGCATGACCCAGAGCACTGTGCTGAGCAATGCTGCCCAGCACAATTCCTTGCAGGCTGCTGCTGGAGGAGGATTTATCTGCCCTGAGAGCAGAGGTGGGGGCTCTGCTGTGCAGAACCCCAGAGCTGTGTGTGCTCCAGCCCTGCCCAGAGGTGCTCAGGGCTGCAGCAGGAGCAGCCCTTCATCCTGGGGGTGTTGGGCTGGCAGAGGAACAAAGGAGCTCAAAACAAGGGGGTTTAGCTCAGCAACTAAACAAACATGAGAATCCATCTCAAGCTGGTGGTTAATGGGCAAAAATGGGCTGTGCAGGCTTCAGTGGCTCTTGGGGGAGACCCCTCTGCCCCCCTTTTCTTAGTGTCTGGGAAGGCATTCCCCCTCAATTAAAAATGAACTCCTCCCACTCCTGTAAGAGCAAGGAAATGCTGGGGAGCAGCTGCTGCTCTCAGAGTCATACTGAGGGCCTGTCAGGGAGTATTTCATGCAGGTTTTCTCACCATCCCAAGAGTAGAAACTTGATAAACTTGGAAAGGAAAGGGAAGATGTGTGCAGGCAGCAGAAGGAGACCCTGCTCAGCGCTGCAGTCCCTGTGCAGGGGGGCCTGGGGCTGGGCCCCCATTCTCTGGGTTTCTGACCCTGCTGGGGGCAGTGCAGAGGGGGTGCCCTGGGGGAAGGACCCTCACAGCCCCCCCTTCAGAGCTGGGGTCACAAACAAGGCACTGGCAGCTTCCTGGGGGCTCTGGAACCGGGGTCTGCCTCTCCAGGCTGTTTCCTTGTCCTTTTGTCCCCATGGGAACAGTCTCCTCTCAAATCCAAATGCAAGCAGCTTAAACACCATTATGCATTTTACATATTTGCAATGCATTTCCTCGTACTTGCACTCTCATTTTCACTCTTTTTCCCTTCAAGGCAGAGAGAGTGATTCTGGAAATTTTGCTTATGGCTGCAGTTGTCCTGTGGCTCAGGGCTCTTGTTACATGGTCACTCCAAATATCTCTTGACATTTTCCCTTCTAACTTCATTTTTTCCTAATCCAAGAAAAGATCCAGGAACCAAAGCCAAGTAGTTAAACCATCCAACTCTATTTCCCCCACACACCCCCTCCCATTCCTCTTGTTTGCACAGGACAAGTCTGTTGGCATCACAAAAGGTTATTTCTCTTTTTCTTGCAGCCTTTCTGTAATTTTTTCTTTATTTAAAATCTCGTAAGGAGGCTTTTACACTCTGCACTACACAGCCTTTTTTGGCCCATTGTAGCAAACAACCATCTGTATTGTATTTTTAGTGTTTAAAACATCAGGAGAACTTTTCTCCTCCTGACCAACCTTTCAGTAGGGACAGCCCTGGGATGGATGATTTTTCTCTTTATTTTTCCTCTGCCCAGGTAGCAGGTTTACAGGCTGGTGAGTCACTTTTGGGGTTCTGGGTGTCATAGGACAGACAGGGGAGCCCCAGCTGAAACCCTGCTGCAACAGCAACGCTGCCAGGCACCCGGGGTGGAAGCTCCCTGGTGGGAATTTCAACATGAAATATCTGCCAGAAGTAAAGCTGAAGGGATGGAATCCTCCTCCTGTGTCTCTGCTTTGTGCAGATCCCCCCTGGTACTCCAGGAAGGGTCATTTCCTACAAGTTCTGAGGTTCTGCAGTGCTTCAGGGTGGCAGATGTAGGTACAGAAGGCCTGGAGCTCCCCACAGCAGGACCCTGTGGATGCTCACATGGGTCTGTGGGGACACTGGACATGGTCCCCAAAGAGAAACCTTTGAGAGACCCTGATCTGCACAGAAACCACTTTTTGCTCTGACAGGGAGGGTGTCCTGTCCCTGGCAGTGTCCCAGGCAGGGCTTGGCCCAGTGCAAGGTGTCCCTGCCATGACAGGGGGTTGGACTGGAAGACCTTTAAAGGCCCCTTCCAGTCCAAATAATTCTGTGGTTCCACATCTCAGGGTGAGAAGAGCTGGAGGCTGGAAAGGCACCAGGGACAGCACCATGTCCAGTGTTGGTTCTTAAGTATTTTGGGTGGAAAAGAGAGAGCCCAGATGAAAACTGAGCCCTGCAAGACTCTTGGGTGGGTCAGGAGGCCACATCAGGCTGGATATCGACTCAGTTTTTGAGCAGATCTCCAAGCTGTATTCAAATACAGACCACTGAGTAATAAAACTGATTTCTTAATTTATTCATCCAGAACAAAATATGCATCTAAATCCCAGTATCAAGGAACACTGGAATTGCACTGGAGTGTCTCTGTTGCTTCAGCTGATGCAATGTGTGGGTCATAGTGGATTTTACCCTGGTTTTTCCCCTCTATCCCATTAGCTGGATTCTATTTCACACCCAAGATAGCTCAGCTACCTTAGAAGGCATAAAATCATCAGGATGGCTTCTGTGGCATTGTTGAGCAGGTCTGAATGCTCTCCAATATTTCTGACTCCAGCATCCTCAGGCACCTCCCCTTGGTCCCACAGCACCATGCTGTCCCCAGGGACATGGTGGGCCCACCTTCATCATCCTCAGGCGCCTCCCCTCGGTCCCACAGCACCATGCTGTCCCCAGGGACATGGTGGGCCCACCTTCATCATCCTCAGGCACCTCCCCTTGGTCCCACAGCACCATGCTGTCCCCAGGGACATGGTGGGCCCACCTTCATCATCCTCAGGCACCTCCCCTCGGTCCCACAGCACCATGCTGTCCCCAGGGACATGGTGGGCCCACCTTCATCATCCTCAGGCACCTCCCCTTGGTCCCACAGCACCATGCTGTCCCCAGGGACATGGTGGGCCCACCTTCATCATCCTCAGGCACCTCCCCTCGGTCCCACAGCACCATGCTGTCCCCAGGGACATGGTGGGCCCACCTTCATCATCCTCAGGCACCTCCCCTTGGTCCCACAGCACCATGCTGTCCCCAGGGACATGGTGGGCCCACCTTCATCATCCTCAGGCACCTCCCCTTGGTCCCCAGCCCTGTTCCCCAGAGGGGAGCTGGCCCTGGGGAAGGGGGGGCTCATCTGAAGCAGCAGCCATGGCCCTGCAGGAGGCAGGAAGGGAAAACTCAGAGAGATGAGCACAGCAGAGGTGCCTGGACCTGCCCATGAGATAACAGAACAAGGGAGAGGGAGAGCAGGAACAGAAGGTGCTCTGGAAGGTAACTGGGCACAAAGAAAGGGAATAAAGTTATTTTGTGAGTGTGGAGTTTGGGCTTGCACAAAGAGCAGCAGTGCAGGACCTGTGAATGCTTGGCAAGGGCAGGAGGAAGGAGTGCTAGTGTCCTGGGATTAATTTAAATCACAAAAATGTGATCCCAAGAAAATGAGCTGATTTCCAATGCCCAGGGCAAAAGGAAGGGGGGAAAAATATGCAAACCAAATTAAAGAGAATTGCAGTGATATAAAAACAAACATGGGTGTATCCACCCCCCAACCCCCAGATTCCCAGCTAAATCCTTAGCTTTTCATCCCCAGTTTATGAGGGATCTCTGCTGATTCAGGTGTGCTGGAGTTCTGGCTCAACAATTTTAAGTGGCCAGCATTCCTTTAAAAGATAATTGGTGCCTGCAAAGGCTTTTCTTCCTCCTATCCGCCTTCCCACCAGAATAAAAGGTTCCCCCACATAATAATTGGCCAAAATGGAAATTGCCCATGTTTTCCCCTCAGGTATGCACAGCCAAGCAGCTGTGGTGTGGTCTCAGCTGGGAAGTTCGATTTTTATTCTGCCATTCAGCCCAGGTGCTCAATAAAAAATGCAAGAGCGACAACAACAACAAAAAAACCAAAAATCAAAGGGCAAAGGAAGGGAATATTGCTGCCAGCTAAACAGCTCCTTTTAATCTGGGCTCCGTCCTCCTCCTTTTGAGGGAATGGTGTTGCTATTAAAGTCAGATGAGAGGGAGAGATGGGATCCCAGGTGAGCAGAGCTGGAGTGGTTCTGGGAGATAAGATTTAACGTGCAGAGGCAGAGGCTGGAGCTTTGTTGTTGCAGAAGGAGGGCTGCGTGTGCTGGGGAGGCTGGGGCAGCACGAGGCATGTTTGACTTCCCTGGTGTCAGTGCAGGGCTGGGTCAGTGTGGGTGTCCAAGGGCAGACACAGCTGGGAAAGAAAACAGCTCCTGGCTGGGATTGGGTCTGGAAGCTTCCATCCCTTGTTAGGAAGAGCTGGGAGCTCCCTGTGATACAGCCCTGCGTTTCTGAAGGCACCCAAAGGCACCTCTGGATGGGAATGTGGGGCTGCCCAGAGCCTGCAGGGCAGCTGGGGCAGCTCCAGAGTCTGTCCTGCTCCTGCATCCCTCGGGGGCTCTGAGCTCCCCCTGCCCATCCCAAACTGCCCCTGCACCTCCCTCCTGTCTGTGCCACTGGGTTCCCCCTCCTGGTCCCTGGGGTGGCTGAAGGACCTGCTGCTGCTGCTGGAAGTGCTCAAGGACATTTGGCCAAGGATGTTTTGGGGGAGGGTTGGAGATCCCCAGTGAAGGGCAGGTGCAGTTTTTCCAGACAGAGGAGCCCAGGTGGAATCCCTGGACACAAATATCCAGCTGGATTTGGACAGGTGTGGAATCCCTGGACACAAATATCCAGCTGCACTTGGACAGGTGTGGAATCCCTGGACACAAATATCCAGCTGCACTTGGACAGGTGCTGACTCCCCTTTTGATGCCTTCATTTTGGAGAAGCATGGACAAGGTTTGGCACCTCAGACAGACAGAGCATTGTCCTGCCAGAGCAGCAGACACAAAGCAGAGGCAGAATGGAGCCAAGGCTCAGCTGCCTTTCTCAGGTCAGGAGTGAACACAAACTGGAACCACGGGACTGGTTCCTGGTAGGGAAGTTTGGGCTGTCCCTTCTCTGCCACAGATTTTTTTGTGCTCCCTGGGGAAACCTCTCCATCCTGCCAGGCCCGTGCCTGCCTTGTCTCTTTGCATGAAAAACCCACAGGGATGGATGGATGGATGGATGGATGGATGGATGGATGGATGGATGGATGCTGCCTTATTTTGAAAAGGCTCTAGAGTACAATAACGGCCCTCAATGCAAGATATTCCACTTTTTAGCACTGAAATGGAGCAAAAGTTCAGCAATAATTTCAACTTGATGAGAGCTAGGTGTTTTTCTGTGTTCAAAATGTCCATTTCTTTTTGTCCCAAGGTCCTTATGTGCTACTGAGAAAAGAGGGGAGAGAAAAGGGAGGGTTTTCTTGCTCTGTGAAATTGTAGTAGTCTGTGCAGTAGTCTGCTAAGGAAGAAAGGATGGAAGCATCAGTCAGACAGGGGTTTTACAAATTCCAGCTGAATTTGACACTGAGCCTGCTGTGCAGTCCTTGCTGAAGGACCCAGCAGGGTTAAGTTTGTGTCCTCAGGAATGCAGTGCTTTGGGTTATGGATGAGTCATGCCCATGTATTCCCATGTGGAACCTCTCAGAGAGCTGCTCCAGTGCCTGCTGGGCAGACAGGAGCTCCCATGTGTCTGTCCTGGCAGGGGGGTGGAGGACTCGTGCAGAGGCTCAGCATCAAGCGTTGGTGCAGCACTGCTGCTTCCCTGCTGTGTTCTGGGCTGTGGTGCTCTGGAATTGTTGCAGGATGGGCACCAGAGAGGTCCCAGCATCACCTGCTGTGGGCTGAGATCATTTAATGAGCTCCCAGAAAAGGCACATGAAGCCCTCCCAGACTCTGTGCCAAGAACTGGGTGGGACTGGTTTGAGCTGAGAGCTGTGTCTGGGAATCCCCACATCCCAACAGCAGCTTCCCAGTTACCCTTTTTTGTTTGGATCAGGGCTTTCTCTGTGTTCTAGAAAGCCTTTACAGCAGGGACCATCTCTCTGAGATTTGGCACAGGTGCCCAGAGCAGCTGTGGCTGCCCCTGGAGCTGTCCCAGGCCAGGCTGGGCACTGGGGCTTGGTTTGGTGGAAGGTCCCTGCCACGGCAGAGAGTGGAGCTGGATGATATTTAAGGTCCTTTCCATCCAAACCATTCCATGATTCCATGCTTTAAAGAGAGGAGGTGATGTGGGGGGGAGCTTCACTCAGCCCCAGAATGGGCTGACAGAGAAGAGCAGTGACTCGTCCAGGGCTGTGCCACCAGCCTGTTTCTGAAGTGGGAGCAGCCCCGAGGATTCCTGGTGGTGTTTGATGCTTATTCAGAGGCTGTCAGGCTTCTCAATGACAAACTCAACCTCAGTCCTCACCATCTTGATGAGCTTTTGTGTGTGTTAACCAGCTGCCAAACACTTGATCAGGGAAGTGTCTCTGAGCTTAACAGAGTGAGAAAACAACCACACACTTCCACAAAAAGGCAGGGACTGAGCTCCCAGAGCAGACACTGGTGTGAGACAGTGAGAGCCCTCGAGATACTGAGTGTGTAACATCCAGACATCCTCCTGCATTCATAAAATTGGGGTCAATAACACCATTATTGATGCTAACTATGGCAGCCCCATTTCCCAGAGTGTCAGCTGTAATAAAACAGCTCCCCAAATGTCAGGCTGAG
The DNA here is from genome assembly GCF_051311805.1 of Agelaius phoeniceus. NCBI lineage: Eukaryota > Metazoa > Chordata > Aves > Passeriformes > Icteridae > Agelaius > Agelaius phoeniceus. Next base: position 74,679,753 of record NC_135268.1, read on the forward strand.
CATAAAGGATATTAGAAGCCTAATGGAGCACATTCATACTTCTAATTGAGAGTAAAATATCATCAAACAACCGAGTACTTTGACAGGGTTGTTTAATAATTAGGCCAGGATGCAAGAGAGAGAGAGTTCAGCTTGCTGCTGAAAATGAGGCAGGGCTTATGATGAGGGGAATAAAGACAGTCTTTTACAAAAGCAATTTGAGAGGAAATATTGCTGAAGAGTGCTGTAAAAAATGTCACGGGTATGGTCTCAGCCTGCATCGTCCTGGGGAGGATGAGTCCAGTGCACAGACTGCCCAGGGAGGTGAGAGCCAGAACTGGATGCTGGTGAATAAGCTCAGTTTAAAGAGCAACTTTGTCGTTTGCTTTCATTTGGATTTTTACATCAAAGACCTCATTTATCCTCTCCTCCAAGCAAAGGCTCCAAGAGGCAGAGCTGCCCTTCTACCTGAGCAGTAAAAAAAGTCCAGAGGCTTTGAGCTGAACACATGAAACACCATCTTTGTGACCCTGCCTTTACTTTGACAGTCTCTGGAGATCCTCCCTGTCCCTTGGTGGCTGAACTTCTCCAAGCGACACCAGCCCTCCTGCAGCTGCATTAAAGTGGCAGGGAAATGTTTGGCACTGCAGAGATGGGAAGCTTTCCTCGTCCTACATGGGGACACAGCACTTTGAGCCCCTCCTCCTGAAGTAAATAGGGCAGGAGATCTTCCTTCTTTTTAATGCCTTTATTAAAAATCAGCTCAGGCAGGGAGAACCAACAGGTCGGTGCTCACGCTGCTGCTGCTCCCAGGAGTGACTCAGAGGAGGAAGAAGAGTGCAGCTGTGTCCACTGGTCTGCAGACAGAGCTGGGGCATCCATCCTTATGAATGCACCAGGAAACCCCCAGTTTTCTGCTTTGACATTCGGGATCCTCTTTCTAGCTGGCATCTTTAGTTTAGGGTGAGGGGTAAAAAGGGTCTTAGCAAACACTCGAGTCTGTTCCTCACCTCTAGACATCACTTAGATCTCTTAATTCCATGGTGGCTCTATTGTTTTAGGGGTTTTTCCTGCTAGATTTGGTGAGGGTTTCTTCATTTGCATGCCAACCCCGATGTCACCTCCTCCTCACAATCCCAGGTGCCATTTTCCAGGAAGCAGCAGGGTGATACTCAACAAAGGGGGTTTCTAACCATCAAGAACAGGTAATTAAAGGAAAACTATTAACAACAGGTGATTACAACATGAAATTATTAACAACAAATAGTTAGAACTCTAACTTAGCAGCAATTGCTTTAACCTGTTAACTCTGCAACCTTTAAAAAAAATGGACAACTTTTCTACTCATAACAATCTCAGCCCCAGGTAGCAGCAGCTGCTGCCTGCAGGGGCTGTACCCCACACAGGCTCCATCAGCACCGCCCTGGAGGGCAGAGTTTGGGCACACCTGGCCCAGGGGATCTGCAGTTTGGCCACATCTGGCCCAGAGGGGCTGCAGGGGCAGAGGGGGCTGTGAACACACACACGGGGAGTGTGAGAGGTAACCAGGCACTGCTGTGGCAGAGGTGATGAAAGCCTGTGACACACAGACAGGAGGTGCTTGAGAAGAGCAGAGTGGTTTTAATTTCACTGGGTGAAATTTCCTGCCAGCATAGTGCTGGCTGGACTTTGGGACAGGAGGACAAAGGGATGGAGCACTGCTCCCATAGGAAAAAGCTGAGAGAGCTGGGGGTGTTCAGTCTGGAGAAGAAAAGGATGCGGGGGGAGCTTTAAACACCTTCCTGTGCCCAAAGGGGCTGAAAGAAAGATGGAGACAAGTGTTTTAGTTGGACCTGATGCAATAGGATGAGGGGTGATGGTTTTAAAAGAGAAGAGGGTTGATTTAGATTAGATATAAAGAAAATGCTTTTAGGATAAGGGTGTGAGGCCCTGGCACAGGTGCCCAGAGCAGCTGGGGCTGCCCCTGGATCCCTGGCAGTGCCCAAGGCCAGGCTGGACACTGGGGCTGGGAGCCCTGGTCTGGTGGGAGGTGTCCCTGCCATGGCAGGGGCTGGAAATGGATGGGCTGGAAAGGCTCCCTGAAATGCCCCAAGGCATTCCCTGAACAGGTGAAATGATCTTCTCCTGCCTCCACCAGCTGTGCTGACAGAACAACCCCTGTGCACTTCTGCCAAGACAGCAGTGGGATCTCTGGCACCCTGGCCCTGCTCCAGCAGTAATAACTCTGTCCTGCCTCCCCAAATTCCTCCTGCTCTCTCAGTTAGAAACAATTTTCTTCTTCACTTCATGACCCAAACTGTTGCCTCAATTAGTTGCTCAGTGTTGATTAAACAAGCCAGTTCCTATAGATGGCTGAAAAGGAGTCTGTGGGGATTCCAGCACTAATGGAATGCACAATATTAACTGAAATCAATAGAATTAATGGGTTAATTCCATGCTAATACGTAGGGCTGGAGGAGAAGTTAGGCTAATGAAAATGCATGTATTCCCTAAACTATTCCATTTGCATCAGATGATTCATCCACTACTGCTTCTTTGAAACACTAATGAGATTAAAAGCACTTTTACTGAGTGTACACGACCAAGCACAAGCTCTGCCTCACCAGGTTCCCTGGGTGAGGTGCTGCCTCTGTGCCTGTTTCTCTGCAGGTCAGCTGGGCTGCAGAGAGAGCTGGGGAGCTGAGCAGGGGCATCCTGCTCTGAGGGCCAGCAGCTCTCTGCTAATGCTGCAGGGTAATTTGGCAAGGACCTGTCCCTGGGTCTGCCCTGGGCTTGTGAGGAGTGAGGAATAGGAGTGAGGAGCTGTGGTGTGAGCAGTGAGCAGTGAGGAGCTGTGGTGTGAGCAATGAGCAGTGAGGAGCTGTGGTGTAAGCAGTGAGGAGTGAGGAGCTGTGGTGTGAGCAGTGAGCAGTGGGGAGCTGTGGTGTGAGCAGTGAGCAGTGGGGAGCTGTGGTGTAAGCAGTGAGGAGTGAGGAGCTGTGGTGTAAGCAGTGAGGAGTGAGGAGCTGTGGTGTGAGCAGTGAGCAGTGGGGAACTGTGGTGTGAGCAGTGAGGAGTGAGGAGCTGTGGTGTAAGCAGTGAGGAGTGAGGAGCTGTGGTGTGAGCAGTGAGCAGTGGGGAACTGTGGTGTGAGCAATGAGCAGTGAGGAGCTGTGGTGTAAGCAGTGAGCAGTGAGGAGCTGTGGTGTGAGCAATGAGCAGTGAGGAGCTGTGGTGTGAGCAGTGAGCAGTGGGGAGCTGTGGTGTAAGCAGTGAGGAGTGAGGAGCTGTGGTGTGAGCAGTGAGCAGTGGGGAACTGTGGTGTGAGCAGTGGGGAGCTGTGGTGTGAGCAGTGAGCAGTGAGGAGCTGTGGTGTGAGCAGTGAGGAGTGAGGAGCTGTGGTGTGAGCAGTGAGGAGCTGTGGTGTGAGCAGTGAGGAGTGAGGAGCTGTGGTGTGAGCAGTGAGCAGTGAGGAGCTGTGGTGTGAGCAGTGAGGAGTGAGGAGCTGTGGTGTGAGCAGTGGGGAGCTGTGGTGTGAGCAGTGAGCAGTGAGGAGCTGTGGTGTAAGCAGTGAGGAGTGAGGAGCTGTTGTGTGAGCAGTGAGGAGCTGTGGTGTGAGCAGTGAGCAGTGAGGAGCTGTGGTGTGAGCAGTGAGGAGCTGTGGTGTGAGCAGTGAGCAGTGAGGAGCTGTGGTGTAAGCAGTGAGCAGTGAGGAGCTGTGGTGTAAGCAGTGAGCAGTGAGGAGCTGTGGTGTGAGCAGTGAGGAGCTGTGGTGTGAGCAGTGAGCAGTGAGGAGCTGTGGTGTGAGCAGTGAGGAGCTGTGGTGTGAGCAGTGAGCAGTGGGGAGCTGTGGTGTAAGCAGTGAGCAGTGAGGAGCTGTGGTGTGAGCAGTGAGGAGTGAGGAGCTGTGGTGTAAGCAGTGAGGAGTGAGGAGCTGTGGTGTGAGCAGTGAGCAGTGAGGAGCTGTGGTGTGAGCAGTGGGGAGCTGTGGTGTAAGCAGTGAGCAGTGAGGAGCTGTGGTGTAAGCAGTGAGGAGTGAGGAGCTGTTGTGTGAGCAGTGAGGAGCTGTGGTGTGAGCAGTGAGCAGTGAGGAGCTGTGGTGTGAGCAGTGAGGAGCTGTGGTGTGAGCAGTGAGCAGTGGGGAGCTGTGGTGTAAGCAGTGAGCAGTGAGGAGCTGTGGTGTGAGCAGTGGGGAGCTGTGGTGTGAGCAGTGAGGAGCTGTGGTGTGAGCAGTGAGCTGTGAGGAGCTGTGGTGTGAGCAGTGAGGAGTGAGGAGCTGTGGTGTGAGCAGTGAGCTGTGAGGAGCTGTGGTGTGAGCAGTGGGGAGCTGTGGTGTGAGCAGTGAGCAGTGAGGAGCTGTGGTGTGAGCAGTGAGCTGTGAGGAGCTGTGGTGTGAGCAGTGAGGAGCTGTGGTGTGAGCAGTGAGCTGTGAGGAGCTGTGGTGTGAGCAGTGAGGAGTGAGGAGCTGTGGTGTGAGCAGTGAGGAGCTGTGGTGTGAGCAGTGGGGAGCTGTGGTGTGAGCAGTGAGCAGTGAGGAGCTGTGGTGTGAGCAGTGAGCAGTGAGGAGCTGTGGTGTGAGCAGTGAGCAGTGAGGAGCTGTGGTGTGAGCAGTGAGCAGTGAGGAGCTGTGGCCATTCTGTGCCCATCTAAACCATGCCTTGCATCAGCTCTTGTTCTCTTATACTGGATAGACTCACTGAAAAACAGAACTTCTGGGTTTTTCTTCTTCTCATGCTGATTTCTAGTTGGAAATGGGTCTCAAAATTTGCAAATGTCTGGGTCTTCAGGAAGAAATGTACATTTTCATCAGACTCATGGAGTTACAGAATCATGAAGGCTATCACTGGGCTCCAGCCCTTTTCAAGGGGTACCAGAGGGGCAGTGGGATTCCCTTGGTCTGGGGGTGCAGGGGGGATGCAGCTGTGAGCAGCAGAGGAGGGATCCATCCACTGCACACTTTCATAAAGGGCGAGGAGTCAATGGCTTCTCATGAGTCAAGATTAGAAGTTTCTGAGCACTGGCAGGAGAAACCCTGGACTTTGGGATATCATGGAGGCGTGCCAGGTGCAAGTGAGGGGCACATCTGTCAGGGGTGCATGTGGAGGGCTCAGAGAAACCCAGGTACAAAACTGCCCAATAAATTTTCCAGCTTTCTCTTGTCCTTGCAAAATCAAAAGATGCCTGAGGTGAGCCTTGATGACCACAAACCCAGGTTTTCCTGTGTTAGAAAGGATTGATAGAAACATCAAAGGATCATTTAGGTTGGAAAAACCCTGTGAGACCATCAAGGGCAGCCATTCTCCAGCAGTGCCAAGGCCACCCCTGTCCCCAGGTGCCACAGCCACACACTCCAGGGGCTCCATGGCCAGGTGGCAGCTGAGTGAGCCCTGAGCAGGCGCTGATCAGCCCTGGATCAGCCCTGGATCAGCCCTGCAGCTCTGTCCCAGGTGCCAGTGGCAGCAGCTGCCCTGCACTGCTGTGCTGCACGTGCTGGGTCACTCATCTGCATTGCTGATGTGCAGGGCCACAGAGCATTTAGGATCTGTGTGTGGGGCTCACCAGCTGCCCTTTGTGGCTGCACGCCCAGGCCACCCAGGAGGACGTGACTCACCCCAAACAGGGCCAGAGCCTGCTCTGGGGCCGTTCTGGCACAGCCCATGGGCAGCCCCAGCCCAAAACCAGCCCCAGGGACTGGGCAGGGCTCTAATTGAGAGTGGGCTGCAAAACCTTGGGAATTTGACTCTGCTCTCTGGGAAGTATTGACAAAATCAGAGCCAGGAAAGATGGTCCCAGCAACCTGATGAATTTCTGGCAAAAGAGAAGATGGTTTTGGCCAAAAAAGAGGTGGTTTGGCTCCTGAGTTGCATCTGTAGAGATGAGCTCCAGCTGCAAAACTCAGCAAAACTGACGAGATTGCAGGACACCCAGTGGCAGCAGTTCAGAGGCCACATTTGTCTTAGTTTGGGGACATTTGGGTTTTCTATTTATAGGCAAAAATATGGCATCTTTTTGCCTGTGCATCTCCATTTTCTCTGTGGGTGGTAAAAAGAAATGTTTGATCCCACAGCACTTTGGGAGACCATTCTTGGAGAGATAATTAATTGGGAGTTGGAATTAGACAACCTTTAGGATCTCATCTGACCATTAATCTATGATTCTGTATAATAACTCATTCTGTGATTCTATAAGAAATTTTCTTTAAAAAATTGCTAGGTGGGACAATTTTTCCCCGAGAATGGGCCTTGCCCAAAATAAAATGTAGGGAGGAGTTTGTTTCATTAGGGGAAGGGAAGGATTGGTTGCATAAGTTGAAGCAAACCCTTGCTTTTTGGTTTCAATGAAGTTCCTTACCAAGTCTGCTTTGTGGAGTGACTGCACAGCTGAGCTTGGGTCTCCTTTGATTTCACCACTCTGTGCCAGGGGCAGTGGGGTACCCGAGGGTCCCTTACGCTCCCCATGACAGCCACGAGGCAGTGCCTTTACCCAGCCAGGCACATACCAGGTCAGTGCAGTATTTTCTTCATTTACAAGAAGTGACATCGATTCCCACAGGAAATCTGTCATTTCTCTGGACCTGAGCACACTGTGTTTCTCACATAAGGAGCTCTGTATTCAGAGGCACTGAGGGGAAGTGGGAGCCCCATTTCCAGAAGTGTTTTGTGGTTTTAGGAGCACGTCCCTCACAGAGCAGAGGGCCAGGGGAGATCCCTGGTTGCTGTGACAATGCAAGGCCCTGGCCAGCCCTGCACCAGGGCTCAGGCTCTGCTGTGCCCTATGTATGGTATCCCCAGGAAGGCAGCCCGGAGGCACAGCCAGGAGGGACCTGGGACCATGCAAGGCTCCTCATTTCTGTCAGTCTTCCTCTCAGAATGGGTTGGGTTGGGTAGGAAGGGACTGAAAGCTCATCCAGTTCCTGTCATGGACAGGGACTCCTTCCCTGGGTTAGTTTGCTGTGCAGAGGTGGATAAATCCCCACTGGGGCTGCCTTGAGTTGGCTGCTTGGCCAAGCCATGGGTGTGAGCCACCATGTCCCAGTCACCCCCTTTGGGGACATAGCCAGGCCATGGGTGTGAGCCACCATGGCCCAGAGTCACCCCCTGTGAGGGCACAGCCAGGCCATGGGTGTGAGCCACCATGGCCCAGAGTCACCCTTGATGTGGGGGCACAGCCATGGGTGTGAGCCACCATGGCCCAGAGTCACCCTTGCTGTGGGGGCACAGCCATGGGTGTGAGCCACCATGGCCCAGAGTCACCCTTGATGTGAGGGCACAGCCATGGGTGTGAGCCACCATGGCCCAGAGTCACCCTTGCTGTGGGGGCACAGCCAGGCCACGGGTGTGAGCCACCATGGCCCAGAGTCACCCTTGCTGTGGGGGCACAGCCAGGCCACGGGTGTGAGCCACCATGGCCCAGAGTCACCCTTGCTGTGGGGGCACAGCCAGGCCACGGGTGTGAGCCACCATGGCCCAGAGTCACCCTTGATGTGGGGGCACAGCCAAGCCTTGTCCAGCAACACAGGCATGAGGGTCTCTGCATTTCACCTGGACACCAGCCGTGCAGACCATTCCTCTATTTCCAACCCAAACTGGGTGATCCCACCTGCTCCCAGGTGGCTTGTGGTGACACCAGGGAAGGGTCTGGGCTGCAGAGGGTGAGTCTCTTGTAGATGGTTCAGTAAAGGTGCCCCAAGGCAAGGGATGGGACAGACACATCCTTCACACAATTTTCTGCAGCTCCCATGGATTGGAGGACTCTTCTCTGCTCTCAGGGCAGCTGAAGTCCTGCAGGGCTCAGCAGCAGTTGGGTTGTGATGCTCAATTTGGTACAGTCCTGGAAGCGCAAAGTAAAACCAGCATTTGGATTTTCATTTCCTTCACTTCTGATCTTCACCACAAAGAGGATTTCACTGAGGATTAGGAAGAATTTCTTCACAGAAAGGGTGGTCAGGCCTTGGCAGGGGCTGCCCAGGGAGGTTTGGAGTGCCCATCCCTGGGGGTGTCCAAGGAAGGCCTGGATGTGGCACTCAGAGCTCTGGGCTGGGGACAAGGTGGGGATCAAGCACAGGATGGACTCGATGGTTGTGGAGGTCTTTTCCAGCCTGAATGAGCCTGTGATTCTGTGGTTCAGAGCAGAAACTCTGCAACAACCCTGCTGACCACTGGCAGGGCAGAGCCTGCCAGGACACATTTGTGTGTCCCCAAGAGGAAGCAGAGCTACCCAGGCACAGCAGCTCAGGAAACTTGCCTTTGATCTCACACTTTGATACACCACTGACTTCAGTGCAGAACTGACACCATCAGAAATAAGATCAAAGCCTGTTCCTTGTGCACTAGAGACATCTGTGATGTCAGCAAACACCCAGAGTCATCAAGCTGAGCTCTGTGGAATTTCTGTGGCTTGAAAGTGGTGTGACTATGATTAAAACTTGTCCTTACATTAATTCATATTTCACAGGCCTTTTCTGGGATGTTTTGCATTGTGAGTCTGCTGGGGAAATTCCAGCTGCACGTTCTAGATTCATGGTCTCTGATCCTGTCATCTGTTCATTCTCTTGTGCCCATGGCTGCTCAATCTCAGACAGGGAGAAGCAGTGAGGCTTCCCCCAGGCTGGTGTAAATCAGCATAACATCAGAACAGTCTGAGTCAGCCCTGTCTTCACTCAGCTGTGCCAGCTTTAATTCCCTGAAATGGGGGTTTCTCCGTGGAGAATGGCACAGCAGCCAGCTGGGAACATGCAGCAAGTGCAGTGCAAAATTCCCAGCTCACTAAAGCAGACCAGAGAGGGACTGCCTGGAGGGGTGGAGGGACAGGGATGGTGCTGGCCCAGGGTTCAGAGCCAAAGGACAATGGAGTTTGTGGCCAGCATCTGCTTGTGATGCAATCCCAGATGCAGTGTGTGACCGCCTGGGGAACTTGGGGTTCAATACCTGGCCCCCAACCATCAGCCCAGACCTGTGGTAGATGCAGGAGGCTTGAGGATGCTTGCTGAACTCAGGTGAACTTCTCAGGTCAGAGTTCAGCCCACCTCCATTGTGTTTCCATGAAATCTGTCTCTGAAAGTGCCCCATGAGAGCTCAGAGAAAACTGGAACTGGGTGCAGGATGAAATAAGCACTTCAGAGGGGATGTGGCCAGTAGTGGTACAGAGGCACCTTGGAAGAGAGGGGATTCAGCTCCAGCAAACAAAGTTAGGCTGAGATGATCAAAACCCCTCCAGGATTTAGGAACTTCTTCCTTATTTAATCACACACTTCTGAATTGGCTTCTTGCTCAGCCCTGGAGGCTCCCTGTGTCCTGTGGGCACCGAGTGCCACCAGGGGCCCTGCCCTTGGGATCTGCCCCCAGGCACAGCCCTGCCACGAGCAAATGCCCTTGGCCATGCACAGACACCACTGTTCTGTGCCTGCTCCCAGCTCTGCAGTGCTCCAGCTTCAGTCCAAAGCCAACAGAAATAAACACCCTGTGACTGTCACCTACTTGGCAGAACACCCAGGGTCTCAAAGCTGCGTGCCAGCACCTCCAAACTCACTCCCAGCTGGAGCAGCCAAGGCATGGAGAGGCTGAGCAGTTCCCATTGCTGGAAGCAGGGCCAGGAGCCCTCACCTGGAGCTGCATCCCAGCAGGCACACATCCCAAAGCAGGCTCTGAGTCCTGCTCTGGGAACGTGGGGCTCACTGCTGGCCCCAGGTGTGCTCTGCAGGTGCAGAGGGCTCAGGAAGGGAGGAGGTTCAGCAGGGCAGGATGAGGTGCCTGAGCTGCTCTCTAAGGCAGCTGGAGAAGTGTTTAGTGTTTATTTTGTGTTTGTTCTGCATTCCTGAGGACAGTGGGAGGTCAGCACAGGTACATTACACCCCCTGGTACCTGGTGAGGGAGGATGGTGTGATGTTATCAGAGAAGGTTGAGGCAGGAAAGCCGAGCAGTCAGGAGACAGGCAGTGACAGATCCAAGGCTGTCTGTGCCATGTAATTCCCTTCCTCCCGTGCGTTTCCATTCTGATATGGTCTTTAACTGCATGATTAAAAATATTGATACTCTTCTTGGACAAGATAAAAATCTGTAGTGTGGAGATATTGAATAACTGAAGACACAAATCCTCATCTTTGGTAGACAAGCGAGGCAGATGCTGTGAGCGTTTTCTTTAGCTGAATGCAGGCTCTGGGTTTCCAGGAGGGAGGAAAACACAATCCCTCATGACAGAATGGTGATATTTCAGCAGAGAGAGGAGTCAGGGGCATGGCAGACAAGCAGTGCTGATGATTTGCTGAGATGTTGTGTGCAATGCTCAAAACCTTCATGGGCACACAGATGAAAGCTCCACACTGGAGCAAACCAGCAGAGCTCAGGTGGATGTCAGGAAAAGGGGGGACAGGCACCCACCCGCACCTGGGAGGGCAGAGTTTGAGCCACTGGATCAGTGGATTGCAGGACTACAGAAATGGCCTAGAATTCTGCAAAGACCTCCCAGGGACAGAGGTTTTAAGGAGTGAAGTTGTGGCAGAAGGAAGATGAGTGATTCTTTTATTAAGGGGTTTCCAAGAATTTAATCCTCACAGGAAAGCAGTAAAAAGAGGTGGGGGAAGAATTTGGGCCAGTTACAGCCAAAGGAGCCAAAGAAAGCACGTTTTGGCAAGAAGGGTGATTAACATTTGGAACAAACTTCCTGGGATGATAACAGACTTCTTTCTCTCTTGAGATTTTCTTGTCAATGAGAGCTCTTCTCTGGAAAGCAGACTTGAGCCAAAGACCAGTTCCTGGGGCCATGGCCACCGTGAGTGGGTGCAATCCTCTGGGCAGTGTGAGGGAGGGGTCCGCCCTGATTGCCCCCGTCCTCTGCTGCCTCAGGGCCTGCCTGGCCCCTCTGCAGGCCCCACTGCAGGCCCCGCTGTAGACCCCACTGCAGGCCCTACTGCAGACCCCCCTGCACAGCCCATTGCAGACCCCACTGCAGACCCCCCTTCAGAGCCCATTGCAGGCCCCACTGCAGACCCCATTGCAGGCCCCACTGTAGACCCCACTGCAGGCCCTACTGCAGGCCCCACTGCAGGCCCCACTGCAGGCCCCATTGCAGGCCCTACTGCAGGCCCCACTGCAGGCCCCACTGCAGACCCCACTGCAGGCCCCACTGCAGGCCCCACTGCAGGCCCTACTGCAGGCCCCACTGCAGGCCCCATTGCAGACCCCACTGCAGACCCCATTGCAGACCCCATTGCAGGCCCCACTGCAGGCCCCATTGCAGACCCCACTGCAGGCCCCACTGCAGGCCCCACTGCAGGCCCCATTGCAGGCCCCTCTGCAGACCCCACTGCAGGCCCTACTGCAGACCCCACTGCAGGCCCCACTGCAGGCCCTACTGCAGACCCCACTGCAGGCCCCACTGCAGACCCCATTGCAGACCCCATTGCAGACCCCACTGCAGACCCCCCTGCACAGCCCATTGCAGGCCCCACTGCAGACCCCATTGCAGGCCCCACTGCAGACCCCACTGCAGGCCCCACTGCAGGCCCCTCTGCAGACCCCACTACAGACCCCACTGCAGGCCCCCCTGGGCTGCATCAGCTGCATGCTGATCTCAGCAGAGCCGGGCCAGCACGTCCTACTGCAGTGCAGGTCCTGCCAGGGCCGCACCAGGGCTGCAGACCCTCACCCTCTTCCACCCAGGGGTGGGTTTTGCTCCCAATGACCCAGCACTGAACCACCTCCAGCCTCTGTTCTAGACACATTAGCTCTGTTCTGATCAGTGAGCACATCCAGCCTCTGTTCATCCTCCATTCCTACACCCTCTGTGTCCACCCTGACTTGTGGCCTCTCCTTGGCCTTGTTTCCTCCATTACACCTGCTAGTAATTCAGCAGAGCCCACACAGGCAGGGAATTTTGCACTCCCAGGATGTCTGGAAAGGCTGCACACCCAGCAGTGTACTCCTCTGGGCCTCACCAGCTCTCCAAGGGTGGGGATTCTGCAAAGATGGGCTCAGCCAGGTCCTTCCTGGCTGTCACCTCCTCCTCGTGGTTTCTGTCTTTTCAAACAACTGTAGCAACCTTTGGTGCCCAGGGACAGGACCAGGGAACGCTGGAGCTGGGCCAGGGCAGGTTTAGGTTGGATCTCAGGAAAGGCTTTTCCTCAGAGGGTGCTGGCACTGCCCAGGGAATGGGCACAGCCCCGAGCTCCAGGAGCATTGGGACAGGGCTCCAGGGATGCCCAGGGTGGGATTTTGGGGTGTCTGTGCAGGGCCAGGGGCTGGGCTGGGTGATCCTGGTGGGTCCCATTCAAATCAAGGCGTTCTGTGATCTTTTAAACCAGGGCACTGCAGTCACTACCTCGTTTGGAGGTTCCCAGCCTGCACAGAACAACAGAATCAGATATTCTGAGTTAAAGGAGACCTTCCAGCCCTCTCCTGCACCAGAACCTCTCTGCTGTTGAGCAGAAAGGCAACATTGGGGGTGCCATGGAGAAATGCTGGAGCAGCTTAATTCTCCTTGGGCACTGGGATCCTGAGTTCATCCACAGCTGGAAAAACACTTCCAAGGTGGGAAGCAGCCAGTGCAGCCCTTTGTCCCTGCACTCAGCCTGGAGTGCTGGCCCTGGCTGCAGCAGCTCCTGCAAGCACACCTGTGACTCTGTCAGGGAAAGGTATGACCGTGTTCACAGGTGTCTCAGTTTGAGGGAAGAGACAAGGATCTGACTCCATGTTTCAGAAGGCTGATTTATTATTTTATGATATATATTACATTAAAACTATACTAAAAGAATAGAAGAAAGGATTTCATCAGAAGGGTGGCTAAGAATAGAATAGAAAGAATGATAACAAAGGCTCTGTCTAGGACTCTCTGTCCGAGCCAGCTGACTGTGATTGGCCATTAATTAGAAACATCTAACAAATCAAATATGCACCTGTTGCATTCCACAGCAGCAGATAACCATTGGTTACATTTTGTTCCTGAGGCCTCTCAGCTTCTCAGGAGGAAAAATCCTAAAGAAAGGATTTTTCATGAAAGATGTCTGCGACAGAAAGGCAGCAGAGGAACTGCACTGGAGCAGTGACAGGGTCCCTGCCAGGCCCCAGACCAGCCAGAGCTGCTTTTCATCATCAGGTGGAGGAAAGGTCCCACAGTGGGCTCCTGGCACAGTTTGTGTTTTCTTCAGCAGAGCAGCACGAGGCTGAGAGCAGCTCCATGAGGGGGAAAAGGGTTATTGGAATTACAAACACCATTCAAGGAGAGCTAGGATTAGCTGGGTTTTACAGGCAGTTAGGACGAAAGCTGAACTTTATTACTTCTGCCTTTTTCAGTTGCCTCTGGTCTATTCAAACTTCATGACACTTAAAATTAGATTGAACTCTAAGCTTCTCTAAATTGGGAAGCTGAAGTCAACAGGGAACAGGGAAGAGAGGCCAACAACTCTTTTACCTACATTGATTAGATGATAAAAAATATGATTTCCCTTTAAAGGTTCTGTTGATTTAAGTGTCTGAAATTCACTGATGTGCAATAGAGTTTTTAATAGTACACATGTTCCTGGTAAATCTTCATAATCAATTTTCTTTATGTTCTTCTCTTGCATTTTCCATCATAATCATCTTTCCTCAACTCTCCTCAGCAAGTAATTCTGAATTTCAGGCTTGTCTGCAACCTGCTGCCCTCTCTCCACCCCCAATATGAAACCTATGAATAATCATTGAAAGCGTGTCATAAATAATTGTGTGTGAACTGCAGCCAGTAATTAAATATTAGGATTCTGCTCCTGTTGCTGGGTGAACTCTTGTTTTACAAGGGTAAAAGAAGCCTTCAAGCAAGTTACTAGACCTTTGTATGGCTCAAGTTATCTTGGATTACAAGATAATTTCTTACAGCAAAATTCATGTTTGGTTATTTAAGCTGAGACCAAAAACAGATTTCCATGGCAGAAATAGTGAGGGCATACGGAGAAAGTTCAGCACAAAGGTTCAAACCTTGCTTAATAACTTATTATTATTTCATTTCCTTCCATCCCCTGGGATCTCTGGGATGGAGGAACCTGTCATTGCTGTAACTGCAGGTCTGGTTCAGGTGCAGACACGGTGGCTCAGGATGCTGCTCCTCCCCTGGAGTTTGGGAAGTGCTGCTGTGTCCATGGCAGGGGCATTGCTGGCTCTGTGCTGCTGTGCTGAGCAGGAAAAACCTGTCCCTCCCTCAGCAGGCTCTCAGTCTGTCTGGCTCCAGGTGCTTTTTTAATCTCTGACACAGGTCAGGGCCCTTCTCTGAACAATGAGGTTCATTGTGGCCACATTTGGCACTGGGACTTCATTGTCACAATCACCTCTCTCTGTTTCCCTGCACCCTCAGCAGTGCTGCTGTGGGACCAGGACTGGGCTCCAGGGGCTGTCCAGGGGCTGTCCAAGGGCTGTCCAAGGGCTGTCTCCCTCCAGTTTGACCTGGACTGAGCTCCAGGGGCTGTCTCCCTCCAGTTTGACCTGGACTGAGCTCCAGGGGCTGTCTCCCTCCAGTTTCATCTGCCAGGACTGGGCTCCAGGGGCTGTCCAGGGGCTGTCCAGGGGCTGTCCAAGGGCTGTCTCCCTCCAGTTTGACCTGGACTGGTCTCCAAGGGCTGTCTCCCTCCAGTTTCATCTGCCAGGACTGGGCTCCAGGGGCTGTCTCCCTCCAGTTTCATCTGCCAGGCCCCAGCTGAGGTGCTGCCCTGCCTGGAGCTCTGCTCAGCTGCTGCTCCAGGAGCGGGCAGGATTCCCATGGGACTGTGTCCCACCTGTAGCCCTGCTCCTGTCTCAGATACCTTGGAGCATCCCAGGCTGCACTAAATACCCACAGGTGGGCAGCTGGCTCCTCCAGTGACACACAAACAAGGACACCCATCTCAGGGGGGAATGAAATGGCTACCAACACAATTATCAGAGAACTATGGAATGGTTTGGGTTGGAAGGGACCTTCAAGCTCATCTTGTTCCACCCCCTGCCATGGGCAGGGACACCTTCCTCTGGACCAGGTTGCTCCAAGCAGGCCTTGACTTCTTTTCCTCTGTACCACCCTTACATGACAGATAATTTACTACTTGCTTTATACTCTATATTTTATTTTTTAACACACTGCCTTTGTTGTTCATTTGTTGCCCATTTCTGCCCAATGCCTCAACTCAGCAGCCCTAGGGAAAACCAATTTATCATCCTGGTTTTGGAGCTACCCCAAGACATGATCCATTCATCTTCTCTCTTTCTCGCCATGTTTCCACTGTTTTTCCTTATTCTGTGTCCTCCAAATTGGTTTTATGCTTTTTATGACTCAGTTACCCAGCTGAAATATCTTTTTTGCTCTCCCTTTTATGAGATGTATTAGGAAAGACTTGCCAGGGCCGTGCAGATCTCACAATGCAGCCTCTCCCTTCTCAGCACAGCACTCTAAATATTACACAAGGTACAGACACAAGGCTTGCACTGCCTCCACAGGTACAATTCTCACCCAAGTCTGATGATTAAAATAGTATCTCTGGTCTGACTGTCAGCCAGCTGATGTTCTGGACAAGGCAGACAGGTGTAATGAGAATCCCTCCTCTGTGTGAGGCTGCATTAATGCACAGGCTGGGCTGTTATGTGACTGTGCCCTTGTGCTGGTGTGGGATGGGAGCGTGGATTTCAGCTCCTTCTGGATTATTCATGGCGGTCTCAGATTGTGAATCCTTGCATTTACAACCTCAGTGCCTCTCTGCTGTGGAGCCTTGTTGATCCCAACGTAAGTTCTCATGGTTTTGTGTTTTTGCTGTTCCAGCACATCCTGCCTTTCCCCTCTATGCCCTCCCACCCTCTGTTTGTAGTCAGACTGCCCCACCACGAGCCCCACAGGCTGTGGGAGTTGTCCCAGCTAAGTGAGGCTCCCCAGGCTCTCCTCAAGCCACTGAGGGCACAGGAGTGATTCCAGAGAGTTACTGCAAGTATTTAATTTGGGTTCCTCTTTGCATTCCCTAACTGTTTTCCTGTATGGTTATATGCCTAAATTCCAGTTGTCTTGTGTCTCACTTCTCACTGCCTTTTCCCTTCCTCAGCTGAAATCTTCCCTGGTTTTTCCAACTTGGCTTCCTCTTCCAGTTTCACTGTATGCCTTATTCGTCCTCGCTTCTGATTTGGCCTTACTAACTCCAGCCTTTGTGTCTAATATTTAGTGTCAGAGGCAGAAAAAGGTCAGTGAGAGATGAAGGGATGATGGATAGATGCAATGACCTGTGCTGGTACAGGCATGTACACAATTTTGTCTTTGAACCCAGGGTTGCCTGGAAAAGTGTCACTGGAAGACATTTATTGGAGCCCTGTGGCTTTGTAACGGCAGGAGGAGAATCTCTGTTCTTTGATTTTAATCATCATTAATCTTCATAAATCTTCAGGAGGGTTTAGCTTTTGTTTGAATGAATTTTGCAACTTCCAAAGAAAATAGAGGCGGGGGAGTATAATTGAGTGCTTGTTTAGTGCCAAATTCATCTTAAAGCAGGCAATGCTAATGGCATAGCAAGTGTTGAATTATATATGATTAAAACTGCTTCAGCCCTTGCAAAGAAAAATAAAAAATGGCCTTTTTATTCACCGGTTAATCATGTACAAAAAAAAATTGGATGGAACAAAAATGAACTTAATCACAGAAAAAGGGGTCACAGTTGCTGCTTGACACATGGCTGGGATCCCCATCATAGCCATGCAGCACAGAGCACGCTGGCATTTAAGTGCTTCAAAGAGGTGCATTAAGAAGAGAGTTCATTGATAAATGACCCTTTAAAAACGGGTGAGATTCTGTCCTTAGCAATGAATGCTCAAGGTCTGCACAGTTGTCTTGGCCCATCTTGGCTGCTCTTGTGCTTTGCAGGCAGAGTTGGAAGGTTTTCCAGTGCTTAGTTATATGGAATGATGTGCAGGACAGATAAGAGTGTTGAAACCGCTGAAGGCAGGATCCAAATCCTGTCCATTTTTGCTAACAATTGTTGGTCTGGCAGCAGTTCAAACTCAACTCCCGTAGACTTTTCTGATCCAGCAAGTGCCAGAGATCAAACGAGGAAAACGTAATTTTCTCCTCACTTCTCTACAGCAAGAGCAGGGACTTGAAAATGACTGCTGGACCCCGCTGAACCAAGAGCATCAGACATTTTTAGGGCTGTTTGATGCCGTGGGCATCGCAGCTCCCCCGGAGAGCTGGATGAACTCTGTGTTCCCAGAGCTCTGTCTCTGAAGGCATTGCCCTGATGTTGTTATTGGCAGCGTGGACAGGGATGCTCCGTGCTCTGCCTTCCAAGCTGCTCTGGGCACAAAGGAGGTTGTGGGCTGTGCAAATGGGCTCAGCTTGCCCTAGAACAGCAGTTCCCTCAGATCCCTGCCAGGGATGGCAAAGGAGGACATAGACCTCCAGCATGTGCTTTAAAAACCCAACCACCTTTCTGCAGCTTGGTGTGTCAGTGTTTGGTGGGAGCCAGTGGATAGAAACAGAGTGTTAGGAGCTGTGTTGGAGCCTGGTGAGGCAGGGAAGGGCTACCCAGGGAGTGCTGGCCCGGGACACCTTCACTGTCCCAGCTTGCTCCAGCCCCAGTGTCCGGTCTGGCCTTGAGGAGGGAGATGCTGGTTCTGAGAGAGCCACACTTCACACAGACATTATTCCCCTTCCATTTGTGCCTGTCTCCAGTGTGGTTTGTTTGATTTGGAGGTGTCTGTCCTCATTTCACAATCCACAGCTGCCACAAGGTCTCCCATGGAAGGTGTCCCAGGGACAGAGAATGGGAAGGGACCACGTGTACAGCACCCACAGGTCCAGCAGGGAAGGGAGGATGCAAGAGTTGCTTCTGACGGGTGCTTTTGTAAACAATTCCACTGCTGGGGATTAAACAGACCCTCCATAATCTGTTCCACTTTTTAACTTCCCATGTAACATTTTTCTCAATATTGATCTAAATCTCCCTTGCTGCACATTCACTCAGAATTACGTCTCATCTCATGTACCACAGCAGTGGAGGGATATCTATCAGTGTCCACATCTAAAATGTCTTGTTTATGTATTTGAGTGTTCTGATCTTGTTTCTTCACAGCCTTCATCCTAAACTACAGAAATCCTTTTCTTTCATCCTCACCTCAGCCTGCAAACCATTTATAATTTTAATAAAATTCCTCTGGCATCTTGTCATCTTCCTTAACATGTGTTGTCCTATCAAAAGATGACCCAAACTCCAGCTAAAGCCTTACTGGGGCTGAGAAGTGCAGAATAATTACTTCCTGTGATAAACACATACCACTTATGCCCCAGACCACGTTTTCTGGTTTTCATCCTGTTTCTTTTCCCTGTTCAGCCTGTGACCACCTCTCTCCCCACAGCCATATCTCCCTAGCTTCTATTTCCTAGCTTTGCTTTTCCCTCCTGTCCTTTCACACTCACATCTCCCAGTGCCACTTTTGCTTCTGGTCAGTGTCATCCTCCTGATTTCATACACTGCCTTGAACAGACCAAGATAATTTTGAATTCCAGTCTTGTCTTGCCCATTGCTTGTGACCCCCTCCTCATCTTCTGTCAGCCACAAATTACAGAAATCTGTTCTCTATTCCATCACTGGAGCCATTATGGGAATATTGAACAGTACCAGACTCAGGACAGACTCTCAAACACCTCTGAGTCTGAAAAAACCTTTTCTGGTTTTGGAGCTCTGTGTTCATGGGCACCCACTTGGCTGTGACTGCTCAGAGGCCACTCACGCTTGGACCTGTGCCCAATATCTTGGAGAGGTCAAATCCCATGTCACACCTGCTTTCCTGGACAGTGTTATCCATGAGGTTGATCCATAATTCATCTGGTTCTTCTGCCTGCTTCTTTCTTTTTCCACTCCTTTGGGATCTCATTCTTCATAAGAGTTGGAAAGATAAAGATGTTACTTTTCCACCATCTCAAGTAGCTCATATACACAGACTCTCTGACAGGGTCCAGCAGCCCCTGGGAGAATGTATTTCTGTGTAAGCAATTCTGTGCCATGAGGTGAAATTTTAAAGCAGATTTTAAAGCAGAATTTGGAGGGGAACATCTCTTATTCTGTGGAGAGTGTGGTGGGACATGACAGAAGCAGCCTGGATTTCATTCTGAAGGTCTTGCCCAAAAGGATCCATGTCCTCAAATTACTTTATCTCCTTGGAGCTGTTGCCCCTCTCATCACCCATCACATGTTCTGACCTGGGCCACAGCAGAAGTTCAGGGTCTTGTTCTTGGTTATGCCAGAGAGGGAGAACCCATGGCACGAATGCCAGATCCATTTCTGTTCTCAGTTTATGAGTCAGCAGCTGTGGGGCAATGGATCACCAGCAGAGCCATCCCTCTCCTCACCCTCAGCCTCACTCCACCATCTCTTTTTTGGTCAACAGCTCCTCCCTGGGAACCTGCTGCAGCCACAGACTACAGCAGAGGGAGAGACCCTTGTGAATGGGAAAAGATGTGAATGGCTGGATGGTATCTGGAAAGTGATACACTGCAAGGAAGTGTAGACCAGGGGGAAAAGAGAAAATAAAACAGTGTTGAGATGTCTTTAATAGCACTGGTGAGCAGGGCATAGAAATCTGTGCTGTCAGATCCTGAACCCTCAGTGCTTCAGCCTCCAGAAATGCTGCTCTGCTCATGAGGCAGAAGTTAAGGGAAGGGTTGGGACTATCTGCAAACACTGAAAACAGTTTTTCAAAATAGAAGTCACTGCAATATGCCTGCCTCTGGGAGCAGCAGAAAAGAAGCACAAGTCCCTCAGATGGAGATTAGATGCCAAACAACTCAGCAGGAATATTCAGAGAAAATGTTTTCCTTTGTGTACCAAGGGAAGTATTTTGAAGACAATAGCTGGAGATGTGGGGTATCTTCATCCTGTAATCTGCCCCTCTTGGGTATTTGCAAATTGCCCCGACTAAGAAGACTTTGTAAATCTGCATTTCCAATGCCCCTGATGGGACATGTTCCTTATAAAAATTTCCCTCTGGATTTTAACTTGCTCCTAAGGTTTTTGACAGGAAAATGCAAGAATAATTTGAAGGAAATAAGGACATTGCAGTCCACATAGGCTGGGGGGTAGGGGAGAGGGCAGCAGAAGGGTCAAAAAATAGGCCATGGCAAAAAAAATCTAATTTGAAATCAGAAATGTGGGGTATTTGGGAGAAAGTGGAAGTGAATCGACGTATACACAGACTCTGGCCAAAGCCATGTGAATACAGAAATGCTGCTTTGACAGCTAAGAAAGATTTGCAGGGTTTGGCTCCTGGAATTAAATGAGCTCTGTTCTTTTTGGGCTGTTATTCAGGATTCCAAGTGAAACAAGAGTGCCAGCGTGGACAGGGAGTTTTGCCAGCCAAAGAGAGGAAAGCAAGCACCTGAGTTTGGGCAAGCTGTGCCAGAGAATTAGAGAATAGTTTGGGGTTTGAAGAGATCTTTAAAGGTTGTCTGTACAACCCCCTGCAATGAGCAGGGACATCTTGCACTAGATCACACTGCTCAGAGCCCTGTCCAACCTGATCTTGAATATTTCACCTCAAGATCAACCACCTGGCCAGTAAATCCCTCTGTGAATGACTCAGGGCAGTGTGAAAGAACTCCTGTGCACTATGGTGGAATTGTTTTCTCAACCACTCTGCAAAAAGCACCTTCATGTACAGAGGGATTCCTTTGCTGCAAGAGTTGTTAAAGAAAAATATTCAGGTAGGGGAAACGGATCTCAAAAAAAATTGACCCCAATGTCACTGTTGCTAAAGAAATAGCTCATTCACCTGTGAGAAGACAGGAGGGTGTTCAGCTTTAATTTTCCAGCTGCATCCATGCAGTTTGAGCAGTGTAAACCAGGAAAACAAGCTGAGAGCAGGCACTGCTGTCCTGGGAGTGTTTGAGCATCATTCTTGAGTGCTGGTGGAGAACTGCACTGGCCGTGGAAATCTGGTGGAAGAGATTTCTCTCATCTCAAACATCATTGGGAATAAACTTCTGGGAGCCATGGCAAAGGAGAAGGCACTGCAGAAAGCTTTTAACAGTGCCACTGGCAGGAGGCTTGGGAGCTGCATATCAATCCAGATGGGAGCTTTCTGTCACTGAGAGCACAGGGCACAGGTGCAAGGATTAGCAGTGTCAGTGCTACAGCCCTGAGGGATTCTACAGAATCTGTGAGATCATGAAAATCCATTGCAGTGGCCACCAATGCACACAGGGATGGAAGAAATAGGTGAGTGTGAAATGTGTCAAGAGTTTCTACCTTGGAGACAAAAACCAACGAGGCTGGGTCAGGTGTGGTGGACCTGTGGGACCATCCATGGCACTGAGACTGCATTATAGACACTCTCATATTAAGATACCCCGTAGGAAACAATAAACCTTTATGTGGCACATATGGGCTTCCAGAAGTGGTCATTTTTTACATCAGTGCACAGTTAATTAATAGGACTTTGCAAGATTTTGAGGAGTTGGTGAATGCCAGAACTCTTCAGTCAAATGATTTGAAGCAAAGTGGAGCTAAGGGAGTTAAAAAAATCTCAGATATTTAATTCTATATATTATAAAACTATTACAGGCACTGAGAAAGATCTGGATTTCACTCTGCTGGACTTAAGCAGACTGCCTTTAAGGCATTGGGTGTTGTTAGCTGAAATTTGGCTCAGAAAGATGAGAATTAGGCTGCCTTGCTTGTCCAAATCTGGGCTGGGAAGCTGAGCTGATCTTGATACACAAATAGAGAAATAAAAATACATGTACAAAAATCAAGTGATGTTTGATGAGCTCAGTTACTTCAGACTCTGTGGCTGATGACTCCTGAATGCTGCTTTAGTGGCAGACGAGCATCAACTGCAACATGAGAAGAATTTTTGCTTGTAAAAGGAGAAGATGCAAAGGGTTTAATGATGAGGTTTCAGAGCCCTGTGGATGTGGCACTTGGGGGCATGGGCAGTGCAGGGGGAATGGTTGAACTTGGTGACCTGAAAGGACTTCTCCAACCTAAATGATTCTGTGATTCTGTGTGCAGGTCAAATATTAGACTTGAAGGCCCAGCAAGACCAGGGAACAAACTTCTTGCTCACCATCACCTTTCAGGTGAACAGGGACATGTGTGAGCCCTGCCCAGCACATGGGGAGATCTGGATGGGGAGCATGGCAGGTCAGGGGTGGGAAAGATCACAAGGTGATGTGACTGAGCAGACCCAGGCAGAGTTGGACCAACAGAGGAGCTGTCTCCTGATTCTAAGCTTGTTTTGCTCTGCCTCAGCAGAGAATCATTATGTCTTTACCATGGGCCAGGACATTTTAAAGTCAAATTTAGGTGGAACTTGAGGTCTTATATATCTACTGTAAATACTTAAAGATCACCTCTGGCCCTTGAGACCTCAGTTGTCCTTACTGCTCTCTGCTAGATGTTCTCTCACCTTGGTATACAAGGAGCTGATATCCAGAGACCACCAGTTTTCCCACAGGATGGGATAAATGTGGGATACAATGCACCAGTGTTGAGACCCTGGTGATCACAAACCCCAGTCGCCCTGTCTGGTATGCTGCCTAGCTTTGGGAGTGGGAGAAGAGCCTCTGTTCCAGTGGAAATCAGGGACTGAAGCTTCCCAATACACCAATATCATGGTGTCCCCAGATTTCAGCAAGGAGTGAATGTGACGGATCATTTTCTCTGCCAAAACTTGCAGCTAGTTGTGTGATCTGTGTTTCAGATTCCCAGTATTTCAGAATAACCTGTACCCACTTTGGGACTTCATGGATCCACAAAAATTTTAAGCCTTCTTCCTGGTCTGATGGATTAAACTTATTTAAAATAGATACACGACTATTTGCAACCAGGTCATGCACTGAGCGTGATGGTCTGCCTTTCATCCTCCTTTCATAAGAATATTGTTTATAGCTGATTTGGTGGTTAGTCTGGCTGAGTCAGTCCAGCAGGATGGGGCATTCCAGAGGCATCTTTAGAAAACAAAGGCTGAAGCCTTGTCAAAAAGGATGTGTTAGTGTAGGGGAGCAATGATATCTAGGGAGACTTTACCCCAAGTCATCATGAGGGCTTTCATGATGAATTCTGTTCTCCTTAAGGGTAATGGAGACATGATACAACTTGTCATGGTATCTGGGTGTCATGTATAAATCTGTGATAAACAGCCAGGCAGATGAGAGAAATGTTTTCTTTGGGTTTGAGTCTGTACAGTGAGTGGTTATCTCCTACATGGATCAGCCATCAGAGCAGAAGGAAATATTCAGTCGGTGTTGCTGTGGTTATTTGTATCTCCTCGGTGCCTGTAAAGTCCTGTGTGGAGGCATAGATCAAACACAGACAAAAGATTGCTCAAAACATGGAGGGAAGGGGTGAAGGGTCAGAGCTGGAGGGACAGAGGATCAGGCAGCACATTTTTAATGCCTGATCAAGACACGCAGCACGTTATTGGCCTGAACTTTCCAGTATTGCTTTAGCACCCTCAGACCCTGCATTCCTGAGATGTTCTCAGGAAATTCCACCACCCCAGTGCTGGCTGGGAAGGACCACTAGGAGAAGATCGATTTGCAGTGTGGGATTCCATTATGTGTGTGCTATGTTGGTAAAACCATCAAAGTCCACAGAGGACTGTCAGCAGGGAGTGGTGGTGTCCTCCTCAGGTGAGCTGCTCTGAGTTAACACAGGAAACACTGGGGCAGCCCTCAGAGAGGTGTTGGAGCATGGAACCTGCACTGAGATCAGGGCAAGACAGGGGGAAGGGAAGGAAACTTCCCCTTGCATGGAGAACAGCATCCCAAAGGAGGTTTCTGGGCTCTACAAACCCCAGGTGACAGCTCTGAGTTCTGGACAAGGTGCGTGGGATCTCGTGGGGGGGCTGTTCTCAAGCAGGCTGGGGGAAGGAGCATAGGTATGGCAGAGCTATTCATTGGGGCTGCTCTGCAGGTATTTCAGCAGCAAATGGGAAATTAAATTTTAGCTGTGTACAAGAGTTTGTTCCTTGTGTGATCCTGAGCATTTGGCTAAAAAATCGTGACATGAAAACACAGTTTAAACAAGGTTTAGCAGGGGCCACCTGCATTAGCCACCTGGGCCCATTCAAGCATGACTATTGGTTTATGGATAGTTGGGAAATACTAGGAATATTTCTTCAAGACATCCCTGATCCCCCTTTCTCCAGACTGAGCCCCTTTCCCAGCTCCCTCAGCTGCTCTTCATAAGACAGCATTACTGTCTAGACCCTTCCCCAGCTTCGTTGCCCTTTTCTGGACATTCGCCAGCCCTTCAAATGAGGAGTGTAAAAAGATTCCCACTGAATTCATATATAAACTGGAGGGGAGGGAAGGGGGATGTATCCCAGGGCCCCAGTGGAACTGGTGTGGTTCCTGCTAAAACATCTAAAGGCCAAGTTGAGTAAGAAAGGGAGAGTGACAGGACTCCACATTGGTGCTCTCCAGGCATTTTATTCACTATTTCCAGCCCTCACAGAATCACCTTCACACTTCTGTACCACAGACACAGCTGCACTTCCTTGAGAAAGGAAATTGTGTCCTTGGAGGAGAGTCAGACCTGCTTGGTCAGCACTTTGAGACACCTATCTGAGATGAGCTGAGGTCTGTTAAAATGGGAAGAGACAGGATTTTCTCTTACTCCCACACTTGAGGAGTAGCTCTGGGTGAATGACACTGAGATAAGAGTGAGCAGAAACAGATGTGGAGCACAGCTACAAACAGGATGTGAAAATAAACTCATTACTCCATCTGCCCACCGTAAACAGCGTGAAATTAGCAGGGAGTGAGAAATAAAACTCCAGACAAATGGCTTTTTAAAGGGAGCAGAGGGAGCTGGAAGGGCTGCTATTAGCAAAGCAGAGACTCAGAAAGCCCAAGCCACGCAGAGCTCTGTGCATTTCCCAATTCCCTGGTTAGCCAAGGAGGAGGAAAATCCCATGGCACAGAGCCTGCCAGGAGCTATTTTTGAAGGCAAAACCAGAAAGGCCACTCCATCTTTGGGAGAGAAGACCTAATATTGCTCTTGTCCCTGCCTGTTAGGAAGCACTATCAATTTTATAAGTCATGGAGATTTATCTTTTTCCCTAAGAGGTGCTGTCTTAATGTTGCATAAAATTACTCTCTCAGGGGCAGTGTGAGGAGAAAAACGTGGTGTTATGTTGTCTCAGTTGCAAAGACACCGCTAACAATAAAAGCCCCTGAATGATTTGGTTTTTAAGTGACACAATTACGGAACGGGTCATTCATGACACTGCAAGTGGCTTCAAGCACCTCTGTCATAAAGTCTGAATGGAGGTGTTTTATGCTGTGGGTTTGGGCTGTAAATATTCACCCCTGGCCTTTGTTCTATGAAGCAAGGCTTGGTTTGAGGATATATTTACTTAAAATTTTGCAGGAAAATTTCTCAAATGGTCAATCTGCTTGATTTATTAAAGTGAGATCCCGAAGTGTTTTACAGCTTTTACAGGCTGGTTGTGTTTATAACCATCCTGGGGAGTATCTTCTGCAATTCATGTAGCGGAGAAAGGGAAGGAAGGTCATAATTTCTATTTTAACCTACTTTTCTAGCAGCTGACAGGACACTGACAAAGTCATCTCTTCTGGAATACAGCCTGCTGGGCTTTATCCTCATTCAGAGGAGACCCTTTGGAAAAAGCCAGACTGAAATAAGTGAAGTATTTTTTCCTTTATTCCTATGGATTCTGCTCAGATATGTTCTCTAGCTCATTTTATGGATCTCAGTGAATTTGCAAATTGCCCAAATGATATTTCAAGGAAACTGGTTCCTTGTGTTCGAAGTTCTTCAGTATATGACAGCCCAAGGCAGAGTTTCCCACATGTTGGAAATAATTTCTCTCTCCACATTTGGCAGATCCAAACAAGCCTTGAGTGCTAAATAAACTAGGTCTATGAATAAATCAGGGGCAGGAGAACTCAAATTTGAGATAGTGTGAGATTTGAAATACCTGAAAGCTTGACATTGGCCATGAGGCACTTTGAAATAGTCTGCAGTTAGATGAAAGGTTTTTCATTTGAGATTCCACTGGGATACTTCAGGAGGAAACCTCCTAGTGGGTTCACCCAAAGTTTGTAATAAACATAATTGAAGTATCTGAACTCCAGCTGCTACTTTCTACTCTAATCAAGAGCAACAGAGGCAGCTCCTTCTTAGCAAACACACTGTGACTGCTGAGGGAACAGAAATGGATATCCTGGGCTCGAGTGCTCAACTGGGAGGTGCAGAAATTAGGGAGAGGTAGCAGTTGGAAGGCAGAAAAGGGGACTTTATGAAGAGATCTGTAAAGTCTTGGAGAAAGCAGAGATTTCATTAAGCCCTCAGAGATGGAGATCAGGAACTCACATTTTTCTCAGGAAGCAGGATTTTCTAATATTGTCCAAGCTGGGTCTCACCTGAAGCACACACTGGAGGGAGTCAAAAAAGCAGATGGTCTTTTCTGTCCTTCCCCTTCTGGTTCCTACCCAAAGGGAAGACAAGTTACGTTAAAGACAGAGACTTCCTTTGGGAAGTATTGGAGAAGTTGTCCTTCAAGGTCATGACAGCAGTTTCTGTTTTGATAGTACAGCAGGATCCAAAATTACTGTATGGGCACTGGAACGGATTCTCCCCTTCCATAAACCAGGTTTGCCTCTTCCTCACTCTCCCAAGCCATGGAGGAGTGCTGCCTGACCTATGTCAAATGCTGCAGACCATCACACCAGTCCCCTCTGTGCCACCTGGTGCCACACAGCCTCATCTGAGCATGGCTGACCCTGCCTTTGCCAGGAGCAGCAATGCAGCCACCAGCCTTGGGCTGAGCACATCCCAGGAGCCAGCCTGGGTGTGTCCAGCCTGCTTTAGTGAGGAAGAGCAATAAATAACATGGGATTGGTCTGCTCTTGGTACTGAGGCACAGCACCACTGAGCCCTGATGAGCTAATTTATTGGCATATGTGTAGCAATACCATCTTCCTGCCATGCTTTGGACTCTCCAAATGGACAGCACAGCATTTTGTGTTGGTAAAGGAACTCTGAAGACAATTTACAAAAGCTTGGAAAAAGCCAGGACAGAAACAGTGGGAGTCCTGGGGAAATGGTGGCAGTGAACTAGGGCCAACTGCTGGGATATATGTGGGCTGACTACATGTCAAAACACCCACACAGAGCCATTTATAGCTCCAGGAAGGTGTAGGCACAGTTAAACCATATTCAAGGAGCAGAGGCCAAGGTCTCTGTAACATAGGGCTACTGCTAACTTTGGAGGGCAGAAATGAGATAGAGAGCTGGGAAAGAAAGGATTTGAAAATATTTTTGTTCTCCAAGAAGGAAAAATCAACCACCAGGAACTGATCAAGTTTCTGTCTCTCATAACCCTGCTACCAGGCTGATCCTGTCATAGAACCATGGAATGATTTGGGTTGGAAATGACCTCAAAGCTCATCTGGTTCCACCCCTCTGCCATGGGCAGAGACACCTCCCACTGTCCCAGTAACTCAGAGCTCCATCCAGCCTGGCCCTGAACACTTCCAGGGACGGGGCATCCACGCCTTCTCTGGGCCCCCCAGAAGAAGGAGACTGTGTGTAGCAGGCTCCATGGAGTTGGCTATGGCCCCATGGCGGGCAGAGACTTAACAGTAGGGATTGCTGAGTCCTGATGAGACAGCAAAATAAGCTCCTGTCTTCCGCCTCTCAGACCCTAGCTTATCTCTGGAACCCCATAGGTCACTTTTCCCCTAACCCCTACTATTGGACAAGTTTGGATCCCTCTGTACCCTATAAAAAGGGGCTGTTTTAGCCCATTCAACAGAAGAAGAGCCATCACTGGAACCCTTCACAGACCCCCAATAAACCATCACTGTGGAACGCCAGGACCTCTCCTTCTCCACTCTCTCTCGTCTGCTTCTACCCCCAGCCCTCTGGTGCTTTTGGCAAGCACAAGCTGAAATCCTAGGAGAGCTGATAATTACTAAAGAGCTGAAATCCACTTAGCTTGCCAAAGGTAGCCACGGCTTCGAGCAGTGTGGGTATTCGGGCACTCTGTCTCAAGAGGGACTGAGTTATCTGGATAGGACTGCCTTGCTTGGGGATAAGCCTATCTGAGGAGCAGGAGTCCTTCAACTGCGGGAGTCCCAGGCCATTTCCCGCGGGGCTGCTCCGTGGCACTGACCGTCCCTCCCCTTCCCTTGCAGCAGGCATGGCAGCGGCCGCGGGCCCCAGCAGGGACTGCCTGCAGGCGGGCGAGGCGTGCACCACCGACCCCGTGTGCAGCGCCAAGTTCCGCACGCTGCGCCAGTGCATCGCGGGCAACGGCGCCAACAAGCTGGGCCCCGACGCCAAGAGCCAGTGCCGCAGCACCGTCAGCGCCCTGCTCTCCAGCCAGCTCTACGGCTGCAAGTGCAAGCGCGGCATGAAGAAGGAGAAGCACTGCCTCAGTGTCTACTGGAGCATCCACCACACACTGATGGAAGGTCAGTGGGACGGGGCACTCCTTTCTGATCATCTTCCTAAAAGGGAATTGCTCACGGGCCGTTCTACAGAGCTCTGAGGTTGCTGCAGGACACCCCAGTACGATCCTGTTCTGTCTCAAGACATGCTGATCTTGCAGGGAGCAGCATGAAGCTGTGTTGGAGGGGGTTAGGTTGGATATCAGGAAAGGCTCTTCCCCCAGAGGGTGCTCAGACACTGCCCAGGCTCCCCAGGGAATGGGCACGGTCCAAAGGCTGCCAGAGCTCCAGGAGCATTTGAATAGCACTCTCAGGCACAGGGTGGGATTGTTGAGGTGTCTGGTAGGGCCAGCAATTGGAGTTGAGGGTCCCTGTGGGGCCCTTCCAACTCAAGAGATTTGATGATCCTATTGATCCCTATGGTATTGACATTTCAGAGAAAGCACTACTGAAAACCTGAGATGCCTCCTTCCTTTTTTTTTTAACCCAGCCTCTCTTTTATGACATTCCCAATATACATTGAGATCTTTTGCTGGGGAAATGCACAGCGTATTTTGTATCTAAGTATGTTAACCAAGACCATAAACACTGTAGATTTTATAGAAACACAACATAAAGCCCAGACATTGAGGAAAAACAGCATGAGCTTCAAAAAAATCACTCTTAGAATGTCTCAAGTGCACCACTGTCTTTGTGTTAGTGAAGATTTGGGGCTGGTGACATCAAGTTGGAACTTAAAGTGTTCCCAGAGCCAGTATTCAATAAGTTTGGATTTTGACGTTTTTTAAGAGTCACCATAAAATTGCACCTCAGTGACCATAATTCTTCCTTGTCAGGCTGGTGAGTATTTTATGCACCATGAAAATTAAAATGGGGAATAAAACAGACCCTTCCAGCCATGGGCTGTGAAGTAGATTAATAAAACACTGCTGGCTGAAACCTGAAAGGAAAAGTGCAGGGGTGAAACCACAGGCCAAAAGGCCAAGCAAAACAAAGAGCATGGACTCTGCAGTGCACAGGCTTGCCAGGATGGAAACTGGTTGATCAAATTCCTGGGAAGCTTCCAGGTGCCACAGCTTGCAGGGTGCTGAGCATAGTGCTATGAACTGACCTGAGCAAATACAAGATCTGAGCATACTCCAGTATCTGGCCTTTCCCATAATTATTTGCCAGATTTGTTTCCATTGAAGGGGAGTCTGGGGAAGAGGTGGTAATCCAATTTCTCCACTCATCTCAGTGGGTGGTGTCACAGCTCCTTCCTTCCCAGCTGACCTTCATGGCTCAAACTTGGAAACGGG
Organism: Agelaius phoeniceus; assembly: GCF_051311805.1. NCBI lineage: Eukaryota > Metazoa > Chordata > Aves > Passeriformes > Icteridae > Agelaius > Agelaius phoeniceus. The sequence continues at coordinate 74,709,398 of NC_135268.1, forward strand.
TCACCTGTGACACAGCTGTGTAGGGCAGTGCTGCCTTGAGGGCTTCCAGCTCTGGGACACACGATGGTTTATGTTGGAAGGGACCTGAAAGACCCTGAAAGTTCCAAGCCCCTGCCATGGGCAGGGAGAGACACCTTCCTCTAGAAGGAAGAGAAGAGAGAGGCTGGCAATGAGTGCTGAAAGCAGGCAGGGGCCAGCTCTGGGTCTCCAGATGCAGAATAGCAGTTGGGTGCTGGATGGACTCCCTGCCCAGTGCCTTGGGACTTCCACCTTGGGAATGACTGGGAGAGGGCTGTTCTTGGAGGCTGACAACAGCTCTACTCCACTTCTCCCTGTCATGTCCTGAGCCCCACACTTTTTCAAACAACTGACTTCATTTGCAATGCAGATTCGCACACCAAACTTTTTATTTCCTTGCCTTAATTTCCCCAGAGAGATACATTTCGTAGCAGTCCCATGTTTCAGAGTCCTTACACATGTTTAATTGACTGAGAAAGGAAGCCAATCCACACGGTCCATGTAGAGCTTTGTTCTCAATCAGACATACCCAGGAGGCTGCAAAAAGCTTCCTAGAAGCCCTCTTGCAAAAACAATTGTGGAAGTGCATGCTCAGGGAATTTACAAAGCACACTATTTACTCAGCTTCTCTTGAGCACACCGTGTTTAGCCACCTTCCCACTTAGAGACACAATAACATGATGACAACCCAATAACAACTCTCTGATAAGGTGCTTTATCATCAGGACATAAAACTGCTATGCTGGAAAATACAAATGGGCCCCTCTCTAGTCAGTAACGATACAAGATATTTCAATGAAGGTGTAAAGCTGCCTTGTAATGTGCTGTGGTGATTGCACAGGGCTGTGGACACTGGGTGCCATTTCTTGCTGCCTCTGGCTGCAGCTGGAGGTCAGCCCATGCCCAGAGCATGGGGTTGGATAGTCCTTTTATCCCAGCCAGTACACCTGCTGCTGCTGTCCACATCCATCTAAATGTCTAATAAAAAAACCAACAGATACTGAGCTGTTTGCTTCAGTAATATTCCATGGTATCCATCAGGATGATGGGGCATTACAGAACATTGCACAGATGAAAGAGAAGCACCAGTTGAATAAAATCAGGCTCCCAGAGACTTAAAAACAACGAGAGGAAGTTTCTGCAGGAGCTGTGGGTCATTAGCTTTGTGCTAAGTGAGAAAAGGCTGTTGGCAAGGAGAAAGGGAGAGGTGACAGTAAAGATGGAGTGTGTCATCACCCACATAATCCTGTGCACAGCCCTGTCTGTGTCCTAAAAAGAGGTGAGGACCTTTAACCCGGGGAGGGACATAGAAGAAACTGCAATAATGGTGTGTGTAGGGAGCTGGTGATTTGAGCTCTGCCCGTGAGCAGAAGCCTGTGCTACAGTCTGGTATCCTCTCTGGCAATCCCTGCCGTGTGCCCCAGAGCTTGAGCTACACAACTCAACAGTTCCGACAGGCTGCCCCACTCCAAAATAGAGATACATTTTTAAAGCCAGTTCCATTCTATTCCCTTCTCCAAGGATGTGTCCACACACCTGTTCCTATGGCTCTGAGCGTCCATTTACTGGTGGCCTTTAGAGCATAGTCCCCTTGCACCCACCAAACAGTATTTCACTGCAGATGTGGAACCTTGTGCATTTTAGCCTTCCCTCAGGAGCCTCATCTGCCTTCTCACCAGCTTCTCTCTTCCCCCCAGGCATGAATGTCCTGGAGAGCTCCCCTTACGAGCCGTTCATCAGGGGCTTTGATTACGTCCGGCTGGCCTCCATCACTGCAGGTAGGTGGGTGGGAAATGCTCTGACACCTCTGTGCAGACAGAGAGGGCCCTGGCTGGGGGGTCAAGGGCTGCAGACAGGGAAGTCCTTTGTGCTCCTTGTGAGCATTGCATGCTTCAGGTCTAGCAGTTTTTTTTTCCAAGGAGGTGCCTCTGATTCCTTTGCTAAACTGTTATATGCTCTGGGAAAAGCTGCTTGTGATTTTTGTCTTTGGGCTGTTTCATGTCTGTACCAGAAGGACTGGGATTTAGGAATGTGGTACAAAAACCCCTTCCAATGACCCATTCTCCATAGCAGGTGGATGATCTGTTCCATGCAGACAGGAGCTGCTTGGGCATTGTTAGGTTTGAGAGCGTGCTTCCACGTCAGTCAAGGATCAAAATCTGCAGGAAAAAGAGGTCGATAACTCAACCTTGTGTTAATCCCAGCCACAGCCTTTAACCACGTGCCCTGAGGGCAACCTCAGGACCCAGAGCCGTGTTCTGCTGTGCCTCTAACCCTGTTAATGGTTGAGCAGAGCAGCCTGACACCTTTTAACTCCCCGAGGGCTCAGCAGTTCAAAGGTCAGTGTGGCCACCAATAACCCATCCATCACCAAGGGCACAGCTGCCACCACAACCAGCCTGTGCTCCACAGCTTTGGGAAGCTTTCCAAGAGTGGGTATTTTACCAAACTACCTGTCTGGGAGCAGGTAATGTGCTCCTCCTGTGTCTCTGGCAGATGTGCCCAAACAGCTTTTCCAAATGTGTGCCTTGCTCTGGGGGGACATCCACAGCTGGAGTGCACCCAGGCGAGGAAGGAGCAGCATGTCCCTGCAGCTGGACAATGTCTGCAGTCCCCACCATGGCCAGGCACTTGCTGGGTGAAAATGTCCTGCAGCAAATTAACCCATCAGCCTGGAAAAGGGGAGCAGAGACGATGGGAGGTACTCCCTGACCTCGCTCTTACTGACTCCACCTGGCAGACTGGTGCATGGACAGGGAATTTTTTTGCTGGATCATGGTTTTCTTTACTGGAATTTTTCCCCTTCTGCTGAATTCCAGAAAGCTTCAGAGCATGGGGAAATCAAGGGATGGGGATTTTATGCAGGGTTAACACACTCTCAGGTTTTTAAAGCAAATTGAAATAGGTTGTGCAGCAAAGCAAATGGGCCCAGAGCAGCAGGGATTCTTCAGAGGACTTGGCATCCACTTAGGGACATGGAATTTCTTAGCCTTTTTGTCCTTATTCATACTAATCAATATCTTCTATTACATAAATTACAACCTGCTGCCCTCTGCCTGTCCAGTGTCCAGGGTCATATGGTCAACACTGCCAAAGGACCCTCTTTCAAATCTATCAAAAAAAAATCCCAAGAACTTGTTGAAACATAAGACACCCTTGTGACCATAGGCCAATTGAACAACAGGTATATTAAACTAAATTTTATATAAACAATATATGGCCACTACTAAAACTGTACAAATGGAACCATATCCCTCCACTCTAAACGTAGCAGTGATTTAAAAAGCACATCTGCTGGTGTTGTGTGGGAAGAGGAGAAAATCCAACATGTTCCCTGTGATTTATTGGCTGAATGGGTAATGAAACCCTTCCAAGTAACTGTTTCCTACACGTTAGCTGGCAGCTTCCCAGCATAAACCGACGCTCTGACAATATTCATCTCTGGGCAGTTTTAAAGGTAACTATGTAGCGAAGGGATCACAACAAGCAAAACTTTCACCCACCATAAAATAACTGAAAAACTTGGAATTTGACTTCCAGCCCACTGTAAGCAAAAGGGGGCAAAAGGAAGGAAAAAATAAATGGTGGGAGAAGAAGCATCTGATAAAGTCAGGGAAATAAAGGAGGGCAGCCAGCTTTGAAGGGCTCAGGGGGATTGTCAATGTTTTAACACTTGTCAGCAGTGACTGGCTGGTTTTAACTCCCAATCAAAGATAGGGCTTGACTCTGCATTGGAAATTTATCATTCTGGGGATTTTTCCTCAATGGAAAAATCTTTCTGTGCTGGGGAGAAAGTCCTTCTGGTGTGCTGCTGGTCATGATTTTAATTCAAAGAGGTGAAAAGCAGCTTCAAATTCATTTTCTCTCTCAAGCTTGAAGGACCCTTGTTTTATCTGTCCGATCAGACACATTCTGCTGTTCCCACTGACTCCTGCCAGGGACCCTGTAGCATTTTTCCCCTCTATAAAACAGAGTCCCATCCACCTTTGAAGCAGCCCTACAACCAGTGTTAGACAAATGCCTTTTCCTCTTCCTTGTCCCTATTTTTACAGAGAAGGCTGTTGGCACATAAACTCATGAGATTCCTACTTTCCCACTGAAGACACTGTTTCTCTCATCCATCACTACAGTTTTTGCTTTATTTTCCTGACCTTTCCCCTTACTGCAGGTTTCCTCCACCTTCCCTGCATCCCACAGCACATCTCTGCTCTCCCACCCAGACTGGGACATTCTTTCTCCTCTTGTTTAGGAGGGTGGACGTGCAGAGTGATTTTGCTGATGTAAGTGAGGGGTGACCCTGCAAAGGGTGTGGGGAGAGACCCACATGCATCACATGCAGGCAGCGTCAGGTTGTGCCCAGGGGCACGAGGCTGGATGGTACCTCTGATCCCACCCTGTGAAGACACTGTCACTTCTGGGGACAGGGGGATACTGGCCCAGAATGGTCTAGATGGGGCACACTGCGACCCAGACAGGTCTCGCTTAGCTGGGCAGATCCTGGGCTGAACAAACAGAGCTGCTCCAAAGGCAGACATGACCTTTCAGAGGCCAGGAGAAACTCTCTGTCCAGGGCAGTGAGGCTGAGGTGCCAGGAATCAGTGCAGATCACCCATATAGCAGAGACTCAGTCTTTGATCTTGAGCAACTTGCAGAAACAAGAAGGTCCATTAGTGGAGGTCCCAACACTCGATGGATCCACTTATGGCCATAAGTAGATGCACTTTCTAATGCCTGCTGTCTTCCAGGTCTCAGGCTGGTGAATCTGCATTAGTAAAGTGTTACCAGATGCCCAGATTAAAGCAAAACTCATTTTATTAAAGATACAATCTTGGTGAAGTGAGCTCTGGGGGTGCAGTCTAGTATGTGACTGTGGCACTTCTTGGGAAAAGACGAATGTGGAAAGGGGATTTGGTCCTACCAGGACCCGCAGAGCAAACCTGCACTTCAGCCTGGTCATGGAGCGGGTGTGGTGTCACTGGGTGGCCATGGATGGCAGCAGGGGGATGAAGGCCTCAGGGGCGGTGCTGCTGGTGGGGAGGTCAGCTCAGAGCCACCTCACCGTGTCCCACCACGCCGCAGGGTCTGAGAACGAGGTGACACAGGTGAACCGGTGCCTGGACGCCGCCAAGGCCTGCAACGTGGACGAGATGTGCCAGCGGCTGCGCACGGAGTACGTGTCCTTCTGCATCCGCCGCCTGGCGCGGGCCGACACCTGCAACCGCTCCAAGTGCCACAAGGCCCTGCGCAAGTTCTTCGACCGCGTGCCCCCCGAGTACACCCACGAGCTGCTCTTCTGCCCCTGCGAGGACACGGCCTGCGCCGAGCGCCGGCGCCAGACCATCGTCCCCGCCTGCTCCTACGAGTCCAAGGACAAGCCCAACTGCCTGGCGCCTCTGGACTCCTGCAGGGACAACTACGTCTGCAGGTGAGGCTCACGCGCGGGGCTGTCCCCACGCCAGGCTGAGCCCTCCCTTGGCCAGGGCCTGGTGACAGCCCTGAGCCACCGCCGGTGCTCCTGGGGCCTTGTCCCACACAGCCGTGACGGGCCGTGCCACGCTGGGCCCTGTCGCTGTATCCCACAGAACCTGTTCACAGACAGAAGGGGATGGGAGATGATCACCCTGAAGCTCTTTAGACATTTTCTGTGGATTTTTTGCTTTGGTTCTAGAGAAAGACCTGTTATGGGAACAGTTCCAGGAAGGTGCAGGCTAAGCAGGAGTATGGGGGAGAGGTCCTTACAGCCACTTTCACCAATCCATCTCCCTCACTGCTCCTCTTCCCCAGCCCAGAGCATCCTCAAAGAGCACCCAAGGTATCCTGACAGCCACAGGCACTTGTGAAGGCCTTAAAACCATGTTTGTTTGTTTGCTTGTTTAATTAGAAAAATTAATCTATATATGTAAAAAATACACCCTTCTACTGTGAGGCTGAGTGTTGGAGAGACCTTATAGCACCTTCTAATACCTAAAAGGAGCCTACAGGAGAGCAGGAGACTTTGGACAAGAGGAAGGAGTGACAGGACAAGGGGAATGGCTGGAAACTGAAGGACATTAGATTTAGATGAGATATTTGGAAGGAATTCCTGGCTGGCAGGGTGCTGAGGCCCTGGCACAGGGTGCCCAGAGCAGCTATGGCTGCCCCTGGATCCCTGGCAGTGCCCAAGGCCAGGCTGGACATTGAGGCTTTGAGTCGCCTGGGACAGTAGAATGTGTCCCTGCCATGCCACGGGGTGGAATGAGATGATTTTTAGATCTTTTCCAACCCAAACCATTTGTGATTCTGTGATTCTATGTTTTGGTGATTGCACCAGGAGTCTCAGAGTCCCGGTGTCATTCCAGATCCACTGCACAGTCTGTGGCCAGCCTGGTTTGCTCCTCTGTTTCCATCCAGCCCAAATCACACACACACAGACCCATCCCATGTGCACACTGACAGCAGAACCCCTTCAGCGCTTTTCCTTCATCTGCACTATTTCCCTCTCCCTGTTGCTCAAAAAGTCTTTGATATTCCAGAAGGTTAATGCACACAGAGCTCTCGGGAGCAGAGCCCAGCTGGCAGTGAGAGATGTAAGGCAAAAGCAGCGCCACGGGGGCCCAGCCCAGTGCCCTGTGTGCAGCTGGGCCGTGAGCAGACACCTGGGGAAGAGCGCAAGAACAAGTGTAGGACACACCTCCCTGTATTGTCTCAGTCTCTAATTGCTGTGGGGTTTGAGACTTCCTGAGCTGAACTTCCAGCAGCCATCCCCTACCAGCACAGCATCTTTTAATTACAATAAAAATATTATGTATTTTCACAAAGGAAAGTGAGAGCAGCAGTATCCTCTTGGAAGCATGAAAGTACAAATACCCTCAGCACTCTGCACCCCAGAAACATGGAGGCAGGAGAAGGACTGAACTGTACAGAAGCAGACTCTGAGAGATGCAATGCCCCTGGGCTGACCAGGCCCTGCTCAGATGTTGTCCCCTGGCTACCCAGGGAATCCCAAATGGACGGGTTCTGCCCTCTCCCTAACATGACAAGAGGGCCCAGTGGGGAGGAAGAGGTTCAAAGGGGAGAGTGCTACTCCCCAGGAGACTGGAAACTATTTCCTGCAAGCAGCACAGCTATTAATTATCTGGTCCCTTGATCTCTGAATATATAATATAAAATATCCTCTAGAGACATAGAGGGAGCAAGAGGTTGACATATGACCTGGTCAAAGCCAGTGGTGCAGAATCCACAAGGAGAGCCAGGAATAAATCATAAAGAAGTGGAGTGAAGCACTCCAAGTCTCACCCTGTCGCTCCTGCACAGCTCTAGCCCTTTGAACTTCCCAGTTCAGAGGGGTGGGTTCTACTAATATGGATTAAATAAAATCTGCAGTCACTACCTCCCTTCTCTAAATCTCCAAACAATGCAGCAAGTTTTGGGAAAGAAGATTTTGCCTGTCCGTGTTACAGGAGGAAAGGGTTGATAAGGGGCAAACATGGGAACAAAGATAAGAAAAAAAAGAAAGGTGTAGGGGAGAAGTGGGCTGGAAAGTGCAAACTGGAATGCTGACACTGACCAGGAGCAAGATCAGTGTGTCTGGAAGAGAGAGGATGTCTGGGAGGAGCAACATGCTCAGTTTTTCTGAGATTGCCCAGGCAGGGTAAACATTTGAGGTTCTCAGTTCTCAGCTCAGACAGTGCAGGTTGTCACCTAGAGAACCCCCCCTTCAGGTGTTGTCAGTGCTTGAGTTTCTGAAGCAGCTCAGATGCCACATGAAATCCCTTCCTGCCTGGCCACAAAATGAATGTTGAGATGGGTCTGGGTCTCCAGCTGTTGCTGTGTCCTGCCTGAAAGCCCTGTGTTGATGCCCCAGATATCCTACAATCTCCAACACCACCATGTGCCAAGAGCTGACTCATGCCTAAAGAGTTTGGTGGCACATCCCTGGTTGGCAGAATGATTTGCCTGCTCCACAGGCTCCAGAGAGTCCTTCTCATGAGAATGGACATCTGCAGCGCCCTGGCCATGGGTAGGACATTTCATGTCTGAACCTCTGGACGTTTCCTTTGATCTGAGGTGATCTCAGCTATATTTTGAGTCTTTAGAGAAAGAAACTGGATGAGAGCAATTCATCCAATCAGACTAAAAATGAAAGCTGGGGTCTTTAGGCAAAGTTATTACCCAAAAGATAGAAAATGGCAACACAGATTGATTTCCTTCCTGGCAACAGCTCTCTCCTCAAAAGCCAACCTCACACAACAGAAAGCAAACATTTCTTCCAACACTGGACTTACCTTGCAGTCCTGAAGGAAGCCTGTAAAACACTGACTGCAGAAACCTCCTCCTGGGTTTGTTGGGGTAGGCAGGAGATTGTAAAAGGACACCTGTTCCAACTGTTTGAAGAACACCTACAGCAGCATTTTGCAAACGAGCTCCCCTCTGTGAACACCGTGAGTGTGCTGTTACATCCCCTTTCCCACAGCTGTGGTAACATGTCCCGTTTGTGCTCTGGCTCCATCAGGTCGCGCTACGCAGAGTTCCAGTTCAACTGCCAGCCGTCCCCACAGGCTGCCAGTGGCTGCCGCAGGGACAGCTACGCCGCCTGCCTGCTGGCCTACACCGGCATCATCGGTGAGCGCTTCTCTCTCCTCCGGGGGAAACGCCTCCTCCGGGAGGGAAACATCTTCTCTGGGAGGGAAACCCCTCCCTTGGGAGGGAAACGTCTCCTGTGGGAGAGAAACCTCTTCTCCAGGAGGGAAACCTCTCCTCTGGGAGGGAAACATCTCCTGTGGGAGAGAAACCTCTTCTCCGGGAGGGAAACATCTCCTCTGGGAGGGAAACCTCTCCTCTGGGAGGGAAACATCTCCTGTGGGAGAGAAACCTCTTCTCCGGGAGGGAAACCCCTCCTCTGGGTGGAAAACCTCTCCTCTGGGAGGGAAATGTCTTCTCTGGGTGGGAAATGTCTCTTCCAGGTGGGAAACCTCTCTTGGGTGGGAAGCATTTCCTCTGAGTAGGAAATGTCTCCTCTGAGTAGGAAATGTCTCCTCTGGTTGGGAAACCTCTCCTCTGTGTGGGAAATGTCTCCTCTGGGTGGAAATGTCTCCTCTTACTCTGGCTATGAGGACAGTAAGGTGGAAAGCTGAGCTCTCTGGGACATCACAGAGTCATGGAATGGTTTAGGCTGGAAGGGACCTGGAAAGCCCATCTCATTCCAACCCTCTGCCATGGGCAGGGACACCTTTCAGCAGGCCAGGTTGCTCCAAGCCACATCCAACCTGGTGCTGGTCTTTCTCCCTTCAGTGACATGACTAAGCCATGGGTATGGGGTAACTTTAGGATGTCTGCAGTGGAGGGGAAAAAAACATGGGCTACTGACAGATTCGAGCTTCTCTCTCTGGTGGAAATAGATGGGCTGTCCCAGGGTGTCTGCTCTGCCAGGGATTCCCTGATGCCATCACCAGTGATGCCACTGGAAATCACCATGCACTGCCATTCTGCCAGCTTCAAAGGGTATCAGATGGGGGTTTCAGATGCTGCAGAGCCCAGCTGGCAGCAGTTGGCATGGGCACAGACAAGAGTCCAAAGAGAAGTGCCAGTGGCCTTTGGGCCAGATCTGTCCTGACAGATGAGACAGACTGGCATTTTTGGGCCAACATTTCATTCCATTTTAATCCTTCATTCTGGAGACTGAGATTGGCTTTTTCAATGACAGCATAAAAACCTTTATACACATTCACATGCAGTTTTTGAACGCTCAGCCTGGAGAATAAAGGGCTTCAAGAAGACCTTAGAGCCCCCCCAGGGCCTAAAGTGGCTCCAAGAGAGTTGGAGAGGGACTTAGGGCAGGAGCCTGGAGTGCAAGGACAAGGGGAATGGCTTCCCACTGCCAGAGGGCAGGATGAGATGGGATCTTGGCAAGGAATTCCTGGCTGGCAGGGTGCTGAGGCCCTGGCACAGGGTGCCCAGAGCAGCTGTGGCTGCCCCTGGATCTCTGGCAGTGCCCAAGGCCAGGCTGGACATTGGGGCTGGAGCTCCCTGGGACAATGGGAGGTGTCCCTGCCATGGCAGGGGTGGCACTGGATGGGATTTAAGGTGCCTTCCAACCCAAACCATTCCATTAGTCTCTGAATGTTATTAGGGAACCTGAATTCCCAGAAACTGCTAATTCCTGGACTGATAGCACTTTTTAATTGACCAAAGGCTTTGGTGATGGTGATGTGACCAAAAGGGTTGTGAGTGCTCCTCTTCTCTCCCCTGGGTGCAAACCAGAGCCATGACATCAGCACCTGAAGGGTTTTGCTGCTGTCATGGAGGGGCTTGGCTGAGGCAGAGTCACCCAGGAGAGCAGCCCAAGGGGAGGTCACCGCCCCTTCCTGGGGTCCCTGCCCTGCAGTAACTCTTGTCCGTCTGTCCCGGCAGGCAGCCCCATCACCCCCAACTACATCGACAACTCGACGTCCAGCATCGCTCCCTGGTGCACCTGCAACGCCAGCGGGAACCGGCAGGACGAGTGCCAGAGCTTCCTGCACCTCTTCACCAACAACATCTGCCTCCGTAAGCGCTACTGCTGCACGCTGGGGGCCTTTTGTGCGTGGGGACGGGGAGATGCCGTGTGCTCTGGGGTCTGTGGGCGTCCAGCTCCCTGTGTTACCAGCCAAGGAGGTCTGCAGAGCCTCAGGCATCCCTTTGGGGGATGCAGAAAAAGAGGCTGGGAAAGGGAGGCTTCCCCCTGCCCTGACAAGCCTTTTCTCCATCTTTCCCACACCAAGAGAACGCCATTCAGGCCTTTGGCAATGGGACTCACCTGAACACAGCCGTGGCCCCGTCCATCCCCCCCACCACACAGATGTACAAGCAGGACAGAAATGCCAACAGAGCTGTGGCGACCCTCAGAGAGAACAGCTTGGAGCACCTCCAGCCTACCAAGGTAGGAGAGGGCAGGCCTGGCCCGGGGAGATGATCGGCCATGTCTGTGCCTCCTGCAGCCTCCTCACCTCAACTCCTTCCACCTGTGTCACATGCAGGCACCCAACCTACCCTCCATCTCCCGGAGGCCTGATGTCCTTTCCCTTCCCTTCCCTTCCCTTCCCTTCCCTTCCCTTCCCTTCCCTTCCCTTCCCTTCATTCAGAGATATGTTTCATTTTAAGTACTGGGAAATCCATGGGATTTTCATCCAGGATCACTGGCTTGGCTCCTCACCATCCTTCAGAGCATCAGTTCAGCTTCAGACAAGCATTTCAACTCCTCAGGACACAAGTTCCTCCCTTGTTAGATGAGGATTCTAGAGGTTATAATGCAGAGGTTTAAGGTTTGCTAAGCATTGGAAAATTTGAAAGGAAAGGTTCTGTTCATCAGTAAATTGTTACTATCAAAATAATATTAAATTGAAATTATTTTAAAACAAATAACATATTCATTTACTGAAATGGCTGTGATAGACATTAAATATTTTATTTTAAAGTAGAACAAAATGACCTTGACTTGCCACACTAAAGTAATTTTCAGATTCAATTATTTTCCTATTGAATAATTAACAGTGACCCTGATTTGCTGAACGTTCAGGTTACGGAGGCTGTCAGTTTTAACTAGACTCCAAGGACTGAGCTTTGCACTGAGCTGACTGATACCTTCAGAACTTCCAAGTGTGGGTTATTTTAAGGCTAATCACTGTTTCTTTTGCTGGGAAAACACCCGATTCACCTCTCTGCACCCTGTTTTCACAGAGCGGCTGTGGCCGCAGCTCTCTTCACAGGGAGCAGCAGGCACAACCTGCCCAGGATTTCTCCTGGGGAAGGCAGTGAGAAAGCTCAGAAAAAGAAGAGAAAACAATTCTTATCTCTATTTGCTGCTCCTGTTGTTTGGCACACGGGGAATGTGTTATGGAGATTGTTTACCCAAAGTGATTTGTTAATTGGACACTGGTGAAGTCGTGACTGTCTGTAAGGAGTCATGGGTTTTTCTTTAGTATAGTTTAGTATTAGTTTAGTATAGTAAAGTATGTAGTATATATATAGTATATATATAGTATGTACTAATATAATTTAGTGTAGCTTAATAAAGCAATTTTTCAGCCTTCTGAATCATGGAGTCACTGCACGTTATTCCCCAGCTGGAATGGGGGTCATCCTGCATCAATCAGCAGCAGGTTGGGAGGTGGAGAAAAGTGGCCTCAGGTTCCCTCACTGCTCTCCAGGGCACTGGTGGCACTGTTGCAGGGCACAGGGACACCTTCACCAGGCCAAAAGCTTGGCACCCAACACACCTGGAGGCTTTCCCTCCAGCTGGTGCTCCCCAGATCTTAGAAAATCCAAGTAGTGGCCTCAGGTCCAGACCTAGCACTGAGAACTTCATCCTAGAAGTGAAGGAGAAGCTGTGAACTGTCTGTGACCAGGACAGTATTCCCAACAGCAAGTGGGAAGCTGGAAAAAGCAGCTGCAGTAGAGGATGGCCCTGCCACATCTCCAACCTTCTTGTGGCAGCAGCACATCCCTCCTCTGGGCTGAGTGCTGCTGGAGCGTGGTCCCTGCTGGAAACCAGAGATCTGGGTCTTGACTTTGGACTCAGCTTCAAATCCAGATCCTGTTCAATGTTTAATGAGGTTGGCAACTTGGGACCTAAGGAGGAAAGCTGGTGAAATGTCTCCCAGCACCATGGAGGTATATTCCAGACCCACCTTTAAGGTCACCAGGTCAAGCCACTGGCCAGCAGTGGCTCCATAAGATACGTGGATGGCCACTGACCTGAGAGGGCATCCAGGCACCCACCTCACTCAGACACCTCCAGCCAGTGTCCAAACAAGTGCTGTGCCCACAAATGGTTCTGCTGCTGTGGCACCACCTTCACCAAGAGCTGAAGAGCTGTGCTGACCTCCAGGCCAGAGTTTGGGTGCTGAAATCAGCCCTGGCCCCTCTGCACATGCACACACTTTGGGCTGCACAGCCCCTGAGCCCTAAATCCTCTGAGGCACCAAGGAGGGACACCAGTTTGGATAGAGACATGGAGCACCTCTCTTTTGAGGAAAAATAGAGAATTGGAATTGTTCAGCCTGGAGAAGACAAGCTTCAGGGTGATCTAATTGTGGCCTTCCAGTGTCTGAAGGGGCTCCAAGAGAGCTGGAGAGGGACTGGAGACAAGGGCTGGAATGCTAGGACCAAGGGGAATGGCTTCCCACTGCCAGAGGCAGGGTTAGATGGGATATTGGGACTAAATTCTTGGCTGTGAGGGAGGGAAGGTCCTAGCACAGGGTGCCCAGAGAAGCTGTGGCTGCCCTGGGAAGCTGTTCCAGGCCAGGTTGGACAGGGCTTAGGGCAACCTGGGACAGTGGAAGGTGTCCCTGCCCATGGCAGGGGGTTGGAATTGGTTGGCACTTTAAGGTCCCTTCCAACCCAAACCATTTCATGATTCCATGATGAGGCACAGCTCTCACTCCACGCTCTCCTTTCTCTGTAGGTGGCTGGAGAGGAGAGGCTCCTGCGTGGCTCCACTCGTTTGTCCTCAGGCACCTCCAGCCCAGCAGCCCCTCCGTGCTGGGCAGCCTCTCTGCTGCAGATGTGGCTTCTCCTGGCCCCTGCTGTGCTGAGCCTCCCTGTGATGTGAGGAGGGCTGGCACACACCAGGAGAGACTCGATTTGTGTTGGTTTCTGTACTCAACAACCAGACCAGTAACTTTTTCAGGAGGAGAGCAGGGAGAAGGGAGGGGAAGGGAAGGCAAGGTGAGTGTTTGGGCATCCCTTCCTCCTCCTCATCTGTCTGCCGGTTTATTTGATTTTATATGATCAGCGTTGTTGACAACCAGCTCATTCCTGGTCCTGGCCACCTTTCCACACCACAGCTTGGTTGTTGTTTCTCCAGCTCTCCATGGATAGGGCTGAAGCCATGGACAATTCCCTTGGAAAAGATGAAGGAGAGAGGTGATCCAAGAAATGAGAGCTGCAAAGGAAATGCTTTTTCCTGCCCCAGCCAAGAGGGGAAAGCCTTTGATGGATGGATGACTGGATGACCTGTCAGGAGGTTTCCTGAAGCCCACACTGAGGGCTCTTGACAGGACATGTGGAGCTCAGACTGCCTGCACGGTTGCTCAGGACCTGAAGGACAACACACCTGGTTCCTTCAGACTGAAGAAACCAGAAAACTGGTGGGAAGGTGGTTGGTTTTGTTCACTGAAGAGGAGCCTGAAGCACCTCTGGGGAGGACCAAGTGACCACACTCTGAACTGGCTGGCAGGGATTATCCACCCTCTCAAAACCATGGCCAGAGTGCAACCAGCATCCACGTCCCAGCTGTCAGCTCCCCTCAGGCCCTCCCTCTTAGGGAAACCTGTGTCCTGTATTGGTGGTATTCAGGAAGAAACACGTGTGTTCCATTTTGTTTATGGCTGAATTTTTGTGTCCCAACCCAAACACCTCTATCCACTGGTCCTGTTCAGTGTTTTGGGGCATTTTTGTCACATCCAAACAACCAGAGGCCAATATTGTCCCACTCCAGGCTACCCTTTCTCCATCAGGGGCCAATGTGTGAGCCCATGGGCCGGGTTTGATGTGAGCCCAGCACATCCCACTCTCACCTGCTCATCCTCTGGTCTCACAGGCACGGGGTCTCCAGTCAAGGGATTTAATTTGTTTTCCTGGGAAGAGAAAGGACAGGAGAGGTTTGCTAGAAACCACCCTGAAGACAGAAATACCCAGCCAAAAAAGGCCGTGTCATGAATTATATCACGGGTAGGGACTGCTACAGTTTCCCGTCCTTGAAAAACTGGCAGAGGCAACCCCCTGTGTCCAGGTGAGCAGGCCAAGGCCTTTGCCTCTTGCCTGTTCCTGTTTTTCAGTGAGGATGTCATTTAAGCAAGGGCTGCTGAAGTGACCCTTTCTTCTGAGCCACAGCCAGAGCCCAGAGCAGGAAAGTGAGGATCAATGTCTCTGGTGTCTTGGGGCACCTTTGTCCAGGTGTGTGACCCTGGACTGCCTGAGCACCCCATCTTTCCTCTAGGAGGTGAGCTGAGGAGTCCCAGTGCCCTCCTGGGCCTGGGGGGCTGAGCCCCTTTGCTAGAGCCAGGGAAGAAGATGGTAAGGAAGAGTGAGAAGGTTTCCCAGGATAAATGCTTACCCAGGCTGAGTGCCATGGGAGGAAGAGCAATAGCCCCAGAATCCTCCTGAGTGTGTTTAGGCCTGGCCTTTGCAGTCCATTTATTCCTTGGTTTGTGCTTCTCCAATAAATATCATTAATTCCTTGGCACTTGAATGCATGGAAAGGCTTAGGAAGCATCTGACACAGCAAAGTCCATTGCTTTTTATTCCCATTTCCTGCAAAACCTCTCCCATTGCTTATTGCTTCAGATTTTCTAAGAAACTGCAGCAAATTCCTTGGCTTTTGCTCCAAAAAGAAACCACTCTGGTTTTCAGCTGAACACCTGTGGATGTGTCTGACATGAACAGAAATCCTCCTGCTGCTGTATCCTGTCCACAGGGCTGCTCCTTGAGGTGCTCAGGGCTGTAGCACCTGGTTTTCAGGGCTGTGCAAAGGAACACAGCAAGCTCCAAAGCTTGTGTGCAGGGTGACAAAGGCTGTGTGTGAGAACTTCCTGGCCAAGGGGCTCACTCTGACCAGGAAAGCAGAGCAGGAGGGAGAGCTGCAGGCAGGAAATCCTTTCAAAGTGACCCCACAGGTGCACAGAGCTGCTGTGAAGGTCTCTCCTTTAGCCAGGACAGCAGAGTCTCCTGAGAGGCCAAGTGGCACAAAGCTTGTGTCCTCTCAGCTGCAGTGGAGAGGGATGAAACCCTGACTGCTCAGCCCTTCAAAGGCGAGGAACTACCTCATTACCACGAGGTCACGCTGGGAATTGCATCCTTCTGCCCCTTTCCAGTCCTGTAGTCATGCTCAGCGTTTCACACATCAAACCAGTCTCCACCAGCTTTCCATCGTGCCCAGGCTCAGCATCTGCACAGGATGGGGATGCAAGTGTCAGCTGCTTCCCAGGGGCAGCCACTCCTGTGTCACTCACATGGCAGTGTCAGTGATGGTGAGGTGCCACTTTGCCATTTCCTTCTCATTCAGCAGAGAGAGTTTTTCTGGGTGGTCAGGATGCCTCACCTCTCCCTTCAGACTGGCATGCTGTAAAAAGAGGTGTGGAGAATCTACTCAAGGACTGGATGGGCTGGAGGAGACCTCCAGAGGTTGCCTCATCCCAGTACCATGTGCCACATCAGCACCTACTTTAGTGATTTCAGTGAGAGGCATCATCATCTCCCCAGGGTTTGCATCACAGGATCATGAAACGGCTCAGGTGGGACCTGTTCCAGCCCCCCTGCCATGAGCAGGGTCCCTTCCATTAGACCAGGCTTCCCAAGCCCATCCAGCCTGGCCTTGGACACTCCAGGGCTGTCCTGCTTTAAAGGCTCTGCAGATGTTAGTGTCTCACTGCAGATCCTCAGTTCCCATGTCCTGTCCTCCAAGCCCTGTCCTGGGCCAGGTCCTGCCCTCCTGGGGGTTCCTTGGGGTTCAGGGATGCTTTGGGATGAAATGAGTGAGGCACAGAGCAAGGAGCCTCTCACCCAGCAGGAAGGAGCCGGAGAGTGGGAATTAACAAAAAAAAAAAAAAAAAAATTATCCCCAAACTTTCATGGCTTTGTTCTGATTATTTTACTCTTTTCACGAAAATTTAATGTTGATTCTCCCTCCAAGCCTGCTCATAAATCAAACTGTGCAAAAAATTATGACTTTTGAACCTTTCTGCTGGAGGAAGCAAATATGATGACTCTCCTCCCACCCACCAACATGCGTGCACAGACCACTGCTTTTTCCTTGTGAAAAGTCAGTAATTTTTTTGGATGAAATTCCATCTCTGCTGAATTCTGTGAAGTGAACCATGGATCTTCATTTTTAAGTCTCTTGATTAACCACAGAAGTCATAGCAGCTGCTTGTAAAGGCAAAAGACTGAGTGAGCCAAGAGACAGAAGGGGAGACAATTTTTTTTTTAGGAATTACTCCATTCCTGACAACTTCCATAAGCACAAAGAAGAGTCATGGGAAAAATAAAGGAAAAAAACCCCAGTTAAAGAATCAGCCAGACTTTCTGTAGCCACTGAAGTCGGCTCTTTTGGCTGCACAGCACTACTCCCAGTGGCTGGCAGCCCTGAGAGCCTGTGAAATATTGTGTGTGTACTTCTGCCTGTCCTGTCATGTCCTGACCAGCATTGTCCAGGCGGGAGCAGGAGCTGGGAGGGAGACCCGGGGCTGGGAGATGGTGCTGGGGCAGGAACCCCCTGTGTGCCCCTGCTCGAGGGGAGGGTGGTGGGTGCCAGCCCAAACTGGGGTCAAACTTGTACTTACCTTTTCTGTACATGTCAATATTCAAACATATCCATGAATAAAGCACACATGCATTTTCCTGACCCCTCACTCCTGCCTGACATGCCAGCTTGTCCTGGATGCTGCTGAGCTCTGCTCCTGCCCTGGAAGGGCAGCTGGGAGAAACTGGGCAATGTTCTCTGGGGGCTGGAAGAGTGGTGGGGCTCAGATGAGCCGTGCTTGGCTGGAATCATGGAATCCTAGAGTATCCTCAGCTGGGAGGGACCCGCAGGGAGCATCCACCCACCCCTGTCCCTGCTCAGGCACCCCAAAATCCCACCCTGGGCATCTCTGGCAGCGCTGTCCAAGCGCTCCTGGAGCTCGGGGCTGTGCCCATTCCCTGGGCAGTGCCAGCACCCTCTGGGGGAGGAAACTTTCCCTGAGCTCCAGCCTGAGCTGCCCTGGCCCAGCCCCAGCTGCTCACTCAGGTCTTGTCCCTGGTCCCAGAGAGCAGAGATCAGAGCTGCCCTCGGGAGGAGCTGCAGACGGCTCTGAGGGCTCCAAACCCCGCCTCAAACCCAGTTCCAGACCCAGCCCCAATCCCAGCTTCAATCCCAGCCCAAATCCCAGCCCCAGACCCAGCGCCAGTCCCGTCTCCCAGCAAGGAGGGGTGACAGGGGCAAACCAGCTCTGCTGGGATGATGGAGAGCCACCAGTGCCATCAGGGAAGGAGACACGAGTCCCCACACCAGTCCTGGGGCTGTTTGTGCAGCCTGCGGGGCTGAAACATGCACAGGTTTGGGAAAAATCTGAGCGGGTTTGGCTCAAAGCTGGGGCCAGCACAGGAGGAGGGAAGCAGTGCAAGATACAGCAGAGATGGGAATAATTGCACCTGCAGTCAGGGAACTGTGGAGCCACTGGTGCCAGGATGTCACCAGTGTGCCACAGAGTGGAAACAACTGGGAAGGGCTGGTGCTGCACCCTGTGCTGGGCACAGAGGAAGGGAGATGGAGGAGAAGGGAGGGTGGTGGGTCATGCCAGCCAGGAAGGCTTCTGCTCATGCCATGAACATCCGTGAGCTATTCTTGGCAACTCAAAAAAAAACCAGGAAAATTGATTAGAGGTAAATGGAATGTTTTCTTGCCAATTCTGGGTAGGGGAAAAAATTTGAAAATACAAGTACATAAATTTTTTATAAAAATAACGAGTAAAATTCAAGTCAGTTCTTAAAGTGAGTTCAAGGTTGAACACATAAATGTTGCACTTCTTCCTCCCATAAATCACGTTTGCCTCCATGTGTGCATGGAGCAGCTGAGGATGCAGATGAGGAGCAGAACCTGAGGGTTAGGGAAGGACTTGGACTCTCCTCAAAGCCTTTTCCCTCCCCACAGTGCCCAGGCTGGGCTTTGCTGACTCAAAGGACAATTCCTGTGGAGGTTCCAGCCAGATGAACCTGGAACGTGCCCTGGAAGCCCTGCAGGGCTGAGGGGCTTTCCCTGGCCCTTGCAAGCAGCTGCTCGAGCAAGGTCAGCAGCCAGAGCTGGGCTGGAGGAGCTGCAGGGGGACCTGGATTCAAGGAGCTCTCAGGAGTCCCCAGTGAGACTCCCCAGGCTCTGCACAGGGACAGCACGTGGGGCTCTGGGATGGAGCAACTGGCTCCAAGAAAGCCTGGAAATCACCCTAAAGTTAGGGTGAGGAGATTCTGGAGCAGGAGAAGCACTATTAGCTGGAAGAAGCTCTGGCTGACCCTCAGTTCTTCCCTGTCTCTGGGTCTGGGTGTGGTTTTGGGGTTGCTGGCTGTGCCCACAACAAAGCTGAGCACCCCTCCCTCCCACAGCCCCAGACATTAAACACTGGGCAAGGAGCACATGAACTGATTTTTCCACTTTCCCAGAGAAAAGATCTCACCTTTTCTTACCTCACCTGTGTGGCCCCCAGGACAGGACAGAGCTTGGAGCAGCCTGCTCCAGTGGAAGGTGTCCCTGCCCATGGCAAGAGAGTGTTTAAAGTCCAGATGGTGTTTAAAGTCCCTTCCAGCCCAAACCATTCCATGTGTCCATGACAAACCTGGGGCAGCACGGCAGGTTTGGAGGAGAGACCTGCAGACAGGACCCACAGTCCCCATCACACTGTGGCTGCAGACACAGCACGAGTAAAATCCTGCAGCTGAGGTTCAACTGCTGCAAGGGGATGTAGAAATCAGAAACAGCAATTTACCACACATTATCTCCAAGCAAGCAGTGCTAAAATGCTGATAGGGATGGAGACATCTTGCTTTGGTTATTAAAACACTGAAATTCTGCAAAAATAGTGGATGTTTGCCAGAGGGAAAAGCTGCAGAATTAGCTCTGACATGAAAAATGTTTAAGTCATTTCGTGGACTTTTTTCTAAGGGGAAGTGGAAATGATTTCTGGTGGGAGCAAGGATCCCAGGGAATGTGTCAATGGAAATCCCGCCAGTCACTCTGTTGGAGGCACAGGCACACTCTGTTGGTGGCTGCAGCCTGGAAGGCAGAGCTGATAAACAGCCAGCTGCAGGTGGGATGGATGGATGATGGATGCATGGATGGATGGATGGATACCCCAGGCATTTCCATGCTCTGCTCCAATTCCCCATCCAGACAGTACTTCATGGTCAGCCACCACAATCCAGACCTACCCAGTGAAATTCTGCTTCCAAACTGAATTCAGGGATCAGCATGAGGACCAGGAGAGATTAAATCCCATCCTCCCATGGCATTGCTGGTCGCCATGGCTGGGGGGAGATCAGAAACAGCCCCTGCCCTCACAGATTTGTGGAGCTGTACCTGAGCTTCTTGTCAGCAGCAGGGAAATAGAGAGGGGAAAGGTGCTGTCCTTCTTGCTAGAGCCAGAGTGGCCCAGTCAGTGGTTTTTTGGCTAAATTCCCTGCAGATGTGGTTTCTGAATTATTCATGTGGCCCAGAAACACAGAGAGGAGGGGGAAGGAAGGGCCTGATCCTGCAGCTGATCATAGACTCATGGAATAGTTTGAGTTGGAAGGGGCTGTAAAGACCATCTAATTCCAGCCCCTGCCATGGCAGGGACACCTCCCACTGTCCCAGGTGCTCCCAGCCCCAGAGTCCAGCCTGGCCTTGGGCACTGCCAGGGATCCAGGGGCAGCCCCAGCTGCTCTGGGCACCCTGTGCCAGGGCCTTACACTGTCACAGGGGAGAATTTATTCCCAGTATCCCATCCATCCCTGCCCTGTGGCAGTTGGAAGCCATTCTCCCTTGTCCCAGCCCTACATGCCAATGAAAAACATCAATTCCAATGCAGTTTGTGCCCTGAGATCTTGTTCTTTGTTTATGGGGAAGATTTCTCTCTTCTGAGACATCTCTAGTGCAGATCCCAAATCCCAAGCTTGTCACTGAGTCTCAGGAGTCACCAAGGAGAAGAGGTGCCTGTAGGACATCATGTACCTTACCTCAGAGCTTCCATAGGGTGACAATGGTGTCCCAAAATCCCGTGGCCAAGGGTGTTGGGACTCTGACACAGCCTGGGGATGTGTTGCTGTTCCCAGCCACCCTGCAATGGGGAACATGAGGAGCTCAGCCCACCTCCAGTGATGCTGACACCTGGGTCCAGCTGCCTCATTACCAGCCAGAAAAATCACCAGCAGGTGCTCTCACCTCATTAGAAAATCTGCCCCCACCTCATGCCTTTGGCAAGATCTCAGTGGTACCACTCTGTCCCTGCAATCCCTGCTTTGCTGCTTGATTAGTTCAGAAACCAAAACCCCCAGGGAGAAATTCAAGAATCTGCTAACTCTTTATCCCAAATGGCAATTGGCTATGGAACTGGCTCTTTTGTACAACTCTCTTCCTCCTCTCTTCCCATCAATGGGGAAAAGGAAATGTTGGTGTTTCTGCCATGCTGTAGATGATTTACCACCAACCAGCCATGTGGAACTACCCAAGAGCTGCCCCAAGCCCCACCTTTTCCTGGGGGTTTCTTCCACCCAGCCTCCACTCCAGGATTTCTGGGGAGTTAAATTGGGTTTCAAAAAGACTTAAAGTCCCTTCTTGCTGTGAGTGGTTGATATTTAAGGTTTGTGGAAAGAAAACTGGATCTCAAATTCCTCTCTGGCTCCTTACCCAAAAGCATTCATTAATGACAGCTGAAGACAAAGACCATCATCCTGGATGGACAAAAGCCTTGGAAAACCTCCATGTTCTCTTCTCTTCCAGCCTCTTTTCTTTGCTACAACACAAGAAAAATCAGAGCAGGGATGAAAAATGGCTCCAGCCCTCTGTGGTTTTTCCTGCTGTCCAAAATAAATTTAAAGCAGCTCTAAAACCACTACCCCCTGCCCATTTCATTTCAAGTCTGGACACCCCACGCTGTGCTGTCAGCCTGGCATCCCCTGCTCAGCTCTGCAGCAATTGCTGGAATTGGGCTCCTGCATCCCAGTTTAATGCCATGGAATGAAGCAGCACAACAGCCTTCGGAGGCGACTGTGGCTGAAACCCTCATGGCTCATAAATGTCAGGTTCAACTCTGCTTCATCCCAGCAGTGCTTAATTCCAAAGTTGGAGAGTGACATAAAAATAAATGGGGAGCAGCGGATTGCGTCCCGGCAGGGCTCGAGCGCGGCTGCCAGGGTGTCACAGATCAAGTGACAGCTTGAGACAAGCCCTGCCTCAGGCACAGGCTTTTGGCAGCAGCTCTGCTTAGGTGACCTGCACCTCAATCCCTCTGGCTCGAGAGATCCTAAGGCTGCTGATTAGGGCTATTATAAAATGTGTTATTTATTGAGCAGACAGGAGGTAACAGACAAAAGGCCTTGAACAGTTCCTGCACAGTACAAAATAAGAGAGCTGCTGAGAGATTACATAAAACAGTGCACAACATTGAGCTTATTGTTATATATTAAATATATATTGTTGTATATTATAGTTATATACATTAAAGCTAGCAAAGGCACAGTAGAGAACAGGAGTCAGTGGAACTTACCACCCGTAGAGTGCACAGAGTCCTTCCACTCAGCCCTCGAGAGAGTAACCACAAAATTGATGTCCCAGCTTTGGGGAAAAGCCCCACAGATTTCTAGGGAATGTGCAGAAGACTTTTGCTTTGTGAAAGTTTGGTGTAGCTTTTGTAGTTTGTAAAGTGGAGTGTCTGTCAGTCAAAAATTCCAGCTGATCTTTCCACAGCAAGATGTTTATTGTCACTAGCAGTGTCACTTCCCCAGTGCCCGAATAACCACAAGGCAGGCAGTCTTTAGTGAGTTATTTCACCAAACTGCAAGCGTTTGTGAAGGGCAGGGGCCTTGCAGCAGCTAACAAAGCACGGGTGGGTCCCTGTGGTGGAAGATGTCCTGATGCACAGGGGTGGGAGAGGAGCAGCCACCTCTGCCTCCCTCTCCAGCTGCTGTGTGTGTCTGGAACAGCAGCTGGTGCCAACACTTGATAAATCATCAGCAAAATTTGGAATACAGCTTCCATGGGGGAGAGCTTTTTCTCTTTGGATTTAAACAAGAAATTTACTGGAAAAAATTATGATTAGTGAGAGTAAAAAGGGAAGGGGCTGAGATTTTATAGCTCCGTTGGGGTTGTGTCAGGAGGGGCAGTGGAGGAGCAGCTCTGATTTCTGCTCTCTGTGACAGGGACAGGGAACGCCCGGAGCAGGGCAAGGGAGGGTCAGGCTGGAGGTCAGGAAAGGTTCTTCCCCCCGAGGGGCACCTGGGGGAAAGTGAACCTGAGGGTAGAAATGGAACCTATTTAATGACTGTCTCTGTCTTAAAAACCTACAGATTTAACTCTTTGAATTACATCCATCCATCCCCCATCCAGAGGACATGTCCCTCCTTTCTCCTCCCAAATCCAGCACCTGCCAGGAGTCCACTGATACCCCCCCAGCAGAACAGAAACTCACCTTCACCTCAGCCAGAAGCCTTCAAAACACTTTAAATTATTTCCCCCCCCCCCCAAGAACGTAAATAAGAGGGAAATTTTAACCAGATCATCTACTTTTTATTTCAGAGGAAAGATTTGCATTATTTACTTTTATTTATATACATGTACTTCACATTTGTATTTAAAATGCACAGACCTCCCAAGAATTTTCTCGTTCCGGCTTTAAATTAGCTGTTATTTTACAATACAAAAAATTATACCAAAAAACTGCAATCCTAAATGTGTGTATGTATAACACCCACAACCCCAGCAATGAAATAGTTTACAATACTTGCTCCTATTTACATATGAATGCAATAAATGCTAAATTATACATATTAACAAACTAAGCTCAAGTCTGAACACAGATAAGAATCATAAATAATTACAGAACAAAGAGGGGAAAAAAATCCAGAATACAATTAATTCAAGGATCTTAGTTTAAAGAACATTTATTGTGCACAAATTTCAGAGTAATATAAAACTCTTTTTTTTCTTTTCTTTTTTTTCTTTTCTTTTTTTTTCTTTTTTTTTAAAGGACTGACATGTGATACACTCTGCGACAATTGTTATTGTTCTCTTTTTTTCTACTGGTGAGGTTTGTGGAATCAATACTGAATGGAGAGGAAATGTCTAAAGAATTCTAGTACCTGGAAGACGCACACAAATAGTCTGTGTGAACAAAGAAACAGACTGAACAAAACCTGCCCTGATGCAGAAAAAATCAGCAGATACACATACTGTAGTAGTCCTGGCATGGAAACTCAGCTTGTTTCAGCAGCTACCAACAGAAAAAGCAGGAATTTGTCTAAAATTGCAAAGAACACACCCAAAAACGAGGAGCACACCCCGAGCCATCCCTTCCCTCCCTTCCCAGCCCAGCCCAGCCCAGCCCAGCCCTGTCCCCCTGTCCTGCAGCTCCAGGGGGCTCTGCCAGGGCAGCCGCTCCTCCCTCCCCTGGGTGTTCCCAGATGGAGAAACCCGGGAGGGGCGCAGGGGCTGCCCTGGGCACGCTGAGCCTGCTGGTGCTGTCTCACACACAGTTCAATATCAATGAATCCCAGTCAATAGCAGTAAATCCCAGTTATTATCAATAAATCCCAGTTAATATCAATAAATCCCAGTAATTATCAATAAATCCCAGTTTCCCGTGGGAAGGGGCCGAGGGCTCTGGATGCAGCTGTGCCTGTCCCCAGCTCAGGGTCTCCTGGAGAAGGAAAAGCAGCTGGAACAGCTGGAGCAGCACAGGAGGGGGCAGCCCAGCCCATGGCACTGGAGCCCCGGGGTATGGAGAAGGCCCCAGGTTTGGTTCCAGCCCCAGTTCCTCCTTTGAGCTCACGCAGGGCTGAGCAGGCTGAGCCATTTACAGCACCCCACAAAGCCCAGCAGGGCCCGGGCACCCTGGGCACGTTCCTGCACAGAGCTGGAGCTCCCGGGCACCTCCAGGACACAAAGCACCCTCAGGAGGGTGGATCTGCCAGCAGAGGCTGTCCACGGCTCCACACCACTGAATTTGGGACATTACGTGCCACGGCTTGATGTTCATCACAGGCATTTCCCATCATAAATAGCTTTATTCTGGTAATTTCACTACAACGCGTTTTAAGCCCAGGGAAAGTGATAGTAACAACTGAAAAGTTGTGTCTCATAAATATCCTTGTATCCAAAATATTGAGCCAGAGAGTGGCAAGGTCATGCTACACCTGCCCAGAAAAAATTCTGGGCTAAAATCCATGGAAAATGGTGAATTTAAAAAAAAAGGTGTTATTTGGAGATCCACTGGCACCATTGTTTTCTCAAAGAAAAGAGCCCCAACAGTTCTGAAATTTCATTACTGATTTTTTTAAAGGCTCCTCTCAGAGAATGAAAATCTTCTGAGGGTCGAGATGTCAAATGCTGAATTTCAGCCAGTCATAAACACCTGTAATAGTGATTTTGAATGGAAACACTGCCACAATTTTAGTAACAAAGGCCTTAAACTAATGATTTAATCCTCCACGTAGTGACCACTTTAAGGACCTTTATTACTTGTATCCAAATGTTGCTTTTCCCTCTTTCAAATGGAAAAACCATTATTTAACTTGGTTTCTACATTAAAGTGAAATACATTTGAACACACAAAAGTCAAGTTATGCCTCCCTGCTTTGCAAGATATCACGATATAATCTGGTGTTTAAAGCTCTGGAAAGTTATCTACTACTGATCAGATGAAGGAGTTATTAAGACAAAACTCATACATAATTTAAAATAATCAAAAATACATTCAATATTTTTTCTGGTTTATATACACTTTAAATCTCTCCATGTTCTGTACGTTACTGTAGAGTTTATGTACAAGTGCAAAATCTGTGTGCCATTTGTCATTTATTTACAGATTCTCCCATGAAATAAGGTTGTTCTTTCTCCCCCACCCCACCTCCAAATGAAATAAACCCAAAATTCCTTCACTTTTGATACTGGCCTGGTGACAAACTGCCAGCAATTCCTCCTTCCCCAAGCCCTTCCCATGTTCTTCCCTGTTTACCTCTAAGCTGGGATGAAACTGCACCAGAGCTATGTATGAGAATTCTCTTCTCCCTCATCAGGATGGAGATCAGATGCAGGGTAGAGCTACATCCTGAAGGAGCCAGTTCCTTTTAGTCATGTAAGTAACTCTTGTTGCTCTATTTACATTTTTTGGTTCTGATACACCTTGACTTTGATCATTTTTGCTCATTTTTTCAGTATCTGACACCTCATTTTGGGCACACTCCTGGCACACTGGAGGCTTTGCAGACCAGACAGCCCAGATCTCCAGGAGTGAGAAAACGTCCCAAACTCTGTATTTATGTCTTTTTATTAATGTAAAAATCTATCACCCCTCCAGGCCTACGGTTCTGAAAGCTGTTTGTGATCAGGAAAACCCAACAACTTTAAGCACCTGCCCAAGAGCTGTCCTGAAGAGGGAAACTCAAGCACTGGGGCTTTCACCATCCAGGCTGGCAGCTCTCCTCCCAAAAACAGCAAGAAGAAATCTGCAAACATCAGGATGTGCATCGTGGCTGAAAATACACAGTAACAGGGAAGGGATTTCAGTCAGTCTTATTTCTCCAGTTCAGATTAACCCTATCACTGAGCAAGTTAGAAAATATTATCAGGAGATGAATCTGTCTGAGGTAATCTGTGCATCAGGTAAAACTTAAATTGCCTAAATCCCTTCATTCTAAGACAAATCTGAACCCTTTTCTGATCATAATTCCTTCTTCCCACAGAGCACTGAAACGTCTAGTTTAGAAACAGATGCATTTATATATATTTATATATATAATGCATTTTCCCAATATTTTTCTGCAGTCCCATTGCACTTGTTAAATGACACATTAAATCAGAATTATCATCCACCACAGTCCTTAAGCCATCAGGCTGTTCCCATCACCACTGTCTGGACACACACAGCAATTCACCTCTTTATTGCAATGCTGCCAGGCTCCAAAGAGCTTCTTCAAAATACATGGTTAGGAAAAAAACCACCCCACAAATGAATGGCTGACACGTGACTGATCACCAGAACACGCACAAAACAGGAGCAGTTTTTGGGTTTCAGTTTGGAAAGGTGCTGCCTGGCCAGACCCAAGAGCACTTCCCTTCCACGTGTTACTTCTTCATTATTAAATATCAGATGTCCTCCACAGCAGCTCAGTGACCTGGGGAACCCACAATGATGGATGGAGCCATAATCACACACCTCATGTGGCACCTTCACTGACACCTTCCACCACTGCAGCCCCCCGGCCGTGTGGGCCTGTGCCACATTCCAGGGACACATGGACACCACCACACACAGATGGGTGGGCTCAGTCCAACCTTGAGCCTCAAACCACAATCCCAGCTTGGCAGAGCAGTTCAGATGGTTTGATGCACCCCCAAACACCAAACCTTCTCTTTGCTGTTTGCAAGTCTCATCCTTTCACCAACCAGCGACTTCTTCAACCTCTAACAGAGCTCAAGCCACACAAGAAGTACCAGGATCTGATCGTGTAGAACTCAAACCTGTGGCAAAACAAAGCTGCTCTGCTTGATCTTTACTTAGAGTTCTTTTTTTACTTCATCCTCAAGTGCCCTGGCACCCGGAGCGTTGCTTTTTACACCCTGTAAGAAGATGGAGCAAACCATAACCACTGGGGAGCAATGCCTCCAAGCTCAGCTCTCATCCAGAGGATGGCAGGAGGGAAGGGGGAGGAAAGAGGCCAAAATCAGAAAAATGTGATGTCTCTGACCTGGAACACAGACTGCTTCTATGAAAATGCTGGTGAAACCGGGAGTTTTCTTATGGGATACTGAAACTCTACGTGCCTTCCAGGTATTTGCACCTGGGTGAGTATTTGGTTGGTCAGGAAAATGTGATTTTCCTCTGACTGCATGGGACAGAGGACACAGAGTGCCTTGGGTGACTCTAGATGTGAGTATACATACCTTTAAAGGAATTTAATTATGTTAAAAAGCAGCGTGTGTAGCAGTCTCCTCACTCCCTAGATCTGTTCACGCCTAGGCACTTGTGTGTGGTGTACTCCAAGCAGGTTAAGACTATGTAAACACTGAGTCTTTCCAAAGCAAGATCCAACTTTCCAGTTATTTCATGGGGCCTGAGCAACATCAACCTTTAAACCATCCCAGCTTTTGCATTCCTGGACCATGATGACTACAAAAAGGCTGTGCCTGGAAGAGAGTTCCACTGAAATAATGAGGGAACAGTTAAATATTAAATGAAAACAAAGAATGAAGATGCTTTGAAGATTAATAGTAGTGTTTATGTGTTGAGAGCTGACACCTGTAAACACTGGATCTTTTTCTTTTGTACAGTTTGATAAATACAGAACTACAAAGCACTTTCCATGTAGAAACCTGAGTGTCATTCATTGGACTACTGTTGTATTTACACTGACCAGGAGTGGCGGCGTTGGACCTCACCGCACCTGCAACGAAATCATTCTGCTTTAAACTTGAAGAAAACAAAGGAGCAATCTGAAGCCATGTGTCAGTAAAACTTAAGTGGAGCAGTTGTCAAATAAAGCCAACTAGCACGTAGATGAGAGAAAAAACCGGGTTCAAGGAAGTTGTGTTTTTTTCCGGGTGCTTCTAGTCTCTTGGGACACGACTTAGAAATCTTCCTCCTCCTTGGTATTACTTTTCCATTGTGTTTAAAACCCTAGACAGTTTCTGATGTCCATGCATCAAATACAGGTTCCTGGCTGTGCAGGGGGCTGCTGCTTCCGATTTCGGACGGCGCCCGACTTCTCTTTGTAGGCAATTGGCATCTGTTGTGAAATGTCCACCAGAGCACTGGCCACGGCGAGACCTGGCACAGAACACACATCACCACAACAGCCACAGCAACAAACCTGCACAAAGAGCTCAGAAAACCCCTCCAGGCCACAAAGGGTGTAGAATTTTTTTAATAAACTAGAAAAGTGTTGTGGCCCAAGAATTAAGCTCCAGCCAATATTCTGAAAGGAGCTGAAATACTGCATGTTTAATTAGAAGCAACAGCAGGAGAAAAAGACACAATAAGGGTGGGTATTAGTGGATGTAAAGCTCTAAATGTGGAAGCCTCAACCCTTAATATTGAAGGTGTCTTTCTCTGCATCAGTATATGGACTACAATAAACCTGAAAGCAAATGTGCACGGAGGCTTCACTGCCCTTCCCGGGGATACATCACCTCTGCAACCTCCTCATAGCAGATCAGGGAGTCATGGAATGGTTTGGCTTCAAAGGCACCCTAAAGCCCATCCAGTTCCACCCCCTGCCATGGGCAGGGACACCTTCCACTAGCCCAGGGTGCTCCAAGCCCTGTCCAACCTGGCCTGGAAAATTCTAGAGATGGGGCAGCCACAGCTGCTCTGGGCACCCCATGCCAGGGCCTCCCTGCTCTATTCACAGACAAACCACATCTGGGACTTAGCTCAATCCAGCTCAACACCTCAACACCAAACCATCCAATTCAAACCCTGCCTACTCTTTTTCCAAAGCCTTTGCTTCACCAAGCCCACTGGGGAACCCCAGTTAAATCCCACACTGCCCAGGAGATGATGTCCCAGTGCCCTGACACCAGGTTTGGGTCTGAAGGGGTTGAGAACAAGGCTGGATGGGGAAAAGCTCTTTGTCCAGAGCTCCTGAGAGGAGGGCAGAGATGCTCTGAAAGGACTTGTAGTGACAGGACAAGGGGAATGGTTTCGGACTGACAGCGGACAGGGTTAGATGGGATAGTCTTCCCTGTGACATGGGGGAGGCCCTGGCACAAGCTGCTCTGTGGCTGCTCTGTGGTTTGCAGCAACCTGGGATAGTGGAAGGTGTCCCTGCCCAGGCAGGGGGTGGAACTGGATGATCTTTAACGTCCCTTCAAACTCCAATCTTTCCATGCTTCTGTGACTTGATGTTCCCCTGCAAATGGAGCTGGGAACTAAGTTGGATAGGCCAAGTGACAAGTTACCTTCACAGGTCCCTACTGCAAACATGGCCCTACCACATCCCTCTGTCCCCCACCCAGCTGTTAATTAAAGCATAGTCCAATATCAAATGTTCATCCACCAATTGACCTTAGTAATTAACCCAAAACTCATGTTGGAAGCCAGCAGTGCCCAGACCAGGGAGCCTAAAATACCTCGAGCACATCCCAAGCTGAACTGTGGCTACAGCAGCTGCTGTGGGATCAGGAAAGGTGAACCTGTAAGGCTGGGGAAGGAGTCCAGAGTTAATTCCAAGCCACCAGAGACAACAGCAATGCTCACCTGACTGTCCTGGTGGTGGAATACCCCCAAGCCCTCGAGGCAGCCTCACGAAGACGGAGAGAACGGCTGCTTTGTTCCCAAAGCAGGGCTCCAGCGCGATGGGCTTTGGTACAGTCTGCAGCAGGGGAAGCAGGGAGAAAACAAATGTTAAACAGCGTGTTACACCCTCCCTCCTCCCCCAGCATCACTCCTCCAGCTCCTACAAGCCCCAGGGCATGAACCACCATGAACCACGCTGCTGTGCTGGGCAGATTTCCAGCACACAGCCAGCAAAGCTAAAACCACTGTCAGCAACAATCAAAACACGAGTCATCACCAGAAAACACATTCACTTAATAAAAATCAGGCTATTAAAAAGTCAAGCACTACACAAGGCTTGTATTTCTCCCTAAATTCAATAACAAAGGAGCAGCTTATGTAATCAACAGGACTGAGGGTTTGTTCCATCGACCCCATCAGCAGCCTGTCACTGATATCAGCACGCACCACCATGGCCATTCGACACTCCAAATTCTATTTCCACAATTTAAGTCCATGTACCACCTTAACAGCACTCTATGCATTAACAGAGTAAAGAACATTTTCCCAAGAACAAAAATAAGTGTTCAAGGCCAGGCTGGAGGGAGCTTGAAGCAACCTGGTCTAGTGGAAGGTGTCCTTGTCCATGGCAGGGGGAATTAGACGGGCTTTAAGGGCCCTTTCAGTCTGTGATTCTAATGTATAATAGGTGGTCAGCTTTCTCCCTGGAGGAGCAGAGGATCGGATCCCTTGCTGACCCTCAGTGTCTGTGACCATCTCCCACTGCACTCTTGTGAAGATTTTACCTGAATGATCAACAGCCAGCTTCAGAATGCCATCAGAAAGCCAAAATGCAACAGCCCAGCCCAGAAACTAAAGTGTGTTCTCAGCTGGGCCCCAACTCCACACACAGGTACACAGGATCAGTGCTACTGTGGGCTGCAATAACAGATTAGGATGCAAGTGTTCACCAATGATTACAGGTTCAGGAGAGTTTCTTCTTTTGTTCCACACCAGCTAAAAAAGCTGAGAAACACAATTTTACCCAATACACTGGGTGCTTTCTGTTTTCTTCTTTAGTATGGACAAATTCCACTCTGCTGTTAATGAAATAATTAGTTCTTTTTCCATCAGGCATCAAACTACACCATAGTACTCAAATATTCAACAGAAACTCAATGCAATGCAAGCCATGAAATGCCTGAACAGGAGTCAAACATGCTGTTAAATTACTGCTGCTCAATAAAGAAGACAAAAGGAGACAACAGCAAGCAAAATGAAACTTAAAACTTTCCAAATCTCTCATTTACTGCAATGATTGCAGCAGTGTTTGTTGGTCTGTGCCAGGCAGATAAATACATGCTACACGGGCTGGATGATGGAAGCTGCTGCCTGCCTGGTTTATGACAGCAGGTTTCTTCATCTCCCTACCCCCAGCAAAGGGACCCAACTCAGAGTAAAGCTTTTCCCAGAAGGAAACAAGCACACCGTGATGCTGGATCCCAGAGGCAATGGAGGGAGCTCGGAGAAGGAGCTGCAGGAATAGAGCCCATGGATTTCTGCCTTATGGGAGGAGCAAGAACACAGCACAAAGCTGATTTTCTTCTGGAGAGACTCAAGTATATTACTTATTCCACTGCTAATGAAACACTTCTGCTGAATTCTAGAGCTTGGAGGATGGCACTTGGGTTACAGAGAGCTCTTGTGCTCACCCTCAGCACTGAGCAGAACGGGCAGCAAGGACCACGCAGAGAAGTGATGGAGGGACTGAAGGAGCAACTGAATAATAGACTGTATTTTTTAATACTTTTTAATGTATTTGTTTTCAATGGATTAATGGCCCCAGAGCTGCTGCAGGGCTGGAGCCCCTCTGCTCTGGAGCCAGGCTGGCAGAGCTGGGAATGTTGCCCTGGAGAAGGGAAGGCTCCAGGCAGAGCTCAGAGCCCCTGGCAGGGCCTGCAGGGGCTCCAGGAGAGCTGCAGAAGGGCTGGGGACAAGGCCTGCAGGGACAGGAGCCAGGGAATGGCTCCCACTGGGAAAGGGGAGATTGGGCTGGGATCTTGGCAAGGAATTCCTGGCTGGGAGGGTGGGCAGGCCCTGGCACAGGTGCCCAGGGAAGCTGTGGCTGCCCCTGGATCCCTGGCAGTGCCCAAGGCCAGGCTGGACACTGGGGTTGGAGCCCCCTGGGACAGTGGGAGGTGTCCTGCCATGGCAGACCATGGAAAGATGACCTTTAGAGTCCCTCCCAACCCATGAGGATGCTCAGCAGCACATTCACCATCCTCCAGCCAACCTGCAGAAACAGGAGGCAGGAAAATCCATCTCAGGGGTCACCGAATCCAGCCCTCTACTAACACAGGCAATGGCACATAAAAGCAGAGTTCTCTGCTTTAAGGGTGGTTACACTTTCAGCCTGTGCCATCACCTCTGGGAGACCTTTCCAGATCCCCTGGTCTGGATCTCACCACTCTGCCACCAGAAACTTTCTTTTAACCTCAAATCGTTCACACTTCAATTTATTCATCTGCCTCATGTTCTTCTGTGCCTTAACCCTGTCCCTGGGCTTTACTCTGCAGTACAGCTCAGCCCTCTTTTGGATCTCAGTCTTCTTTTGGATCAACGGGAAGAGCAACACTCTGAATTCCTTCCCTGAACACAAGCACTGCCTCCTCCAGTTCTCCAAGTGCCCCTCTCTGCTCCTTGTTCTTGACCACCTGAGAGGCATTTCAGGCTCTGACAGTGCCTCTGTTGTGGTACCCAAATCACCCTGAGTCTCCTGCACGCCATAAAATAGAAAGAAACAGTAGCTGTTCATTATATAGCTCTCAGTCGCAGAGCTGAAGGGACTTGGAGAGGAATTTAGCTCATCTCTCAGCCCCAGGCAAGACCCTCTCTCCTCCTCTGCCCTTTCCAACTAATGAACCCTGAGTGTGCAGCAGAAACTCTCATTATGAGTCCCTGTGGGCACAATCTTCCCTTTCCATGGAGTTTTTATTTTGGTCCTCAAGGTCACCCATCTTGCTCCTCTCTACTCTCCTGGTTCCACAGCACAGACAGCTGGGATAGGATGTAGCCCTGGGCCTCCTTCCTTCCATTGTCAACCTGCCCAGAAAACAGTCAGAATCATGGAATGTTTTGGGTTGGAAGGGACCTTAAAGTTCATCTCATACCCTGCAGGGAACAAGGACACATTCCACTGTCCCAGGTGCTCCAGCCCCAGTGTCCAGCCTGGCCTTGGGCACTGCCAGGGATCCAGGGGCAGCCACAGCTGCTCTGCCAGGGCCTGCCCACCCTGCCAGGGAAAAATTCCTAATTCCCAATATCCCATCCATCCCTGCCCTCTGGCAGTGGGAGGCATTCCCTGGCTCCTGTCCCTTCAGGCCCTTGTAAAATCTCTCTCCATCTTTCCTGGTGGGCCCTTCAGGTACTGAAAGGCTACAATTAGGTCAACCCAAACCCTTTTATTTTCCAGGCTGAACAATCCCAAAAACGATGAGGGTTGGTAAAATGTTGTTAATAGTTCCCTGCGTGGGGATCCTTATTTCTCTCAACCATGCACAGCAAGGACAACAATGCACCCAAAATCTGTCAGGCAGTTGCAAACTAATTTGGAAGGAATTAAGCACGACATCACTTTGCTGCAGCTAAGCTCCATCTTAAAACTAAAAGGGGAAAAATGGCCTATTGTCCATCAATCCAGCTTTTCCTGAGACAAGCTGCAGTTAATAACAACAAAACCTCACCTAAAGAATCAAGTACTGCACATTTATTTTTGACAACCCCGGTTCAGGCACCTGTTTTCTGAACTGTGACTCATTGTGCATCTCTGAGTGCTGCTCACGGCCGGGAGACAGAGCAGGGAGGGAATGACTCAGAGCAGTGAGGGATGAGGAATGTGGAATTTGAGCAGGGAGGTCAGGAGTGAAGGACACACTGCACCCTCTGCAAGGCAGAACCAGCGCTGGAGCCAGGGACCAGGTTCAGCACTCAGGGAGGAAAATGTGACATTTCAACCAGCAGTTTCACTGTGACTGGACTGGAGACCTCACCCTGCGCCAGCCCTGCCCTGCCTGTCACCTGATGTGACCTAGGCAGGTGTCACCAGGACACCAAGGGTCTAAGGAGCAGCTGGCTGGCTTCGTTAAGTGCAGTTTTGGTGAGGAGGTCTCAAGAGCTCAGGTCTCCTTTCTTTGCCCACTCAAGTGGTTTCTGAGTGCTCTTATCACAGATTATGGAATCCTCTGAGTTGAATGGGACCCACAGGGATCAGCCAGCCCAGCCCCTGTCCCTGCCCAGACCCCCAAAATCCCACCTGGGCATCCCTGGAGCGCTGCCCAAAAGGCTCCTGGAGCTCTGGCAGCCCTGGGGCTGTGCCCATTCCCTGGGGAGCCTGGGCAGTGCCAGCACCCTCTGGGGATGAACCTTTCCTGACCTCCACCTAAACCTCTCCTGACACAGTTCCATATCCTCTTTTGTTGCAGATCCAAGCCATTCTCCTGCAAGAAGATTTTGAGTGAACATGGAAAGCAGAGATCAGATGTGAGAGATGGCTCTTAAGGGTAAACGTTTAAAAGGTACATAAAATAGGTGCATTTCCAAATTTTGTAACAACCTCTATCAGATGCTTAAAACCTGCCTCTGCCAGCAACTTCCATTCAGAGGTTTTGATAAACTCATTGTTGAATTATAGAAGTGATTCTTTTTTACTGAAGGCTTAATGGCACAATAAAGTAGACATTATTCAAATCTATTCAAATAAGGCGCATCTCTCAGACACTCAGCACCAGAGGACTGCTTTGAGAGGTGCCTGAACAGCAGAGTCCCATCATGGGAGCAGATACAGAGGGGAGAACAAAGCCCTGGAGCTCAAGTGGGTGGGCAAAGCCCACAGTCAATGGCCATGGACAGAGCTGAGCTGGCTGAGCCAGCAGGCCCTGCCCTGAGGCACCTCTTGTCCTCAAAGAAATATGGACAGCTGTGCCTCTAGCACTCTGGAGAGACAAATTCATGGAGCTGATCACAGAACCATGGAATGCTTTGAGTTGGAAGGGACCTTAAAACTCATCTTAAAGCCATGGCAGAGACACCTCCCACTGTCCCAGGGTGCTCTAAGCCCCAGTATCCAACCTGGCCTGGGGCACTGCCAGGGATCCAGGGGCAGCCCCAGCTGCTCTGGGAATTCCAGCCCAGCCAGGAATTCCTTGCCAAGATCCCAGCCCAATCTCCCCTTTCCCAGTGGGAGCCATTCCCTGGCTCCTGTCCCTGCAGGCCTTGTCCCCAGCCCCTCTGCAGCTCTCCTGGAGCCCCTGCAGGCCCTGCCAGGGGCTCTGAGCTCTGCCTGGAGCCTTCCCTTCTCCAGGGCAACATTCCCAGCTCTGCCAGCCTGGCTCCAGAGCAGAGGGGCTCCAGCCCTGCAGCAGCTCCGGGGCCTCCTCTGGGCTCTCTCCAGCAGCTCCACGTCCTCCTGCTGTTGGCCCCAGGGCTGGGGCAGCTCTGCAGGTGGGCTCTCACCTCAGGGAGGGGCACAGGGACACAATTCCCACCTTGCCTTGGGCAGCAGCCAGGGCTGGGGCAGCTCTCAGGTGGGCTCTCACCTCAGGGAGGGGCACAGGGACAGAGTTCCCCCTCCCCTGCACTGAATCACCTGAACCCTTCCCTGCAAGGGGCTTTCCATGCTCCTGCACAGCAAAGCAACAATCAATGGACACGATGCGAAAAGCCCCAAGAACTGCAAGAATCAGAATGGTACAAATGTCAAAGGAACAGTAGAAAGCCAGTGAAGCCCTGCTGGCCTGGAAGCCGTGGGCAGCCCTGTCTGGGGGAACAGGCAGCTCATGGTGCCTTAAGGGTGGTGACACAGCCCCGTGCTCCCAGAGACAGCAATAGCTGCTCTCAGCTGCTTTCCACAGATGATTTTACTGGCCCAAACCAGCACTAAAAGCCAAGTAATTCCAGTTGTTTCTGAGTTGTGATGTGTATTTAGCATACATAAAGTGTAAACCATTATAGACATTAAAAGCAATAAGAGACAGATTAGGTGATTTCACTAGTCCAGCTTCTCCAGCAGCATTCTCCACATGGACAGGGCCTTTCCCAGGAATTTCTCTGGGCTATTTCCAGGGGACCCAGATGTGGAATACACCACCAGTTCCCTTGGGAGTCAATTTCACAGCCAAATACTTTCCCCAAGTAGGTTGAATTGTGTGATGCTCACCCTAAACACTTTTATTTCATCTCATTATTTCTATTTATGCTGCTTGTACTTGACAAATTCAAAAAGTTAATAATGTGTCACATAAAACTAATGGCCAGAACAATAAATATTCTGTATAATTTCACAAACCCAGCATCAGTTTTATTTAGGTTCTGTGATACACTGCCAGCATATTGCATTTCAAGATATATTAAAAAAATACCATGGAGAATTTTTTTTCCTTAACAAGAAAACATGTTTCTGTGGTTTGATCAAATAAGTCTTACATGGTTTTCAATTTCCAGGAAGGAAATTAAAATAAAGGAAAAATCTTATGGTGGTGGATGAGAAAAGGAACATTACCCAAACAGTTCAGTTTTATTACTGATTCCACTTGTTCAGGTGATTTCACTCTGTAGAAAAAGGGTCAAATTCCATTTGCAAGTTTTAAATTGTGCCATTAAAATCTGAGTGAACCTTTGCAAAACAAGTTACAAGCAATTTCCTATTAAAATAGATTATTAAGCTTTAAAAATTATATTCTCAGGGTAGTATGTGTGTCCTGCAAGATAGAGATGAATGAACTTCTAGCAATAATTCAGAGTAAATGAGTTTAGATTAAAAATTTACATTTACCTAGTCCCTGATAGCTACCTTGGAATTTTAGAGGGGCTGAGGAATGAACTGACTCGGTCCCAGAACTGGGTTGCTGCATGAGAGAAACTAACAAAGATCACATTCAAAGCCTCAGCTGGACGTTAGCAGCCTGAAATGGGGAACACAGATCTGAGCAGCCCGGATCTACAGCCCACATGCCACCAGCCCCACGGGGCCCCCGGTCTACTCCCCCTTATTTAACAACTGCTCTGTGCTGCCCAGGGCTCCTGTGAGTCCAGCAACAGCCAGCCACCAGCTCGGGGTGAAGGGATTGGTGAGCTGAGTTTGGATCTCCATGGCCACCAGCTCGGGGTGAAGGGATTGGTGAGCTGAGTTTGGATCTCCATGGCCACCAGCTCGGGGTGAAGGGATTGGTGAGGTGAGTTTGGATCCCCAAGGCTCGGAGCGAAGGGCAGGGATTGGTGAGGTGAATTTGGATCTCCATGGCCTCCACCTCGGGGTGAAGGGATTGGTGAGGTGAATGAATTTGGATCTCCAAGGCCAGCAGCTCAGGGTGAAGGGCAGGGATTGGTGAGGTGAATGAATTTGGATCTCCAAGGCAGCTCCCCTGAAATGACCAAATCTCATGTCACAGTTTGAGCCTGGCCACTCACGGATGCCAACACTCATCCTTCTTCACTTCCCAGGGAGGGATGGATGAGGCCATGGCGAGCAAATCTGGGAGATATGTGCATTTATATGGGCAGTGGTGAGTATTTATTTTGATTTCGTACAGGTGAAGGGGCAGGACCTTTACAATTCTTTTCAAGCACTCAGCTGGTTTTTGCACAGGAAAACAAAGTAAAAAAACCCAACGAAATGGGACAGCTGGATGAAGATTGCAAACACAACACACAAAACAACTACTTGGCATAAATGAATGCAAATAAGTCCTTGATAATGCTGTTGAGAAGCTGCTGGTGTTATTAGTACTTCAATCAGAGAGATGCTCGTTAGAGGGAAAAAATGAACTTAGAAAATCCTTCTCCTGTGGGAAGCTTCATGCTCCTTCCTCTCCTTCCAGCAAATTCCTCCTTATCAGCTAAAATCAGGGTCCAACCTGCGGAAATGTTTATACAGTCTTCAAACCTAAAACTAGTTAAAATCACTTATCAGCCAAATGTTCCCTAAATACAAGGCAGGCTTAACAGATATGTCTGCTGATCTCATGACAGCTCCCTTCCACAGATCTATATTCCATATTATATCATGGGAGTAGAAAAAGTTTCCCCTAATTTTTTTTTCCCTAATTTTGCAATAGAATTCAAACCAAGATACTGGGCACTTGTTTACTGGTAATAATTAATTAGGTGAAGATTTTATCAGGTATTTTTGTTGCTGTTTTGGTAGGAGGAATCACAGCCAGTCTCTATGGAGTTCTAGTGCAGCTAACCCACTTTACACACCTCAGCTGCCCAGGGAATGCTCCCTTCCTACCCCTGGCATTCCTTCAAAGGGGATCCCACACTTTTCCATGCCCTGAAAGTGGGCCAGCATATGAGGAATAAACACCAAATAGGAAGTACAAGCTGGGCTGTCCTCCCTGTGTATTCCTTTGTCACCTCGATGCTCAGGAGGGAGCCTAAAGAGTGGAAATGGTTTTGCTGAAGACAAAGAGACAGCTACACATAGACAGCCTTGGAATTCCTCTGTGTTAACGTATGGAAAAGCTCCTAGAACCAGAAACTGCCAGAAAGCCCAGAAATAAGATTTTAGCAATTAAACATCCTTTCCAAAGGCAAGCTGAGAAACCCAGAGCCTACCTCTGCCAGGTCAGGCAGAACTACACTGGCCTTTCTGATCTCAAAGGCTGTGTGTGATCCATCTCCACCAAGTGCCACAGCAGATCAGGATTATTCCCTTTATTTCCCCCATCCCTCAATTTCATGCCCTTGCTGCAACTATTATCCTTCTGAGGACAGGAATGACTTTCAGCCTATTTGTATCATCCTTGAAAAACCCTAAGCTGCTCTGTCCCCCTCTAACACATCGTGATCAGACAAAAAGAAACTGGTTCAAGTTGTGCCTCAGGAGGTTTAGACTGGATATTAGGGAAAGTTTCTTCATGGAAAGAGTTGTGAAGCATTGCACAGGCTGCCGAGGGAAATGGGCATCACCATGCAAGGAAATGCTCAATAACCTTATGGATGTGGTACTTGAAGACAGTTTAATGGTGAACGCAGTGGTGGTGCTGTGTCCATGAACGCACGTGGTAATCTAAAGGCCTTTTCCAGCCTTACCAATTCTATGATTTGACACAGCCTGGTCGTTTCTGCTTGATGAGGCTTTTGTGCATCACACCTCATGCCTGGCCTCCCTCCAAATCCTCCTGTTGCACAGGAGCCCCAGTCTCAGCTCGCTGGAGCTGTCCTTGCCATGCTTACACTAACCCAGCTCACTGAAGGGGCGTAGGCTGGGAGATGTCACAAAAGCTGGTCCATCAGCAAATCTCATGGACCAAAAGCAGGTCAGCAACATGTGAAGTAAAGGGGAAAGTGAGTCATCAAGAGTGACAACCAGAACAGGATAAAAGATGTAAAAACCATCAGTTCCTCGGCCTTTAGTTCTTTGCTGAACTCCAGCTGCATGAAACAGCCCAAAATCAAGCCACATGTCAAAATTAACATGAATTCACCCTGTAGAAGTGCTGGGGCTGGCAGATGCTTCATTTTAAATCATTCCTCACCCTGCAGCTTCCCCAAACCCTGCACCCTGTGGCACAGGATTTACTACTCATTTCTCTGCTCCTTTACTGCTGGCTGCCACTTCATTGCAATATAAAAGGAATTTAACAAGGGTATCGCTCACATGCAAAATACAAATAAACTGAAAATATATTAATTTATCTGTGGTACCCCCTACCCACTCCCAAATCAGCTCATCACTTTAGCTCTGCACTTCATGAACAGATGGGATCTTCTGGCAGCCTTTAAACCACTCAAAAGCACTTTCTCCCATAACAAAGCAAACTAATTACTAGAATAAGATGCTATTTCCCATCTATTTATCTGCTATTTTTAAGGAATCAGCTCGCTGTCTGATTCGGGATTTGTAGTGAAGCCCTCAAACAGCCGATTTAAATGCACATTGGTACAATGGTACAGAACACACTAAATGAACTTCATAAGGATTTTTGCCCACCAAATGCTTCTCCCTTTCCCTTTAGGAAACTAAAGATCATGGGTGCAAAGATAATCAACACTTAGCACTGGCTTCACGTGCTGGATCCCTGAACACAGCACAGAAAAGACTGCTCCAGCTCTCCTTTAAAAGATTCCAAAATAATTTTTTTTCCAATTTGAGGATCATTCTTTCCCAATGCAACCATTTTCTTGTTGACCCTGTAAGTGCTTTGCTCAACCTCAGCACTTGCTTGCTAGGCTGTGCATGTTTTTTCCAAGGTAACTTCTTGCCTTTAGCAACTTCAAGATAGATGGAAATCAATGTCAAAATTATAAACTTCCCAAATTCTTTCGGGAAAGCTTCTAAGCATGGCTGCAGAGGATTACAAGACTTAGATTAATCCGATAACAAGCCCTAAAAAATCCTGAGCTACAGCAATACCAGTTCAGACACTTGGATGAGTCCCAGGCACCCAAGGAAGTTAAACACACTTAGAAAAATAATTGCAATATTCAGCACGTCTGAACGCACAAAGAGCTGCAGAGAGAAGCCAACAGATTTTGTAATAACTAAGCAAATTTAGTGGTAGATTTGTGATTCAGTGGGTATTTGTTGAGTGGCAAATAAACCAAAGCAGCTAGTAACGTGTTGCCTAGCTGCAGCCTCTAATAGGAATTGCTTCCCTGCAGGTAAATCACTTTCTATTACTCCTAAGTACCCCAGGAAAACTACTAATTGAAAACACAGTTCTAATACTGTCCAGCTGGAAAACATTAGCTTAGGATGGAACTAGCTTGACACTGGCTGCCAACTGGCAATGGACAATGGAATAGGAAATTAATCTTTTGCAGACAAGACATACCATTTTCCACTTCTCCTTTGTTACCTTCAAATCAACTCGTCATTAACCAACAGCTTTGATTCCCATGGGGAAAGAAAAGCATCACTGAATTCATGATAATGCAAGTCTGGCTTTCTTGCAATTAAAATGAAGACTCCAATTTTGACATAGTGGATGGCAGAGGAACTGGAGGGCAGATACAACATCCAGCACCACAGTAACATTTCCCTCTTTCCTTGGCTAAGAGTTAAAGAACAGGCAGACCACAAAGAGAAGCACGATTGTCCAATTCTGTACTGCCCCAGCCCATCCTCCTGCAGCTCCCTCCTGCCAAGAGCTTTTTCCCATGCAGGTGCAAAAGGGACGAGGAGAAAAACCCAAGCTGCTGGCTAGTGTTAAACCATAACACCCCGTACATATTCAGATTGGTTTTTCATTTCTATTTAAATCCATTTCCATGCAGCGACCAACAGGTCAGACTATCTCAGAAGCATCATTCCCCAAGTTGCTTTCAACCCACAACCTTCCTGAGCCTCCTCTCCTTTTGTGAAACACTCTGGCCTTTTGTGACTACTTTTATTCCCTAGCCAAGTTCTCCGAGATGAGAAAAAACTATATAAACCCCATCAAACCTAGTAACACTCCTTGTCATGTAGAGGCACCCTTGTTCTGCAGCCACACCTGCCAGCAGGTGATGGCAGAGAGCTGGAAAGGGATGATCTTTAAGCTCCCCTCCAACCCAAAACATTGACTGATTTTATGGAGTTACCACTGGCACAACATTTCAAGTGCACCTGAAAAATCCATTCATCTCCTCGGCTTCAGATTACTGTACAGGGTTTGTGCCATTGCATGATCAGACCACCTCATCTGTGCCCAAAATTGATTAAGAAACATGTATCTGAGTTATCAGCACAGAGGTAATTACCAGTTCCTAATGATTTCAGGGTCTAAAATAGGATATTTCTCCACAGTCTGTCTTACTGTGCTTCAAACCAGCTTCTCCATCCATTCCAGAGGAACCCAAGGAGGCCAGACAAGATGAGGGCAGCAGAACAAGAGAGGAATAACACACTTATAAGAACTCAAGAGATCCAGGAGCTTATCCTCTCTGTAGTTTGAGTGCAGACAACTTGTCAGAGATCAAAAAGTTTAGAACAGCTTTGTTCTGGCCTGATTCCACAGGAGAGGTGTTTTTAGCTACTTCCAGACAACAGAAGAAGATGAAGGGCTCCAGACAGACAGACTGCAACCCAAAACCATCAGCAGCCAGGCTACATCCTCCCAGATCTGCCTCCAGCCCCAGGAACATCCACATCCCACGGCCTTTTGATGAGCAATGAAATAAAGGTTCAGTCTGATTTGGTGAGTGAAAATCCCATTTTCCAAGGGTGGATTCCCAGGTCTTGGTGCGCTGTTAGAGGTAATGACTCCCAGTACCAGCCTTATGAAAGAAGCAGGGAAATTATAGAAAAATCAGAAAATCTGAGGATCTGGAGTCAAAAGAAAGTCAATGGGGAGGAGAACCAGTCAGAGCATCCAAGGAGAGGTCCAGATACTCAATCACCTGAATTACTGAGGACCTTTGCAAATTTTACTTTACTTCCACTATGCTCCAAAATAGGTACAAGACAGGATGAGAGGAAACAGCCTAATGCTGCACCAGGAGAGGTTTAGACTGGAAATTAGGGAAAATGCCTTCCCAGAAAGGACTGCCCAGCCCTCCAGTCCCCATCCCTGCAGGGAGCTGAACACCCTGTGGTTGTGGTACTGGTGTGGGCATGGGGCAGTGCTGGCCCTGGCAGGGATGGGGGAGTGGTTGGACTTGATGGTCTTAGAGGGATTTTCCAACCTTAACTATTCTGTGATTCAATATATTGAAAAGCTGCTTCTGCACAGTGTCCACCCAGAAGGTGGTGCAGGACACCAATCACATGGAAAAGTATTTAAACTTGCCATGCCAGACCACATTTACACATATATAAGGAAGAGCTAAAGCTATACAGGCAACCTTAATGCCTGTACTTAGGTCAAGATTTAAAAATTATTACTCACCAAATAGAAGTTTTGGGGTCAGACTACTTTCATGTGCTTTACAATGAATAAAATACACGTTAGGTTTTTGGGTTTTTTTTTAAAGAATTAGCTCTCATATTATAGTAAGAAAGTGTGAGAAACTTAGTACCTGGACTAATCATAGAATCTCAGAGTGGTTTGGGTGGGAAGGGACCTCAAAGCCCACCCAGTGCCACCCCTGCCATGGCAGGGACACCTCCCACTGCCCCAGGCTGCTCCAAGCCCCAGTGTCCAACCTGGCCTTGGGCACTGCCAGGGATCCAGGGGCAGCCACAGCTGCTCTGGGCACCTGTGCCAGGGCCTGCCCACCCTCATAGAGAAGAATTTCTTCCCAACATCTAATCCACGTCTGCCCTTCTTAACCTTAAAGCCTAATGAGAAAAACTTCCAAAAAAACTTCAGTCTAAATAAAACAAAACAATCCAGCTGCCTTAGGTGAGAAAGAAAAATAATCAGTTTTTTCAGGTTCTTAATTTTTTCTTTTTGTATAAAAGTCTGTGCTGGTCAAAGCATCACATCAAAAAGACCTTTAAATTATTTTATCACCTCTTAAATATTCTTTTACTAAAAATTCAACATGTTGTGTGTAAGCATGTGCCAGCCTGGTGTATGACCATGATTTCTTCATGCTCCTCTTTGCTAATCACAAGATATATTGGAATATATATTTGTAATCAGAAATATGTTAACATTATCCAGTACACAGACATGATTATATTCACACTTGTCTTGAGATATCACAGGGAAGGGTTTCTATTTGCAGCACCTACAGCTATTTCCAGCCCAGTGCTCTCTGGTGTAAAGCTGAAATTCTTCTCTATTTCAAAGCATAAAAACTAACAAGGCAAACCCAACACTTCAAATCCAGCAACAGTATAACATTAATCTGAACCAGCCCAAGAGTTGTAAGTGAATAACTGAAGGGATAAAAGCAAATTAAAATGGTACCTGTTGGACCTCCTAGACTTAGAAGTTTCTTGCAGGTATATACAAAAATGAGAGGATCTGGGATTGCTGCGTACAGCATCCCTGGTTAATCATGGTGAGGACCATCCCAGAGCCCCAGCTCTCACCTTTATGCTTCCCCCGATGAGATCTGGTGGCTCCTCATCTGTTTCTAAGGCAACGTTGATGGAGGCGAAGGGGCGACTTGCCATCTGTTGCATCTCGCGCAGGAGTTGCTAATTTATTAAACAGAAAAATATTATCATCATATTGTTCTGACACAAAGATGAAAGACAAATGTATCTAAAGGGTTTTGCCCAATACAAAGGAACACCAATGAATATGGAAAAATAACCTCCGGGGGCTTTAATGGCCTTAAGAATACAGATAATGGTAAATATTCACATTACCACAATTTAACAAGGTATTGGAAGTAAAGCTGAATGCACAATGTGAGCCTGACACATCTGGGAGGGAAAATGATCTCACTGAGTCTCCATAAAGCAGTTATACTTTTTAAGCTGTTGTTTGTCATCACCTGTCTGATTCCCATTCCATAGGATTTGTGGGAATCATTTTAAAATTAAACTAGCAGCAGTATGTAACTACTGTAAGAATGAAGTTGCTATTTTTTATAACAGCACCAGCAAAACACTGTCAGGTTTCCATTGAATAATCCCCTTTTTTTATTGTTTCCTTGCTGAATACAGAAAATGGCAAACATGACCTTATTGCAAAATGTTTTATTAAAATAAAAAGCCTTTTCCTGGGCAAATCCCCACAACCCCTCATGACACAAGACATCTCTTTATTCTGCTCTTAAGCACTTCTAAGCATTTCAATGCAGCTTCCCCCTTTTTAACACACAAAAACCAGATACT
This sequence comes from Agelaius phoeniceus, assembly GCF_051311805.1. NCBI lineage: Eukaryota > Metazoa > Chordata > Aves > Passeriformes > Icteridae > Agelaius > Agelaius phoeniceus. The sequence continues at coordinate 74,754,086 of NC_135268.1, forward strand.
TTCTACACAGCTGGGCTGGAAGCAGCATTTCAGTTTTAGCTGAGCTGTGGACACAATTCTTTTTTGCTCCAGTGACTAATGTCTGATAGTGACAACACAGCCTGACAGGGAAGGCAGAAGCCAGAATTCCAAGAGACAAAGGGTCCAATGGGACTCAGTGTCTCTATTTAGTAAGGGAAGAGGCAAACACTTTGTGCAGCATGAGAAAACCCAGTGCTCTTAACCTTAAATGCAGGAACTGCCCAATGCTTTGACATAGATTTACACATTTACCATCACTACCTATTACAGCAACACCAGTTATCCTCTATTTTTAAGCTGGACTGAGGCACCACCAAATGCTCTCCAGAACTCTCATCATTGCCACCTGCATTTTCTGATTAATTCTGGGCAATCTGACACTCCAAGCCCAAAGTGATCATTTACAGCACTCAAAAACCCCATAGAAAACCCCACAAAATGCATCGTGCCCCAGTGTCCCCATGCAGCACAGAAGAGGGTGAAAGGAAGGTGCTGTTATCCAGCAACATTGTTGGAACTGATTCCCAGAATCACCCAGTCCCAGAATGGTTTGCATTGAAGGGACCTTAGGGACCATCCAGTGTCACCCCCTCCCTGGGCTCAGGCCCTGCCCGTGGCTCCGGGGCCATCGCTGGGCCTGGAGCAGAGCCTGGAGCAGAGTCTGGGCCTGCTCTGACCTCTGCACACAGGGACAGACTGGGGGACACACGGACAGACAGACAGGAACACACTGGGACACACAGGGACAGACATGGACACACAGGGACACTCAAGGACACGCAGGGGCAGCCAGGGCTGAGGCCCCTCTCAGCTGGGGCTCCTCTCCAGGCTGAGCAGCCCCAGCTCCCTCAGCCTTTCCCGGGCACAGGGATGATCCAGGCCCTTGCTCAGCCCCACAGCCTCTGCTGGCCCTGCTCCAGGACACCCAGGTCCTCCCTCCATGCTGAGGATCCAGAGCTGGACACAGCACTCCAGAGGTGCCTCCAGGGCCAGGCACAGGGGCAGGATCACTCCAGAGGTGCCTCCAGGGATAGGGGCAGGATCACTCCAGAGATGCCTCCAGGGCCAGGCACAGGGGCAGGATCACTCCAGAGGTGCCTCCAGGGATAGGGGCAGGATCCCCCCAACCCTGCTGTCACTGCTCTTGCTGCTGCCCCCAGGTCCCAGTGGCTCCTTGGCCCCCAGAGCACTGCTGGCTGTCCACCAGGACCTGCTGGCTGCTCCTCCCCATGTGCAGGACCCTGCATTTGTCCCTGTGGAATTTCAGCAGGTTCCTCTCTGCCCATCCCTCCCAGCTGTCAGGTCCATCTGAAGGGCAGCCACAGAGGGGCTCCTGCCACCTCTGTGTCACTGGGAACTGCCCAGGAGCCAGCCAGCCCCCACCAAACCACTGATGGACCAAACAGCACTGGGCCCAGTACAGAGCCTTGGGGGACACCACTGGAGACAGGCCTCCAACCAGACCCTATGCCACTCATTGTCACCCTCTGGAACCTTCTATGGTCTTTGCTTTGCCAAATCACCTATAATTTCAAGACTCTTTCACTGCTGAGGGCTGTTTCTGTAACTTGGGGGTGCAGGCAAGGCACGATGAGGTCAATGTAGATAAGCCTGAGGGGGTGTATGAGCTTCTATGGCACTCAGTCTAGCTAAAAGAAACTGTCAAATTTTACTGCCATAAAAGGCATGTGGTAAAGTTTTCCTTAATTTTTGAAAGAAAAAAAGAAAGCGGGGAAAAGGCATTTTGAGCAGATTGTAGATACTGTCACAATGCAAAAACCCAACAAATCCACACAAATGGAGTGTTCGTAAGCAAACTTGTGTGTAACTCACACTTGGGAAAAAGGACACGAGGAGTGCTCGGGTATTTAAAGCACACCAGCAGATTGCAGACGAAAGCAAGTGTGAAACAGATTGCTGGGTTGTTGTTCCTGTAATTGTCCCCTTCAGCTATCACAGAGTGCTTTGTTTAATGGCTATAAAATCAATGAACAAGCTGTCCTGATGAAGATGTCCAAGAGACTGACGAACTAAAAGCTATTAGTTCTTCAAAGGAAGTTATTTTACTAAAGAAAATGTGCAATTTGGCAACATGACTCCTACTAAAGTCAAAAGTAGCTCTGAGAATATAGAACCACAGGACGGTTTGGAATGGAAGGGATCCCAAAGATTATCCAGTTCTGCCCCCTGCCACAGACAGAGACACCTTCCCCTGTCCCAGGCTGCTCCCAGCCCTGTCCAGGCTGGCCCTGAATGACTTCAGGGATGGGAATGACACAGCCCCTCCGGGCACCTGTGCCAGGGCACTGCCCACCCTCCCAGGGAACAATTCCTCATTCCCAAGATCCCAGCCAGCCCTGCCCTCTGGCTCTGGGAGCCATTCCCTGGCTCCTGTCCCTGCAGGCCTTGTCCCCAGCCCCTCTGCAGCTCTCCTGGAGCCCCTGCAGGCCCTGCCAGGGGCTCTGAGCTCTGCCTGGAGCCTTCCCTTCTCCAGGGCAACATTCCCAGCTCTGCCAGCCTGGCTCCAGAGCAGAGGGGCTCCAGCCCTGCAGCAGCTCCGGGGCCTCCTCTGGGCTCTCTCCAGCAGCTCCACGTCCTCCTGCTGTTGGCCCCAGGGCTGGGGCAGCTCTGCAGGTGGGCTCTCACCTCAGGGAGGGGCACAGGGACACAATTCCCACCTTGCCTTTGGCAGCAGCCCGGGCTGGGGCAGCTCTGCAGGTGGGCTCTCACCTGAGCATAAAAATGCCCAAAGCAGATGAAATCAGAGGTTCAGGATGCAACCAAAGCAGCAAATGCCTAAGGGAACATCCTTTTCCTAGCACCAGCTCCTGGTGTAGCACAAGTCATGTTACAAAGTTCCCCCTAAAAATTAAGAACCTAATTTAAGAAATAACTGTTCTATAACTTTAATGTCACAGTTTACCCCAAGGCTTGCACCATGCCTGTTTAACCCAGAAACGTATCAATCCTTCAGTATTTGTTTGGTGTGTCAAAATTTTAATTGAAAGATTTTATGATGCTGTAAGGGAGAAAATGTGATATTTCTCCAGTCAAGAGGCTGAGCATGGCTTTACAAGTCGGCAGCTGTTAACATCTAGATACTCCAGAACCTGCCTTTCTCTCATTCCTAAAGATGGGCTTTCTGAGATTTCAGATAATGAACCTCAATGCTCTTTCAAGCAAGCCCTGGTTTTCCCGATGACACGATTAATAGGACAACCTGGGAATATTTGAAATCACTTAGGCACAAAGAGGATTTTAAAGGCAAAGTCTTTGACAGCCTTACAAAGAAATCACATCAAAAAGCCTCTCTTGGAATACACCTCTGGCCTTTAATATTCATATAACTGCAAACTGTGAGAATGTGCACACCTTTCATTTGCATTGAGTGTGATTTTTTTCCACATCACAGAATTATGGAATGGTTTTGGTTGGAAGACACCTTAGAGACCATCTTGTTCCACCCCCTGCTATGTCCCATCTTTCTCCTGGGGTGACTTTATGATGCTCGCATCCCCATTGGTCTGTTTAGCCCAGAAATGAGTTTTGCACCTTTCAGGCTGGTTCTGAGAGCAAAGGGGGAGACAAGAAGTGCACAGTTTGTTTTCAGACACTGCACTCACTCCTCACATTCCTGCTCCTGGACTGGGCTGTTTGCGGACAGACAGACAGCAGGACAGAGCTCTCCTTTGCTTTAGCTCGTTTTTAGCTCACTGATGCACAGAAGTTCCCTGGACTGTGGTTTTTCTTTGGAGCTGTTCAGACCTGCTCTGGCCTGAACACCAGTAGAGCACCCACAGCTCTCACCTGTGATCAGGGACTGATCAGAGACTGAGCTGACCTACAGCCCATGAGGGACTCTGTGAGTGTGTCACCTCTGCAGAACAGTGAGAGGTGTTATTGTTCAATACTGTTCATTTTTGTGTGCTGGTGAATGCTTTGCCTGTTAAACAAACAGTTTTTTCCACTTTTCTCCAAGGAAATCTTTTCCTGAACTGGTCTGGGGAAGGGCCGCTTGAATTTGCTTTCCAGAGGAACCCCTTTGGAGGTTTTCTCCCAAATCTGCCCTAAACCAGGACAACCTTCCACTAGACCAGGCTGCTCCAAGCCCAGTCCAACCCCAGCCTGGAACCCTTCAAATAAAGTGATTCCTACCAGGAATATTTTTAATTCACACACATTGAGTAATGGACAGTGTAAAATGAAGAGTGTGTTACTGATGGGAGAAAAACCTCCCAAGGAAGTGAGGAAAGCCTTGCCAGGCAGTAGTGCAGGCTCTCTCAGAGAAGACAAACAGCTATTCAGGTTACCAGGTTAATTGACTAATATAACCTATGCTGTGTTTCCTGACAGGAAAAGCCTGGACATTTTATTCTCAGCATAAAGCAGCCACGAGGCTCCATATAACCATCCTGCTTACATCCATCTCGGCAACTGCCCCTGCAGGGACTGCTGCCTGAGCACAGGGCCCGGCAGCTCTGGGGATGGGGCTCTGCTATTTCCAGCCATGAAATAACAGTGATTTTTCCAGAAGAAAGTCAAATATCCTGGATTTTATTTGCTCCTTATGAAGAATGGCCTTAAAAACAAGCTTATCAAAACTGATCTAGAACTCGTAAGGAACTCCAGTATCTACATGAGCAATTTGTCTCAATTGTTTTGTTGTTTTGTTTGTTTTGTTTTTTTTTTTTAAGAAGGAAAACAGTAAGAACTCAAGGAGGACAATAGTGAAGTACTGGCACAGGGTGCCCAGAGCAGCTGCTCTGGGCACCTGTGTCAGGGCCTCACCCCCTGCCAAGGAACGATTCCCAATTCCCAAGATCCCAGCCAGCCCTGCCCTCTGGCTCTGGGAGCCATTCCCTGGCTCCTGTCCCTGCAGGCCTTGTCCCCAGCCCCTCTGCAGCTCTCCTGGAGCCCCTGCAGGCCCTGCCAGGGGCTCTGAGCTCTGCCTGGAGCCTTCCCTTCTCCAGGGCAACATTCCCAGCTCTGCCAGCCTGGCTCCATAGGAGAATCACTGTGCATTACTTGGAAGTAACATGTAGGAACATTTGCTTTATGTCTTCCTAACTTGGTGACCTTGGGGGAAAGGGAGTTGCCTTCCAAAATAAAAACTGGCATCAGCAAAAAATAAACATACAAGCCATAAATATTCCATGAAGATGAGCCACAAATGTCTCAGAACTAAGTGATTTAAAGTATTTAACTGCAATTACACTAACTACCAAATAAGTCACCAAACCAACAATTTTCTCTGACGCTTTCATCATCACTGAAAATTTAGTTTTTAAGCCCCTAGAGCAGTGCACATATTAATGTTAGCTAATTAGTTTTGTAACGGACTTTGCAGGCTATGTTGAAAGAGAGAGGAGGAGAGAATTAATGTTCAAATCCTTCTCAACAGGCATTTCCACACTTCAAAACTATAACAAACCACAAAGCAAAGCTGCTGGGAAGTTGCCTCATACTGAAATGACAGAAGATATTTAATTCAGGGCTGATTAAGATAAGCAAGTTATTCATCATCATCATGCCCAGTAGGAGGGCATAGAAATCCTGACCTTTAATAAGAAGAATGAGATCATTTTTAAAAGACCAGAAGGATCTAGTCCATGCAGACTAAAATATACACCAATACCTGATAATTACACAACAGCACAATGAAGCTTTGACTGAGTGGAGCTCTTCTGAAATAATTACACAATCTCTCCCCGATTTTTCCAAATAACTAAATTAGATACCTGTGATGGTAGCTGATATCTACCACCAGAAAGAGAGCTTGCAGTCTGAAACAAGAACAGCTCCAATACACCAGTAGTGGGTTTTTTTTAAAATAAGGTTGAACTCTCCTAGAGCTGGGCTTGATGAAATCATAAAATCATGGAGTGGCATGGGTTGGACGGGAAGCCCATGCAATTCCACCCCGTGCCAAACAGAAGGTTTGACCCAGTGAGCTGGTATCCCAAGCATGATATTCCAGTTTCATCTAATTTGATACTCCAGCTTCATCTCTGCTCAAGCTCCACCAGCCCTTCTGTGGGATATAAAACCAACGGAATTCTCTAGCACCAGCTCCCCTGAGGACTCTGTCCCAATAGCTCCTTGGCCTGTGGCTGCCAGCCCATGTGATGCTGTCCTGCACAGAGAGGGGGGGATCCAGCTGCTCAGCTGGAACTGGCCATCTGCAAGTTCCCCAAGAGGAGCTGCCCTGGGCACAGAAGTGACAGGAGCATGTTCAAACAAAACCAGACCATCAATTGCCCCCCCAAGCAGGAATCTCTTGTCAGCACTAATATTTTGGGATGTTTTTCCTCTTCAGGGCATCTCTTATTTCTGCTGCAATTTCCTTCAGCTGGTGACCAAAGCCACATGGATCACTGCAGAGCACACAGTGCCTGTATTTCGGAAAAAGCCTCCTGGCACCATGAGCTGGTTCCCATTGATGGATTTTAAATTTAGGGAGAGTGGAAAGTTACGATTATTTGATCTGACCTCCTGCCTAGCACGAGTCACTGAATTGCACCATGTGATTGACCTAGAAAAGGTCCTTCCAAAAGCACTCATTCTGAGAGCCATGTTTCTAAAAATAGAAATTATTGGCATTGCCACTCTCACCATTAAAAATGGGAGAAAAACAGAACAGTTTTTGACTTTTTTACCCCCAGTTGCAGACATTGGGTGTAACAGACTGGTTTGGTTTGAAAAGGATCTAAAGCTCATCTAGCTCCAATCCCCTGCCATGGGCAGGGACATACTGTTTAAACTTTTGGCTCATCCTTTAGAAGATCCTCATCCCAACATGAATCTTCTATGATTCTATATAAACCTTCTATCAAACTTTAAAAATTCTCTACAAATCCATTTTCCATATGATTCCTTTCCACAGCCATTGATTTGTATCACCAAACCTCAGTATGTTTTTCCTTGGACAAAATGAGGAATTTGTGATGCTTTGAACTCTTGCTTATCTTCCAGGTAACAAATTAACCCTGCAGTGTTGTTCTCCACCATCTGCAACACCCAAAACATTGCTGAGAGTAGTGTGGACAAGTACACCAATAACAGGTTACACCTAATAGTAACACTGAGCTCTTATTTTACTACTCATAAATGCAGGAAATGAAATTTGCATTCAGCTTTTAAAACACCACAGCCACCATCACTTCAGTCTATTGTCCTGGGAACAGCTATTCTGGGAAGTAAACCCAGCTTCAGTGCATAAAAAAAGACACCCAGGTTCATGTTTCCCACTGTAATGAGAGAAATTATCGTGCTTACCACGTGACTCAACCTCCTCAGTCACCTGCTGGCTGTGATTTCTCACTCCTCCAATTCTTGTTTTCCCTACAAACCACCCCAAACCCAAGCTTAATATTTTCTTTTTGCTGACAGACAGCAATCAGTGCTGTCAGTGCTATGGAACAAGATCGAAGTGGCAAATGACTGCTGGGAGCTTGGAGAATGCACCAGTAAACCCTCCAAAGCACCTGGGACTGCCCAAATCTAGAGAAATTTGTTGCCAGACCTTTTAATATTTCTGCATAAGTTTGATACCAAATCCTTTGGAGCACATCCTGGTCCAAAACACCACTGAAGACTCTAAACAGCGACGAAGATCCCAAATTACAGTTAATTGAAAATATTACTAATCTAAAGCTTTTTCCTTGACCAAGGATGCCCTTAGTCACATTCTAAGAGAGAAGACCTAAGAGATGAATGAAATACTAAGGGATGAGAGCAGGAAGGGGAAGAAAAGGAAGGCAGGGCAATAAATAACACACAGCACACATCCCTTGCAACATCTTTGCTGTAAAAAACACAGGGATCTGCTTGCCTACGTGGCATTCTGTGTGCATGGATGCTACAGCAGAGGATGCCAGTGGAAATTGAAGCACAACTAAGTTTTGAATACACTTGGGAGGGAAGAAGGTTTCAGCAATGAGACAGAGAAGGATAATTCCTGCAGTAAATCAATACACAAACCCCCTCCTGAATAACTGGGTGACTTGCAGAGTACAAATATTCAGTATTATGTAGCCTTGGCAAGAAAGGAGGCAAAATACAGATCATTTTGTTAAGGGAATGTTTTGAAATGGAGCTCTAGACACCCAAATTAAATTATCTCTGTAGGTGCTTGCTATTGATACTCCCCCCACATTCCACAGAGGCACAGGGAGTGATCCAGCTGACCCTCCCCACCCTGGGTCAGCCACACTCCCTTTGCTGGGAGGGAGCTATTCCTTGCTCCCAGTGAAGGAAACAAAGAAGACTGAGGGTGAAGAGGACTTGGATGCAAAAACAGAACAACAGGACAGAAAATTCCTGACAGCAGATGAGCATATTGAAATTCTAACATTGTGCTCATACTTTGTGCATTATTCTCTATTACCACTGTGATTCCTTTAACATGTCATTTTCTACAGACAAGACAGAGAGGTTTCCTATCCCTATTTCCTAATGTCATTCACCACATTCTAAGCCTCCTATAAAAGCTGCCTTTTTATTTCTATTTTCCCTTTTTTAAGATGTCTGAAGATACTCAAACACAGGGCTCAGTGACAGGGGAATAAACACACAGTTTACAGTTCCATCTCCTGAATGCCTGATATGACACAAATCACCCCCATTTTTACTGCAGGTCGAGTTTTACTCTTTGCAAGGCCTGAACTTCAGCTCAGTGTTCCAAACTCATTTTCCTACAAGCCCACATTGGCTGTGTCTGCCCACCCCACAGACCTGGAGGCTGAGAAGCACTGACACACCTGCAAGCAGCCGGGCAGAGAGGTTCAGCTGAAATACAGAAAAGGAAAGTCAGGAGAATCTTGTGTGTTCTACAAGATCCTGATGGAGACTTTGGATTTGTAGTATGCTGCCTTCTCCATAAGGAGCAAAGCAAACTTGGTTTCAACCAAATGATGCTGCTGTGTTCCATTCCCCAGCCACACCAAGCACAGCTGTCTGCCTTCTCCCAGCACATTTCCCAAACAACCCTGGCTGTGTAATTTTGACCACTAAACCTGTCAGCACCCTCCTTTCCTGCCCTGCACATTTCTCAGAATAAGCCTCAGCCATCAGCTTTTCACTCAGCACTGCCATGAGGATTTGGGCACTTGCAGTGCTCCTTCTGGAAGCAGAAGGGATGGACAGCTGGGAATTAATTTCTGCACATTGCATCCTATCTTACTGACCTCTGGGCTAACATCAAAGAACAAGCACAGAGTTGCTACACACGTGGGAAGTTACTACAGAGTCACTACAGACATGAGAAATGGTTGATTGTAACTTGACTACTGCTAACAAGACAGCCCAAACCAGAGCAAGATCTTCCTTCAGGGCTGCAGCATTTTGGAGAATCATGGAACACTTTGGGCTGGAAGGGAGCTTGAAGATCTTCTAATTTCAACCCCTGCCATGGGCAGGGACACCTTCCCCTATCCCAGGGTGCTCCAAGCCCCATCCAGCCTGGCCTGAGACACTGCCAGGGATGGGGCATTGATCATTATTTAAAACTACTAAAGAGACCTTTGCTTGGGTTTATCGAGAATCAGTAAAAAAACCTCCACCTTCAAGCTATAAAATCATCTTAGATAACAAATTATTGGCTGGACTTTTGCTTCTGGAGAAATTGTATTAATATATGTAATTATGGCACAACAAAGATTTTAAACTGTTTGCTCAAGATTTACAAGTATTTTTAACAGAAAAGGAATGGAACAGCAGAGATCCATTAATTACAAGATAGAGTCACTAGATAAAAAGAGAGAGCAAGATAAATAACAGCAAAAGACAGGAATGTGCCTGGGAAACACCACCCCGATGAACTGCCTGTCAAACAGCCACACATGCAGATTGAATTCAGACTGAAACATGCCAATATGTTGCCAGTACTCCAGGGCTGTTTTTTTTTTTCCTTAAAACATGTATCAGACTGTAACTTAATTTATAGAGACACTTCTCACTTAGGCCACCACTCAAATACTTTAACTCCAAAGCACAGTATTAACTTCTTGGTCTCTATTCCTTATACATTTCTAGATAACATTTAACCCCGGGAGCCACAGGGGATGTTATGCTGACTCCAGCTTTGTTTCTTGCCAAGAAAGCAAGCAGGAAAAAAACAGTTGCCCTAGTAAAAATTAATCTACCTTCAGAGAATACAAAAAACCTCAAAGACTTCCATTATTTCCAAGATTACGGGTTATCTGTTTGAAAAGCAATGATTATATTCTGCAGTGAGTTCACCAGTAAAAGCAGAAACATCTGAAGCAGAAAGAGAAAGAAGAGGAGAAGAGTTATCAGACATCATCCTGCTTTATTACCAGAGAGGAGCTCCTCATACGGAATAAATTAATATGATTCACACCACTGCACTGCAAAGTACAACCAGCTACAGATCTCTGAAGACATGCAGGAAACAGGGACTTGCAAAGAATTCCAACACCGTAAAAATTAATCCCCCAAATCCTCTTGATCAACTCCTACATGGGAACAAACCACTCTTGAACATAGCAGTGACACAGGTGGGTCTGCAGCTGCCAAGAGCTTCAGCCCAGCAGGACAGCTGGGAGGAAAACCTAGAGGAATGGGCAGATCCCACCTGAAAATCCCAAAGCAGGGGAGAAACATGCCCCATTCCTTAGGGAACCTGGCCTCAGGTGATGACGAAGAGATAACTGCATACAGAAAGTGCACAGGGACTCGCTCGAATGATGGCTGCCTTCTCTCATTTTGCATAGAAATAAACAGACTAACACAAGACAAAGCTCCTAAACATAACTCCAGGTGCAGCCCAGGCCAAGCTGTGACAGCTGCACGTTCCATGCTCCTAGCACACCAAACAAACCTGATGGGTGTGTGGGCAGCTGCTTGTGGCACCCAGAACTGCCCTACAAACACAACTGGTGCACGTGGGCATGGTGCTGAGAAATGGGGACTGAGGACACGTCCTCTGTGCCACAGCAATTGGCCACCTCACCTGAGTCACCCTGAGTGCTCTGGGTGCAACAGGAGAGCAGGCTCCACTGAGAGAGAAGCAAGAAAGGAAGGTAGTGAACAAAAATAAATCAGGGATAAACAAGGAGGAACCAGATTTTGGGGGTGTAAAGCACTAAGTTATTTACATGATGCAAACACAAAAGATGTGAAGCTTATTTGGACCATGGGTAGGTGAAGAGGAAAAAACTTTGGCTCTAAAATTCACATTTTTAAGGAGTAAGCTCCTGGGCGGCTTCCCCATCTTTTTCTTATGCCCCTAATGTTCCAGGGGGGAAAAAACCAACCATCCAAAATATCTGAATAAGATTTAATTTTAAAATGGAGATTTGACTTCCTTTTTTAATGTATTACACAAGAGCTAATGTTTCTATTTTTTATTTCCTATTTTGAAACAGATATAAAGAATCTCCTAGTTTATGTGGTTCGGTACTTATGCTGTCTAGAAACAGAAGTTCTGGGAATTCAGGATATTCACCTCTATTTTTTTGGTGCTTCACAGAAACTGCAGCATCAGGATACTAATATAACATAATTTGTCACTGAAACTGTAATCAAAAATACGCTAAAGGCCTAAATAGCAGCATTAACTGAATTAGCTTAGCCTTCAATTTAAGGTTAATGTGATGCATATGTGAATAAATATGCATCTAGAGAGAACAACTATTAAGAAGTCATTTAGGGAACAACACTTTATCCCTCTCACCTCTCTCCGTCGTGATGCCCAGCAACTTTGTTTGATCTTCCAAACCACAGCTGCCACCAGGAGCAATGACAGGAAACAACTGGAAAGGAAAAAAAATTAGAAAATAATATTTTATTGCTCTTGCTCATAACGCACTGGCAGCTGAAAAACTCTAGGAAATGCAAAGTTAAGTGAAAAGTTCGTACATTAGAAATACACCAAAGAAAGATAATCGAGCACGGTTCAGTGCTTCTGATACCCAGTGAGGAATGACACACTTATTTTCATTATTTATATTGTTCTTTCAAAATTCCTTATCTGACTTCCATAAATGACAGTAAGGCTGAAAGATTTAATCAGATTTAAAAAGCCACTATTGCCTATCTCTGGTGGTATTTTAAGTGAGAGGATAACCCCCAAGAAGAAAAGCCTTGAGAGAAGTAGAGAAAATTGATTATTATTTCCTTTCCAAATTACAAAAATAAGATACAGTGTAGAGCAGGCAGGCTGCTGCAGACCTACAGGCATTTCTGGATTTCCCCAAATCTGTATTGGTTTTCTTCATCAAAAGAGGAGGGGAAAAGGATGAATGAATATATCAATTTCTGGTGAAAATGCAGGGAAGCAGATATAATAAAAAAGAGTAGTAGGAATAATAATAATAATCATTATTATAATAATTACAATAATAACAGACTGTATTGACAGATATGATTTTATCACACTGAATACCTAATGAGCAACTTCAAGACACACAAGCTAAGATTAAAATCTGAGCCCCAGAGGAAGCCTCCTTCCTCAAGGACAGCACTGATGGGTTACAGAAAACATCTCCAAAGCCTCCCCAACTTCCAGCATGTATTGAAAGACAGGTTACAGGAAAGTCTCCATGGAAGGAAGATTTTTTAATCAGAGCAGGTGACTCATGTGCTCAGCTGCAGCATTCACAGTGACCACGGGCTCTGGATGCTCCCACAGGGCTTTCTCTCCAAGAGAGAACCTGCCCAGGGCTGCAGGGAGGCACCCAGGACTGCACCCTGCCAGGAGGGGCCAGGGCCAGGACTCTGCTCCAGGGAACTGAGACAGAGGAGAGCAACGGCCTCAGCGGAGCCTCAGCATGGACAGGGGGGAAACTCCTCCATGGGAAGGGGGGTCAGGCCTTGGAACTGCCCAGGGCAGGGCTGGAGTCCCCATCCCTGGGGGAATTTCACAGCCCTGTGGATGTGGCCCTTGGGGACATGGGGCAGTGGGGGCAGGGCTTGAACTTGCTGATCTCAGAGGGCTTTTCCAACCTAAATGATTCTGCGATGCTATGACTTGGAAATGCCTATAATTAAACACCAGGACAGACAGCAGGAACCATTCCCTGAGAAATGCAAAAGGTGAGGAGACAGTTCTTGTTGCCATATCACCATCTACACACTTTGTGATATGAAACCTCCATGGATGGGGCACAGACACCCAAAGGCAGCCAGTCAGTGATGGGATTGCATTTTTCAGGCTTAGATATGCACAGAAATACGCTTCACTATCATACAGCATATAATATTTAAAAATATGCGCTTGTTTGACTTGCATGGCCCTGGCACGGTGCCCAGAGCAGCTGTGGCTGCCCCTGGATCCCTGGCAGTGCCCAAGGCCAGGCTGGACATTGGGGCTGGGAGCACCTGGACAGTGGGAGGTGTCCCTGCCCACAGGACTGGATGGGCTTTAAGGTCCCTTCCAACACAAAGCATTCCATGATTTTATGATTTCAGATGCAGTTTATGTGCAACATGAGCTGCTGCCAGGGCTCATCAGTGTTTACCTCCTCAGTACACCTTTATTTGGAGAAACAAGATGGAAATCCAAAGGGCAGAGGAAAATGCCAGCAGTGCCAAAAATGCCATTCATCTCAAGCACCCCTGTTAAATTACCCATTTCAGAGAGTTTTTCAGGAGGAGTTTCTCAGGAGGTCAGGCATACAGATGAACTCGCACTGTGCCACCCTCAGCCACAAAGTCAGTGAGGTCTCCACCTTTACACAACAACACACTCCAGTCTCGTGTATCCATCAGACAGCTCCAGAAATACACACAGCAAATGAAGACACGCATCAAAGCATGCTGAACTGCTGTAAGGATGGCCCCTTTTTAGGAAAAAAGTGACCTCAGCAATGAAAACTGTTGGACCTCTTATTTTGGGTCAATTTCATAGAATCACAGAACCTATGTTGGAAAAGACCTCTAAGATCATCAAGTCCAACCATTATTAACTCAGCACTGCCAAGGCCACCACTAAACCATGTCCCCACATGCCACATTTTTGGTGGCACTGTAAATATGTGTCCCTATATATTATTTACTCCTTTGGAGAAGAAAGCTAGAGCGGAGAACTAAGAGGATCATCTTTACTACTAAATCCCCTTTCCAAAATGCAACACTGCATAAGTCTGCACGTTCCAGAGCCCTTCACTGGTTTCTCTTTCCTGCCCATGGCACCACAGCCAAGACTTTCTTCAGAAAATACAGAGAGGAATTAACAATTAAAGACTAATAAAAAACTTCTCCTAAAACACTCACCACAGTACCCTTGTATTTCAAAGGAACAGCACCATACATCTTTGTATTGTCACAAGGAGGCAGCAAATACCCACAAAAGCTATAAAATCACTAAGGAAATATATTTTCCCCCTTGAACTAACATCCCTTGGAAGCCCTCGGGGAGAAATAAAAGGCAGAGCCCACTGCAGTCCATCACCTGCTGGAAGAGCCCCAGGGGTTGAGCAAAGTCAATATCTATTGTTGCATTTACTCAGCCTAAACCATCCTGAAATAAGTTAAAAGACCTGATGTGAGCATCAGTAGCTTTGAGGAAGGGTTTTTCCAACTTTCTCTGGAAAGCAACTCTGTAGGTATGGAAGCAGCAGAAAGAAGCAGCTGCATGCAGAGAGAGAGGTGCTGGGAAATGATTTGGAGTGAGAGCTGAGGCTGGCACAGTCCTGGGTAGAGCTGTGCTCTGCCCTGCTCTCTCAACAGCTTCACACACATCTCTGCCATGAATGTCCACCTGCTTACAAATGACTTTCAAAATCAACATTTACTGCAGGATTTGCTTTGTCCTTTCCTTCTCTTTTTTTCTCCAAAAATAACAGCCTACCAAGAGCATCCTTCATCCCAGAAATCCCTCTTCACCCAAGTCTCCTCTCTGCAGCTTCCCCCATCTCAAATGGCTCCAGGCAGAGCTCAGAGCCCCTGGCAGGGCCTGCAGGGGCTCCAGGAGAGCTGCAGAGGGATTGGGGACAAGGCCTGCAGGGACAGGAGCCAGGGAATGGCTCCCACTGGGAAAGGGGAGATTGGGCTGGGATCTTGGCAAGGAATTCCTGCCTGGGAGGGTGGGCAGGGGCTGGGCTGGAATTCCCAGAGCAGCTGGGGCTGCCCCTGGATCCCTGGCAGTGCCCAAGGCCAGGTTGGACACTGGGGCTGGAGCACCTGGGACAGTGGGAGGTGTCCCTGCCATGGCACAGGGTGCAACAAGGGGATCTTTAAGTTTCCTTCCAACCCAAACTATTCTGTATTTCTGTCAACTGCTGGATTTCCATTTTCCCATAGCCTGTGACACATCCAGTTTGAGACCAGTTAAATTTTTCCAACAGAGAAGAAAGAAACCAGCAAACTCAGGTGTGGAACCAGAGTGGAAGGAAAAAGAACCATGAAGAGCCACCTAACACCCTGGGGAGTTTCATCCCAGGGAAATTTGAACATGACTCCATTTCAACCAGGTTCTACCAAGCAGAGCTTCCAATGGCTCACACAGTTATAAAAAATTCTGCTTACACAGCATAAATATTGCAATGCAGGGGGAGATACATTTAAATTTTATGGAGAATAGTCTATCTGGCAAATAGCTTTAATAATTCATTCTTAACTATTAATTAGATTATTTAAGTACAATAAACGAGCAATGTGGTTATAAATAATCTCTCCTCAGCTGGCCTCAACACACACACGGAACCTCAGCTGATCAGCCTTCAGGCTACACAGGGTATTCCCACAGTGACACAAAAACCTGAACTTAAACACACTGTCTGGTTTTATTCTGGACTTTAATCTCCTTTTCCACAGAGAGAATATTCTCTCCATGCCTGGTATCCTTAAAGCTTTTCAAACAAGTACACTTTCATTTTTAGATGTCTGGAAAACTCCATCAGCACTTTACTGTGATGCATTCTCAGGAGGAGAGAAGAAAATCCATCTGGTGTATTAGGGCCCAATTATTAAACCTTCGTGAAATGTTTATCCACATCAGAATTGCTTGTAAAAAATGGCAGCTTTAAACACCAAAATGTACAGCAGCCTCACTGCTAATGTGCTTTAACATATACAGGTCACTTAATAATTTCAGAAAGCACTGCCATGATTACTAGAAACACAGCCCAAGTTATTTTGATGAATTAGAAGCTATTTAAGTGCTATTTACCAGTACATTTTAATATGCTAGAGAGCTACAGGACACATTTTAAAGTACTGGATGCATTAATCCTTGAAATAATTGGAACAAGTGTATAACATGCACATGGTTGGTGCCAAACAGCTGCCTGCAGCACACCAAGCTAGATTCCTGACCTCATCCTTCTGCTGAAGATGGCACAAGGCTCAAGAAGCCACAGCTCACCCTGGTTATGGCAGATGAGGGCAGGGGAGGCAGGGAAGGGCTGGAGTACAGGAGCACGGGTTAAACCCAGGTGGAAATGAAGCAGTGCAAAGCCACTCAGCCTCCTTCTCCTCTCCCCCACCCTGGAGGTGTGGGGAGGAAAATCAGATGTAAAATTTGTAGGCTGAGAGAAGAACAGTTTAATAATGGAAAACAAAATAAAATACACTAAATAGCTAATAATAACAATGATATTTAAAAGAGAAATGAAAGAAACCAACCAAACAGCTGATGCACAATAAAACTGCCCAGCACCTGCTGACCCAGATCAGAGCCCTGCAGGTAACTCCCCCAGTTTACACACTGGGCATGATGCTCTGAGCTGTGGAATATCCATCTGACCAGCTGGGCTCACCTACCCCAGCTATGATCCCTCCCAGTTTGAGTAACTCCTCACTGGCAGAGCAAGAGAAAAAAAAAAAACAAAACAGCAAACTTCTGAGAAACACAACTTAGCAAAACCCAAATAGCAACACCCATCAGTGTATTATCAACATTACTCTAACTGAACCCAAAACACAGCACTAGAACAGCTCCTGAGAAGAAATTAACTCTATCCCAGCCAAAACCAGGACAGCAAGTCAGATCAGAAGCAGCTGAGGGAGCCGGGCAGGGGCTGCAGAATCCCTGAGGGAGCCGGGCAGGGGCTGCAGAATCCCTGAGGGAGCTGGGCAGGGGCTGCAGAATCCCTGAGGGAGCTGGGCAGGGGCTGCAGAATCCCTGAGGGAGCCGGGCAGGGGCTGCAGAATCCCTGAGGGAGCCGGGCAGGGGCTCAGCCTGGAGCAAAGGAGGCTCAGGGGGCCCTTGTGGCTCTGCACAGCTCCTGCCAGGAGGGCACAGCCGGGGGGATTTGGGATCTTATCCCAGGGAACAGGGACAGGAGCAGAGGGAACGGCCTCAGGGGAGCTCAGGGTGGGCACTGGGGACATTCCTCATGGAAAGGGCAGGGCTGGAGTCCCCATCCCTGCAGGGATTTCACAGCCCTTTGGATGTGGCACCTGGGGACATGGGGCAGTGCTGGCAGTGCGGGGGAGTGCTTGAACTCACTGATCTCAGAGGGCTGTTCCAACCCCAATGATCTTATGATTCTATTCTATGATTATGGAGGATGAAGTAAAGAGTGCTGAGAACATGAAAAGAAGGAAGCTATGGATGCTGAACTGTTAATCTTCTTCATTTTGTTAGAAATAATGTGAAGATATTCCCAAGTTCTTCCTTTTTCTAAGAAAAAAAAAAAACAAACAAGGGACTCAGCCTGTATTTTAAGCATCTATTTAATAAGGCCATTTGTGCTGCAGTAAAAAATTATTTAATAAGCAACAAGAGTAAATAAAATATCTGCAGCATAACTACAGATTTGAATTACTGCAGGAGGCCATTCCCACTTAATGAAAACACTGGGAAAACACATATATTTAGGGAAAACAATATACAACACATAAAACCATCTGCCTGAGTCTTGTACTCAGCAAACAGCTCTCCTGCTCAAGTTTTTCTGAGGAACGAGTCCAATTATTTGTATCAAACCAAAACTACACCATTTCCATTTGATATTCAGACCCTAATGGGGCACACGAGGTTTGATGTGCCACCACAAAAATACTAAACTGGCAGCTTTTGTCCCATTTGTGCAACAACACCCATTTCTCTAACAATCATAGTAAGGCTTCAGTGGGACATGTAGGATCATGGAATCACACACTGCTTTGGGCTGGGAGGGACCTCATATCCAGCTTCAACCACCCTGCATGGGCAGCAACACCTCCCCCTAGACTGCAGCAGACACTGGACTCCCTTAGAAGGGGGTTTCAAGGACAGATAATGAAGACAAGACAAACAGCAGGCAAGAAACAAAATGAGCTGTGCATGTGAGAAGCAGCAGAGAAGTGCAGTAGAAGACACCTGAGGTATTTGGTACATCCATGTAGTAAAGCTTAGGATGAGATCACAGAATGGAATCATGGAATGGTTTGGTTTGGAGAGACCTTAAAAGGCCCTCTGGTCCAACCCCTCTGCCATGAGCAGGAACATCTTCAGCCAGGTCAGATGGCTCAGAGCCCTGTCCAGCCTGGAGTGGAATTGATGGGGTACCCACCCCTCCTCTGGGAAGCCTACTCCGGTGTCTCACCACCCTCAGCACAAAAGATTTCTTCCCTGATTAAGTCTTAATAGACCCTCTTTCAATTTAAAGTCATCATCCTTTGTTACATCACTACAGGTCCCACTGAAATGTCCATCCCCATCTTCCTTTGAACTCCTTTTAAGGATGTAGAGATCCCAATAAGGTCTCTCAAGTGCTCTCTGGGCTGAAGGTTGAAGGGAAGAAAAGGAAAAGGAAAGAATGGAAGAAGGGAAGAGAAAGAACAAGGGGGGAAAGAAAAAGGGGGAAAGATTATTGGGCAATAATATGTGCTTACAAGGCCACAAATATTTTTACATCTTCTGTACATAAAGGTATGCTGGTGATTAGTACCTGTGATAGGTGTGCTGGCAGACAGATTTTTTGGAAGATAAGGAAGCACAGATATGAATAAAAAATGTTCACTAGAAATTGTCAAAATAGGTCAAACTATGTGCTGAAAGACAGCTGTACAATCTGTAAATTAAAGAGCTGTGTTATGAAAAGCAGAGAGGAGGAAAGAGAAAGCCCAGTTTCCTTGCAGTTCATTAGCTTTGCAAAGGTTAACAATGGTTGGAATATCATTTCTCCTCTGGCTCTGATTATAATGCAATATTAACGACCTCGGAACTTCACCGTTCTACCCAACCTTTATCCACTGACATTTTCTTACCTTAAAATAACACATTCATGTGTACAAATTAAGGCTGTGTCATACACAGCCCCCTGCCTGGCTTGGTGCTGAACTCCAGGAATCCAACAGCCCCTCTAAACGTGAGGCACAGCCCTCTGATCACAGTAGCCAGCTCCTAAATGAAATGAAACCCAGTCCTGTGTCCTGCTCCACACTGCCTGGTGCTGTCTGAATGCACGACCAGGTTCCTGCTTTTCCATGCCCCTGGCAACCCACAGGCAGCCCAGCCAGTGCCTGGGATATCAAAACTCAGCAGTGCTGGGCTGTGGAAAGCCCACAGCTCTCTGCAAGGACTGCACTGACCTAATTCATCTCAAATGTCAGCAGTGGCACTGAAAATCCCCCGGGTCCCTCTCAGGTGCTCCACACAGCTCAAGGCACAGATGATGCCTCCAGCTGCACAGCAGAAAAGCCCCAAGCCCCACCCAATCTGGCCTTGGACATTTCCAGGGATGGGGCAGCCACAGCTGCTCTGGACAACTCAGGCATTTCCTGCAGAACAGCAAAATGAAGCAACACCCTTAAATGTGCAAACAGAAAGCCTCTAAACATCTGTTTTCCAGAAGAACATCTCTTTAGGTCTCCATTACACCTAAGACATTGATACATATCCCAGGTTTTGAGTTTGGTGTTAATAATACCAACTGGTTTTAGGTTTTCACAAAGCGTTTTCCTTGCCTCTATTTTAGGGAGCAAATTCTCAGCCAACTGTTCCTTATTAACAGCACAGGGGGCTCTCAGGTATTAGTTATTTATGGTCTGCCTTGGATCCCACAGTAATTATGAAATGTGCCCTAGAGCATTAAAAATGCAAATGTTTCAATAGTTTCCCCTACACCCAGTGAGATGAATCACACTGTTCTAATCCACTGGTTAATTAGGGAGTTATGGTGACTGTAAAATAAAACACCTGGAGAGAAGCTTAGGAGTAGTGAAAGAATCAAAGAATTTCTAGCACATCATAAATGTTTAAGTGGAAAACACCTGTAAACTGTCTTCTCCCAAATCCACATGTTCTTATTCCTCTGGCTTGTTAGGATGTTAAATAATATTGCAACATTACTTCTCAAGGAGAGCCATGTGATAACAGTGATGGAGGAAAGGGAACTCGCAGCCTTTGGACGTGTGTGTTCAGCTGCACGTGCCCACTGAGACACACAGTGCACTGATCTTCTGCTTTAACCTGGGACTGGAATCATGCAAGGATTTGGGTTGGAAGGGACCTTAAATCCCACCCAGTGCCACCCCCCTGCCATGGCAGGGACACCTCCCAGTGTCCCAGGCTGCTCCAGCCCCAGTGTCCAACCTGGCCTTGGGCACTGCCAGGGATCCAGGGGCAGCCAGAGCTGCTCTGGGAATCTCTTCAAACAATGAATCTGGAGCAATCCTTCATCCTGAGGAGTTTAAACCCTCATGTGCAGATGTAGCTGGGTCTGTAAAGCACTAATTGGACAGGTTTTGTGGTGCAGATTTGTCTTACACAATTAGAAAAGAACTAAGGAACCAACTGTTTCCCTCTTCATTTTCCTAATAAGCAATTACCCTGCCACAAAGATTTTTAGGGAAGATGTTGACTGTGATTAATTCAGCAAAACAAATGATTAGGCCTGAGCCAGGAGTAACCACCTACTCTGCTCCAACGGCAGGAGGTGGTGATTCTGATTCCCAGGGATCAAACCTGCTGTTTCCCAGGAACTGCACTAAGGCAGATTCTACTCTCTAAAAGCTCCATATGAAAAAAAAAAAACATTGATATAAACCACTTGTCTGAAAGGTCTGTCTGGAGCTTCTTGCTTTAATTAAATTTAGCATGAAATCTAAAGCAAGATATTACTCCCACTGCTCATTTTATACCAGGCATAATATTGCCTACTTTAGAACAGGCTGTGAGACCTGGAGTAGTGTTTACTCCATGTACATCCCTCCTGTAGGACTCCTTATTGATCGGGTATTGGTTTCCACTTCTGGAGTATTAGCAGTCCCTAGAACAGAGGCCAATACACTGGATTTTGAAGCTTTGAAGAGAGGGCCTGCTGTGCTTTGGAAGTGTTTCACCTCTTCATTAGCTTTGTATTTTTTGGAGGAATGAAGAGGAGACAAGTATTGAAATGGCTTCTGCTGGGTCCCACTCTGAGGGAATCATCAGCTCACTTGACACTAAGAAATGAACTTAGAGCTGTGTGTGAAAACCAGAAGAATTTGGCTTCCATTGAACTGTAACATATGTTTGTATTTAAACTGATATACTTTCAGAGTTCAGTTTAAAATCAAAAGGTGGTACCTGAAGAGCTGGAAATTACTCCAGACTTAACTCTTTGCAAAATAACTCTCCTGGTTTATGGCTGGTGCCTGACAAGGTGTGACAACCTGCAGTAAGTCACACACAGCTGTGGCAAGTCAATGTTTTCTACACCCTCTCAAAAGGAACTTCTCCTTTTACAAAAGCCTCTCCCAGCCCCATCCTCCCTTTCCCTGCATGCACTGGCATCATGCATTGGAAAAGATGCACAGACAAATAATTTTCTTAACATAATTCCTAATTAAACATTTAAATCAGAGTGAAGATTTCCATTTTCTAGGCTGTGCTGTAAGCAGGATGTTCAAGTTAAAGAAAGCCAGACCAAGCAGAACCCAAACTCTGAAGCCCAGAACCTAAAGAAGTAACATTTAGCTGTCTTAAATGAAAAGTACCTGAAAAATGTCACAAAGAACTGCACCAGGTCCATAAAGTTGCTGTGCTGTGAGAATGCAATCTGCAAAAGAAAAGCAAATGCTTTCTGTTACTTACTGGAAAGAAAATTCATATTTCAAGATATGTAA
Organism: Agelaius phoeniceus; assembly: GCF_051311805.1. Classification (NCBI taxonomy): domain Eukaryota; kingdom Metazoa; phylum Chordata; class Aves; order Passeriformes; family Icteridae; genus Agelaius; species Agelaius phoeniceus. The sequence goes on from NC_135268.1 coordinate 74,776,106, forward strand.
AAAGGATTTAAAATTACAATGAAAAGCAGCTTTACTCAGATCAATTCATATTTTTCAACACTGTTTTTGAAAAAGAACGGAAATGTTCTGAGGGAAAAGAAAATAAATTATAACTTCATATTGTTTTGAAAACATATATCCCAGAAATGAAGCTGAACAAGTAACCCTGTCTCCCAGCCACGTTCCAAGGAATATTCTTCAGTGCACACTAAAGAAAACACAACTTCAAAAACTTAGAACAGAGGTTTCACAGAGCTGCAAATAATCTTTAATTAAAAGTGAAAATCTTTAATTATTGTTTACACACCAACCCAAAATTTAATATTTACATTTCAAACAATATCCAGACAACAAAATCTCCTCAAAAAAGGAACTTACACCCAGAGCTGCAAAGAGGCACGAAACACAGAAGATGATAGACACTGTGAAAACAGCTATGGCATTCATCTTAGCTCACTGCCCTGCAATCCCACAGCAGAGCAGGGAAAAACACAGAACATTTGGGACAAAACCAGAGGGAAGAGGCCAGCAGGAAACTGGGAGGTGGTTAGAGGCAAAAGGGAAGATTAGGGAGCCTGGGTAAAAATAACAACGTGGAGGGGAGGCGAGCCAAGAGAAAAGCAACTTGTGCAATATTAGGGATCAGAAGTTCTTTCCAGGTACCTCCTATTTCCTCTGCCTATCAATCTCTCAGCACCACAACAGCATATTAACTCTTTCATGAAGTACCAGAATTCACTCAGAATTAAAGTGAAATCTGCACTTGTCATGGATATTGAATCCATTTCTGGTGTCATTTGTTGTTTTTTCCCTTAATAAACAGTACTTATGGCAACATTAGCATAAACATAAATCCCTCCTCCCAGCAATAGCCACATCCCATAATTCATGAATGTGTGTAAAGTGAGTCATTGCTGGGTTTCTGTTGCTCTGGAACATTTTCTATGATCATACTTGCTTTAAACATCCATTGTAACTTGGTACAGAAGCTGCCCCAAATAGTTTTCTTATCAATACATTGACATATTTTGAAGTTGAAAGTTCCTTTGCAGTTCACAACCACTGTGTGGCTGGAAAGTGAACTCCAAACCTGCACACCAGATGCTGCAACCTCAACAGTCCTGCCTTTACAAGGCAAGAAAACACAGAGTTTCTTGTTGATTTTTGTTTCTGAAGTGCTTCCCAATAGTCTTCTGATTATTAAAAGACAGCAAGCAAGATTTCACTTTTTGTGTAAAAAATCAGTGCCTAGTAACTAAAGTGGTACAGTATTTGCATAAATGGATATTCTGGAATAAACATAATATTCTGGAATGTATTTAAGGCAAAGATAATCCTTAGTGAAATATCTCTTCCCAAAATACAAACATGTAACACAGTCAGTATAAAAAAAAACCCCAACTTTTAATATTTTTTCTGAGAATAACCATGATGCTGAGTGCCTATAAGAGATGCATTTCAAATTAAAGCCCTTGTTATGTATCAACAATCCTTAAGTAGAAAAAGACAATTAAAAGCAGAAAGGAATCCTTGACAGGCCAGTCCCCTGTGGATGACCATCAGGATCAGTTTCTGTGATGGAAACCAAAACTTGCTCCCATTAGAAGAAACAAGAAACTGCTATTTTTAAAATAAGAGAGATTCTATGAAAGATTAATGAGACTGTTACCAGAGAAGGGCTTCTCATCTTTTGATAACAACTGCAGGAAACAAATAAAAACAAACAAACAAAAAATAATGTAGGTTTATTTCACACAGAAGCCTTACAAATGCTTTACCAGTGGTGATTATTTTCTCTACCTGCTGTGGTTCTTCTTCTATAAAGCCCAATTGAGTACCTGTACTTCATACATGGATTAAAAAAACCTGGGTTGTTTCTACAATTTATTCCTCGCAAACTGAAAATACTTTGTGCCATCAAACCTGACCAATCTGTGTCACAGGCAATTTGGTCTCATAATTGTTAATGGTTTGCTTACTTAGAGCTTAATTTCCCCTAATATAATCCGTTCCCAGGACTTAATTAATTCAGTTACATTGAAAGTTTGGTTGGAAATAGCTGTTGAAAGTAGGCTGTTCATTCTGGATCCATGAAAAATATGGCACCAATTTCTTAGCAGGCCGGGTTTTTAATTAAGTTTAGCTGACAGTAGAAGATTCATTTATCCATTCTCAAAAAATGAATTCTGTACCAAAGGCTGAAGCAGTTTAAGTGCAGGAAAGGGGCTCATGCTGGGGCCTGGAAAGGCTCCCCCAGGTAAAGGGCAGAACCTGAGCTCAGCTGCACCATCAAATCCCCACTAACATCAAAGAATCCCAGAACTGTTTAGGTTTAGGCTCATCCAGTGCAACCATCCCCCAGCACTGCCACCACTGCCCCATGCCCCCAAATGCCACACACACAGGGCTGTGAGATCCCTGCAGGGGGAGGACTGGAATGGGGACTCCAGCCCTGGACAGCCCTTTCTGGGCAGAAACTTTCCCTAAAATCCACCTTAAACCTCTCCCTGGGCACACCTGGAGTCCCCCTCAGCCACTGTGGAGCAGCACTCCCAGGTCCCCTTCCACGGAGCAGCTCCCTGACCCTTCCCAAGCCATGCAAGGAGATGTCACACCCTGTTCTTAGGAACAGCACGGCATCCTCAGATCCTTCATCATGGCAATTCCACAGAACGGTACAAAGCCTGTGTTTATCTTATCTGGAAAGGTACCCTGGAGAGCACAGCTGCCTGTCCTGCTTTTCCTGCTGCCACATCACTTGAAGTACCAAAATAATCCACCTGCTTTCCAGAAAACCAGAAGTAGCTGGCTGCATGGACTAACAAAAATTTATAATGAAGAGCTTTACATTTTTTATCATTTGATTAGCATAAAATATGAAGCCAAGAAGAAAATTTGGCTTCCTTTAACTAGCCAACATCTAAAAATTGCACTGGCTTTGAAATCAGTACATGCAAATTTCAAAGGAGTTAATAGCAAATGACTTGGCCACAAAATCATATAAGCAAAGGAAAAGCATATTTGAACCCAACAGACATTTCAGTAACAGTTGGTGTTTCAAACTCAAAATATTGCTGGAGCTAAACTACAGCCTGTGGCTGATAGAAATTTTGAAAACCCAATTAGAACAATTACATACCAGGGCTTGGTTTGCATAAGAACCAGAGTTTGTTCTTCAAGAGAAAAGAAAACAAAATAAATTTGAGATAACAATTTTATAATAAAGTAGGCCAACTAAGACCTAAGTTCACCTTAAACCTGTACATGCAACAACACCTAAAATTACTTAAACCTCTCCTCTTGTGATCTACAAGGGTTCTGAACTTTTTAAAAACAAATTGAGTTTCACATACCACTAAGAAAAATCAGTCCACAACCAAGTAAGAAATTATGTAGAAATCTTTTGTTAAATCCAGCAAGAATTAAATTTGAGTAACTCCTCCCATTTAACTGTAATAAACAGATATACAGATAATTCAGTACACCATAACTTTTTCCACTTGTGCTGGAAGTTACTGATATTTTATAGGAAGGAAAACTATTCACCACAATGGGATTAGGGCAACAGCTTCTCCAAACTCAAAAAATTTAATTTCCAATATTATACATAATATTAGCAGCCCTAATCTAAAACAAACGAAAGAACTGAAAACATAAGAGTTGGGGTTGTTGCAGAAGGCTCTGGGGAGACCTTGCAGGGCCTGCAGGGGCTCCAGGAGAGCTGCAGAGGGGCTGGGGACAAGGCCTGCAGGGACAGGAGCCAGGGAATGGCTCCCACTGGGAAAGGGGAGATTGGGCTGGGATCTTGGCAAGGAATTCCTGCCTGGGCTGGAATTCCCAGAGCAGCTGGGGCTGCCCCTGGATCCCTGGCAGTGCCCAAGGCCAGGCTGGACATTGAAGTTGGGAGCACCCTGGGACAGTGGGAGGTGTCCCTGCCCAGGGATGGACTTTAAGGTCATTTCCCACCCAAACTATTCTGGGATTCTGTGAATGTACTGAGGAATATTTCAAGTATGGCAATTTCATACCATAATTTGGTACAATTTGGGTCTCCAAACACTTGAGAAAACATGAACAACCACAGAAAATAATATTTCCACTACTTTTTTACCTTGGTAACAACTCTAGGATTATTGACACTCTGTATTTCTGTTTTTCTTCACAAATATATAAAGTGACTATATTCCCACCAGTAGTGCCTTCCTTTTCATCCTTATTTCATATCAGGAATGAGAAAAAGAGAAATTGAAAATGATATTTTGCACAGGACATGCTTCTAGAATAGAAAGAACTGTGTAAGAAAGAAAAATAGAAATGTAATTAACTTCTAAAACCAGAGTGACCCAACAGAGACAGCGCAATGTGAATCTGGCTCCCAGAGCTTGGGGCTTGCTGTGAATTCAGAAGATTTCAAAAGGTCCCACTGCTACATCCATTAACCTCACCTGGCAGGTGGGAGAATGCTATAGCACTCGTGTTTTGGAAGTCTACAGGACCACACAGAAATTTAGAGGGTTTTGGGCTGTTTTCACAGAAATTTAGAGGGTTTTGGGCTGTTTTCTGCTTTTTATTTCAATCTAGCCCCAGCACCAAAGTTAGCGAACAAAAACCAGCAGGGGAAAGTGGAAACCTGGGAGTTCCACAGGCTTCCAGTGAGAGAAAGCCACAAGCCAAACAAGCTGCAGGTGACATTTATGCACATTCTCCTCTATTTTTTCCCCAAAACTCCACTGTCTTGTCTCTTTTTTCCTATGGTTAGAGGCAAGGATTCAATCTGACCTTGGTGAATACAGACAACACTTAACAGGACGCCATGGTCTGAATGCTGAGTGCCTGTGCCTTTGTCAAAGGAGCCGCTATAAAACAAAGGGGCTTTAAGTATTCTTGAGTGATGCCAAAGTCATCAAAACATTCATTCTGCCCTCTACAACAATGCTGGGGGGAAACCTCTCTTCTGCTCAGGAGTATTGTCATTGCCTGTTCCAGTTCTCCTTGAGACACACAGTGTGGGACTCTGTGCTGATGGAACTCCTGGCCAAGGCCCACGCTGCTCCTGGTGCTCTCCTCTCCAGAGGAGCACTCAGCCAGCTCCAAGGGCCCTGGCTGCCAGGTTCTGGGGAAGAATGTGCCAACACAGCAATCCAGCTCCACCACCTGAACATGGTCTCAGTCCTGCCATGTGCTGCTGCTCCCTGCGTTCTGTGAACATCTTTAATGAGCCATGGAGTCATTAAGGCAGCAGAGAGCTAATCACAGGAATGAAGGGCAAAAAGCCTTTCAAAAACACCCTTCAGAAGCTGGGGTTTTGGAGCTGCCCCTGCTCACTGAGGGATGAGCAAACACAGCAGCAGCCCGAGATGAGCCTCTTCCAGGCAGGTGGCTCTTAAACGATCTCAGCAACATCAGTTCCAAGGAACACTTTCCAGGAGGAAGCATTTGTTCACCTCTGTGGGTTATTTGGGAGGTTCAGACACAGATTATGACATCCAAATCCAGGGTCACAGGGGCATTCCCATCAGCCCTTTACACTCAATGGAAACCTCATCTGTGGTTCAGCTGACCAAGGCAGGTGCCTAATAATAAATAAAATAAAACTGACCAGGTCCATAACAGAACTGTAAACACTGAAGCACACAAAGACATCTATTTGTAGACCCCTACATTTAGTTAGTTTAAATTTCCATGGTGCATCCTTGCCCTTGGTTTCATGGATGCACTGGAAGCTCCATTTCCTGACTAAAGAGGGGTAAAAGCTATTGCAGCTGCCCTGGGCCACTCGCCTGGCCTCCAGCTGCTGCTCCAGAGCCACAGAATGGGCTGGGTTGGAAGGGACCTTCCAGCCTGTCTCATGCCAGTCCCTGACACCTCCCACCAGACCAGGGTGCTCCAAGCCCCACCCAACAGCTTTTGGGTGAATCCCTACCCCAAGCACACCATGGAAGCAGGACATTCTCTTGCAGAGGCACCCTGATCTTTGTTTTAAATGAACAGCAAAACTCCACCCAAATTTGGAGGTTAGGCAGAAAATTTAACCTGATCCACAGGGAAAGATTCTCTAAATGGAAAGTTAAACCGTAGGTTTCAGAGAAGAAAGGATCTTAACAGGAGATAATTGTAACTTGAAAAACTCTGACACACAACAAGTTGAAGTGGAGCATGATTTGGAGGTGGGAGACCCCAGAGAGTTTGTAATGCACCTGATGCTTTGGTGTGGACATCAGAAGCAGCACTGGAAGGGGCTCTGAGCTCTCCCTTGAGCTTTTTCTTCCCCAGGCTGAACACCCTCAGCTCTCATTCTGTCTCCAGCACCTGGAGCACCTCCACGGCCTCCTCTGGACCAGTTCCTCACCTACTGAACAGTTCACCCATCAAATCCACCTTTCTCCAAATCAGAGAGAACTTGGAGCAGCTGAAGAGGTTCCCATGCTCACATTTGCATTCTACAACAAGCAAAAATTTAATCCTCACTCAAATTTGATTTTCACACCTACTACTCCGAGTCACTCTGCTCCTGCATGAAGGATGAAAGAGATTAATGACTTACTCCTCACCTGCTGCAATATTAACTGAGCCATTGAGCTTTATGGCACAAATACTCACTACCATGCAAATATAAAACCTGCTTCACTCCTGAACTCATTCTGAGATGAAAATCAATTTACATTCCAACACTATGCTGCCTTCCTGCAGTAGTCACAAATTGTCACTTCTCAGCTAATTGGCTGCAGTCAGCAGTTGGCTCAAAAATGCCAATTATACATGTTTTGTCTTCCCATGTGAACTCTCTCATGTTGTGCAGAGCTAACACAGGCACGACTGTCTCTAAATTAAAAATAGCGCTTAAGATGTGGTCCCAAATTTCACAGCATCCCAGAAATTATCACACAAATCTGACAAATGAGAAGTATTTGTTCAATAAACAGCCAGCGGCTGAATTGTGATGCACATCCAAATTTAAAGTGCACTAGGAAATAAAATTCTGGAAAGTCCCATAATTGAAACAGCAAACTCAGCTCAGACCCTGCACACCTCCACATGACAGAAACATGCCCCAAGAAAGCCAAGGCAGGGCCAGAAAAAACTCAATCTCAGTTCTTCTGAATCCTCATTCAGAATTCTTCTGAATTCTCTGAACTTCTCAGTTCTTCTTTCAGGCCACTTACAAGATGAAAGACCTGGAGAGGCTGGAGCGTGGCCAGGGCAGGAACAGAGCTGGGAAGGGGCTGCAGAATCCCTGAGGGAGCCGGGCAGGGGCTGCAGAATCCCTGAGGGAGCTGGGCAGGGGCTGCAGAATCCCTGAGGGAGCTGGACAGGGGCTCAGCCTGGAGCAGAGGAGGCTCAGGGGGCCCTTGTGGCTCTGCACAGCTCCTGCCAGGAGGGCACAGCCGGGGGGGTCGGGCTCTGCTCCAGGGAACAGGGACAGGAGCAGAGGGAACAGCCTCAGGCCGGGCCAGAGGAGCTCAGGGTGGGCATTGGGGAATTAGGGAAAGGGCTGCCCAGCCCTGGCACAGCTGCCCAGGGCAGTGATGGAGCGTCCCTCCCTGGAGGAATTTAACAGCCATGTCCATGTGGCTCTTGGGAACACGGATCAGTGCTGGCCTTGGCAGTGCTGAGGAACTCGATGGTCTTACAGGGTTTTCCAACATACATGATTCTGTGATCCTGCAATTGCAACAATTATTCTGGAGGCAAGGAAGCTCTGAAGTACTTGGAAAAAGTGGTTAAAAATAAAGATCCTAAACCTTGAGACAGAACACATGTCACCAGTAGGAAAACACTCCAATCCTCTGCGTTCCAGTTCCTCAAGCACCTCCATCCAGTCCCAGCTGCTGCAGTGCAGATGCATTTGGGAAGGGACCCCACTGCATTTGGGAAGGAGGGATCCCGTTGCACTTCGGAAGAAGGGACCCCCGTGCACTTGGGAAGGATTTGGGAGGGAAGGAAGGATCCCATTGCAGTTGGAAGGATCCCGTTGCACTTGGGAAGGAGGGATCTGATCCCGAAGCACTGGGAAGGAGGGATCCCACTGCACTTGGGAAGGATCCCACTGCACTAGGGAAGGAGGGATCCTGTTCCTGGCCCTGTGCCCAGCAGAGCTCTGACACCATCTGTGTGCAGGCTCGGTTACATTCAATTGCAGGCCAACTATTAATGGAGAGGTTCAGCATGGAGAAAATTAAAACTTTACCACATAACAGCTCAAACTCTCACTCAGACCCTTGAAGTCCAGTAAAAATGAGCTTTATGGTCAACTGAGCTTAAAAGGAATAAAAGTTGTTTTCCTAAAGAGCAGGTGATGTAAGTACACAAGAGGGAATCAAGAATAAAAAGTATAAAACAGCCAAAGCAATATTTGCAAGTTTCTTTTTTAAGGGTTCAACCGAGCTGACAGATGGAAACAGGCAAAACCTTCTGTCTTTCATCATTTCTGACCAGACAAAACAGGGGAAAAATGCAAGACAGAGCTGAGGGTTGCAGTAGTGTTAATGGGGAAAACAAGCTCTGTCTCCTTCCTGAAGAGGCTGTGAGTTCCAAGGATCATATTGGATGAGAAATTTAACATGTTTATCAACCTGTAGCAAAACATCCTGTAACATGTCAGCTGCAGGAATCTCATCTTTGATAAAACAAAGTAGCAAAGTATGTGTATATATATATATATACATATTACATATAGAATCATAGAATGGTTTGGGTTGGAAGGGACCTTAAAGATTTCCTAGTTCCAGCCCCAAACTAAATAGGTATTTATATAAATAACCAAATTAAAATATCTTTGAATGACAACATTGTCACATTATTACACAACACTGAAGCCACAAGTCATCTCAAACATCATATCACGACCTGAAGTGGCAGTAATTAGAACCCCCCAAATTTACTTAACATCAGGATCAGTTTTAAAGAGCCATGAAATCAGAACCATAAGGCTGGGCTGTTTTATTCATCACAGGTTTTTCTGTTGAGAGCCCTGGCTATGATTTGGTGTTCAAGAAATCTTAACGTGAAAAAAATAACCGTGCTGGGTGGTGCAGAATGAACAACTTCTCTATAGGCTCTCAGATTTGCATTAAAAAGGCCAGGTAGTCACTGCCTATCACTAAAAGATTTCTAGAACATGTAATTCACCCTTTTGTCATGAAGAATTTCACAGTAAAATACTTAAGTGACAAATCAATTGATGGAATTTAGTTCAATCCCCAGTCAAGATATTAATGCAATTTATTGATACTTTTGGTCCAGGTGTGGGAAGGTGGATGGTGCTAATCTTGCATGCAAAACAGACTGGTTAAAGAAGTAATTATACATGACACTTATAACTCAAAAAAATAATTTTAGAGAGAACCAATTTAAGAAAAAAAACCCTATGAAATCCCCAGTCATGCCAGAAATGTATTCCCATACAGGACTGTGACAGTACTACCCTGCCCTGACCCCTGCTCTTGCTTGCCAACACTGCTGGGAGCAACATTTGCCAATACAGTAAAAACAGTCAAAATCTCAGTAATACAAAGTCAGGGGGAAAAAAAGTGAGAGAAAAACATTTCAGGACATTCCAGTGACATTTTTTTACCCCAAAAGAAGCCCCACAGTCAGATGAGAGCTGCCTGTGAAGTGCTGGTGTATCTGGCTCTGTGTTTGGGAGCTAAACCAGCCACAGGCATTTGGGTTTGTCACCTGTCCTGGGGTGACTTTATGATGCTCGCATCCCCATTGGTCTGTTTAGCCCAGAAATGAGTTTTGCACCTTTCAGGCTGGTTCTGAGAGCAAAGGGGGAGACAAGAAGTGCACAGTTTGTTTTCAGACACTGCACTCACTCCTCACATTCCTGCTCCTGGACTGGGTTGTTTGCGGACGGACAGACAGCAGGACAGAGCTCTCCTTTGCTTTAGCTCGTTTTTAGCTCACTGATGCACAGAAGTTCCCTGGACTGTGGTTTTTCTTTGGAGCTGTTCAGACCTGCTCTGGCCTGAACACCAGCAGAGCACCCACAGCTCTCACCTGTGCCCCACGGGCCGGGCCTGGCCCGTGGCATTTCCAGTGCCGGAGGGACTGATCAGAGACTGAGTGAGCTGAGCTAGAGCCCACAAGGGACTTTGGGAGTGTGTCACCTCTGCACAACAGTGAGAGGTGTTATTGTTCCATATTGTTCATTTTCTGTGTGCTGGCAAATGCTTTGCCTGTTAAACAAACAGTTTTTTCCACTTTTCTCCAAGGAAATCTTTTCCTGAACCAGCTGGGGGAGGAGCTGCTTGAATTTGCTTTCTAGAGGGACCCCAATTCAGAATTTTTCTCCCAAATTTGCCCTAAACCAGGACACACTCTCTCTTACTTCTGGATTTACTTTCCCTTGTGGTTTAGCCAGGCTGAATCCACTGTCACATTTCGGTGGGTGGCTTCTTCTATTTTACTTTTACAATATGCTTTTCTCTCCTTCATTAACTCTGCTCACTATTCTGACTCTTTAAATTAGCTTTTGTATAAAGAAAATATCTCGCTCTTTCAGCTTCTCAGCAATGGCCCACAGCACTCGCTTTTGGAATATATTTGAATTTGGGGGTCTATATTTACATTCTCTGGTGGGTTATGGTATTTTCAGGAGTTATTCATCATAGAAATACAGCAACTTCAAGTAACCAGCACTGGCCTCACCCAGAAGAAATTAATGCCTGATTCGACCATAGCTTCCATAGAAAATTAATTCTGCAATTTTTTAAATATTTTCCAGCCCTGCACTCAAAAAGAGAGAAAAAAATCAGCTTCCTTAAAATTAAGGCAATCAATATATATGTCATAGTCAGATCTCAATAAAACACAACCCAAGAAATGCTCCTGGTATTATTAAATCTGAATTGCAGACTGTCTCTCTCTGGTATCCTATAACTTTTCTTATTTATGCAGCTGAAGTTTTGCAACAGGCATTCAGAAAGACTTCCAGTGCTGTAGAAAGGTATTACAATAAACCTCACAAAAGTTATGCAAGTCACTACAGCTCATCCCAAGAAATCCCAAGGTGCAGATGTAAAACCCCAAGACTTCATTCACTGCCCCTTGCAGGGCCTGCAGGGGCTCCAGGAGAGCTGCAGAGGGGCTGGGGACAAGGCCTGCAGGGACAGGAGCCAGGGAATGGCTCCCACTGCCAGAGGGCAGGGCTGGATGGGATCTTGGCAATGAGGAATTGTTCCCTGGCAGGGTGGGCAGGCCCTGGCACAGGTGCCCAGAGCAGCTGTGGCTGCCCCTGGATCCCTGGCAGTGCCCAAGGCCAGGCTGGACACTGGGGCTGGAGCACCTGGGACAGTGGGAGGTGTCCCTGCCATGGCAGGGGTGGGATGGGATGATCCTTCATCACCCTTCCACCCAAACCATTCCATGAATCTCTGATAAAAATCCAGACCCCCACCCCCAACACAGCAGCTGGGAAAAATCTGGCATGAACAATTTTCAGGATTGTTCATGCTACAACCTCCTGCAGAATGGACTGAAGTGGCACCACCTCCTGCCACGGGTTAACTGCCTGTGTGAGAAATCCTCCTTTTAAAGGATTCAAGAAGGTGCTAACAAAAATATTACTTAATCGAAAAGGGAACAACTTCTAAAAGGAGAAAAATGTCATCAGTTGATGCCAAAAATAAGGTGGCAGTAGCAGATAAAACACCAGCAGCTGTTTCATGTTTTAAAGGACCATTTAACTGTTCTGTTTTAAATCTTTCCATCCCACAGTAGAAGATGTCAGTTTGCCTGTTCTGAAAAATCAGCATGTAATTGCATGCCTCCAAAAGTAATTACATTCAACAGCAAATTTCATCAGATTAACAAATTGATTTACGTTTCATTGTTGGGTTTCAAGAAAACCTCTCACATGGTGAGAGAGATGCAGGGAGAGAGGCTCAAAAGCACTTGCAGTTACAGCTAAGGAAAGGCAAGGGACATCATTAGCAAACAACTTTGGCATTACAATCCTTCCAGAAGCAACAGAAAAAAAGAACATTTTTGGAATAAAGGGTCCCAGAGAGTTGAGGATGATTTTATCTCTGCACTTACATCTCTTTCTTGTTAAATATGCATGAGGCACATGAGGACCTGGCAGGAAAGCTGTCCAGATCAGCAGCCTCACTGATTTGATTTCAAGCCTACATAATTATTTTATCAAAGCAATCCCTACCTATATGAATGTGTTTTATTCTCTTTGGCCAGCAACAAAGATCCTCCTCCTTTGCCCTCACTGAGAGCTCTCATTCGATGAACCTGTTGCTTTTGGTTTGAGAATGACACTACTTTAGAGAAAGACTGGAAACCTCCACGGGCCATGGCCAGTCCTCAGGGGTTATTTATCCTGTATCAAATACCCAGTGCTCCTTCCAGACAGGAATCAAGGCAGTTCAGGCCCTGCTTTTTAACTGTGGATGGTTCCTTCACTCTCTCTTTTTCCATGGATTATCAAAGCCTTTTAGTCAGGCTGCAAACCTCAAAGAGGGAAAGGCAGAGAGCATCACTGCTGGCAAGGATCATGCCACCTAAAGAGGGTGAAAGCCTAAAATAAAAGGAATGTGTGAGATCTGCTGCTCCTCCAGCTCTTAGGCCCCTCCTCACCTGCAGGAGCTAAGGGTACCCCAAAGCTTTCCTTGGCTGTAGCAAAGTGTCATCCATCATTTAGCTCTGGAGGAAAACAAATGCTTCCTGAACTACACTAAACATGAATGGCAAATAAAATTAAAGCTTAATTGAAAGTGATATTAAGATTCTTGCTAATGCAGACCACCTGTTTTAGGGGTAATGTTACAAATGAAACTAGCAGGTTGATGGGGAAGAGCATTAGAAGAAGAATTGCAAATCAAAACTGCTTTAATGAAGGAGCCTTACTTTGAACAGTAAGAATTTCAGAAGGTTTCATTATTTACATACTGGAGGACACAACATCAATGAAACATTGAAATAAACAATGATAAAGATCAGAGCAAGGGCTTTGAGGATTGTGGAGTCTTCTTAAAAATGTAATTCCTGGCAGTTTGCAAAATATGGGCTAATATTTCCAACTTGGATAGCCACATTCAGCATAAGAAAAACCAAGAGCCATTCCTCAGCAGAAGCTCAGCCTAGTGTAAAATTCATCTGACTCTGAAACGCAGCTGACACCAGGTGGCTCCACCTGAACTTTGTCTCCAAACAAGACAGGAAATACCTCGGGGCTAGGGAAAAGACCCATTTCCAGCTTCACTGCCAGCTCTGCTGAGCAAGGAGATGTGAAGGGAGTTGGCTCTCCTACATCCCTACAGACATTTTCAGCGTATCACTGGAAACAAGTGGGAACTGTTCCCAGGTCAAAGGAGGCAATTAGTCACTATCACACAATCCTCTGGGAAACCCTTGGGCTGCAGAGGGAGGCAGAGAAATCTTTTGATGCCTGTGAAAGAACAGAACTTCAGCTATTCCCTCAAAACAGCTCAGGATAGAAGAAAAGGTCTTAAAAAATCAGTAGTCCCAGGTCTAATATACAAGGCACCTGAATCCAAGAAAGTGGCAGTTCCCAGAAGTTTAACAGGAGCACAGTTGTCCTCCCACATCTGTCAGAAATCTCACTTCATGCAGCACTGCAGCTCTTCACTGGAGCACTAAAATGAGCATTTTCTTTCCAGTCATCCTGGCAATGGGAATTTAAGAAAAGCAACAGAAGGCAGAGAGGGAGGGCCCCGAAGGAAGGGGTTCATTAAAGAGCACCTCAGCTAATGGCTGACAGCTCATTCCTGGGGATTGCACCTGCAATGGATCTGTACAGAGCAGATGGAGCTGTGACACCTGGATTTCTTCTGTGGAGCCAGGCTGGGAGAGCTGGGAATGTTCAGCCTGGAAAGAGAAGGCTCTGGGGTGACCTTATAGCCCCTCCCAGGGCCTAAAGGGGCTCCATGAGAGCTGGAGAGGCACTGGGGACAAGGGCCTGGAGTTCCAGGACAAGAGGGAATGGCTTCCCACTGCCAGAGGGAAGGGTTAGATAGGATTTGAAATTCTTCCCTGTGAGGCCATGGCACAGGTTGCCCCAAGAAGTTGTGATTGCCCCATCCCTGGAATTGTTCCACGCAAGGCGGGATGGGGTTTGGAGCACCCTGGGATAGAGGAAGGTGTCCCGGCCCATGACAGGGGTTTCAATGAGTTTTCAAGGGTCTTTAAGGTCCCTTCCAATCCAAACCCATCTGTGATTCCAGGATTCTGTGTGCCAGTTCAAACACAGTCACCTGGATCACTACCAAAGAAAGCACCACAGACCAAATTCTAATTACAGCACATTTGAGCCTGTACCCAGTTTACAGGTCTCCCATGAGTGACAGTTTCTGCACTTGCCCTCCTGACACCTCCTGTGCCAGCTGCCATCCACTGAAGGGCCGTGAATTGTTTCACCTTGCAGCTCACCACTCACCCTCTAGCAGAGGAACCAGAGAGCAATGCAGCATTTGGAGTAGGCTCAGCAGCACCCTCCTGTCAGGGTAAACAGCATCTCTGGAGACAGAATAACTATGACAACACATATGTGACTGAGCTAAACAATCCACAGATTGTCTTTCAGGTCCCTCCAAACCTGTTTGTTCCATGAACTATCTGAGCAAAAAGGAATAAAGATATAAAGGAGACTATATAGATAGATCATCCTGAAATAAATCAGGTAGAGGAAACCAGAAGAAAGTTTGAGAAACTAAAATTGAAGACAGCAGAGGCAATTTTAGCTATTTTTCCATTACAGTCTTTATGAAATCTGAGTGGAATGTAACAATTTCAGTGAGTTGAATGTTTCCCACTGGTTCTCAAATGCACTTCAAAGAGTGGGAGGTATGCAATGCTGCTGCAGCCTCCACCACGCTGCACGTGCAGCGATGCTGCACAGTCACAGTGGCACTTCTTGAAGCCCAACACAACAATGAATTACCAAGAAAATGATACATAGTGAATACCTAATGAGATTTTGCAAATGGCACATTTTGTATGCAAGGGCTGCAAAATTCCTTCGCCTCTTTTTGTTTCTTGAAGCATTTGGTTCATAATTAACATTTAAGCGTGTTCAAATCAAAATCCTTCAACCAACACGAAGGAAAGACAGGAGGCAATTGCCAGTTAATGATACAATTACAAACTGGTTTTGCCTTAATCAGCTCCTAAATGTCTCACACATTCTCAGAACGTAGAGATCAATGCAAGACGCTTGGAATCTGAGAGGAAAAAAATCAAATATCAAATGGGACAGAATGTTAGTGAATATAAACAATCGTTTGGGTATGAAACAAGACGAAACCACCAATTTCTATTTAGTGAGTGGTAGCAAACACCATCAGCAGTAAATTGTGATGAAACAGAAATCTTGCAGCCAGGGAAGAGTTTCCTGTATTAGCAGATGGAATTTTCACCCTCCTGTACACTCTGGAGAGGAATTCACTCACCGGACTTGGCCCCAGGCAAATACATACAAGTTTAAACAGTGTTAAAACCTGCTGACATTTACACAGGTATCTAAGAGAGTTTCAAACTCTCACCATTAACTACTTGTCAGCTCCAGAAGTGCAGTTTCACCTCAGAGTGAGCTGACTTTGCATGGATTGAAACCCAGGAAGAGAACTCCTCTGGAAGTTTCCGCACTGAATCCCTTTACTTCTTACTGTGCTATTGTACAGCAGATTATTTACAGTCAATGTCTCTCTTCTACTCTGAGCTAAGTTTGGAGAGAATAACAAAGCAATCTCAAAGTGAAGATTAAGCAAAGAGGAAGAACAGTGGGGGAAAGATTACTATTACATTTGCGTAAGTGTAAAAAAATCTCAATCCTTCAACGCCCACTAATGTCCTTTCCTAAAGGGTGCACTCCAGTTTGGGGGAAGATAGGGAATGTTTAGAGCCAGGCTGAGGACAGGAAGGTGAACAGTTGGAGTTTGCTAAATGCTTCAAAATTCAATGTGTCCAACACTTGCAGCAAAGATGAGCTCACAAAGCAAAGAGAATGGAAATATCCAGACACTGTTCACAAGACCCTACCGGGATTTTCAGGAAAGCTTGGCAAAGTAAGGCTTTAAGTGAACTACTTCATGCTTGGAACTGCTCAGAAAGGAGAAATTAGGAAGAAGATTGCTGTATTTTAAAGGCTTTCTGCATTTTGCTGCTTTAGTTCTTTTACTGAATGATCATTTTAAGTCATTAACCAGGCAGGGAAAGACATCCTAAACTAACATACTTTAAAAAAATAAATGAACTGAGGTGGTTTGAAAAAGAGGTGGAGCAAGACAGGGAAAGAAGAGCCAGAACTGAGCATTGGCAGGGACACAGCCATCTCTTATACAAAGGAGCACTTACACTTTCCAAGTGCAGATTTTAACAGACAAGGAGAGAGAATAAATAAGAGACAGATTTCTATCAAGGACTTCAAGATAAAGTTTGCAATACTTAGAAAAACAAAATAAGGTGAATTGTAGAATTGCTTTGCAGTAAAAACTACATTTATAAAGTTTTCTGTTCCAAGATTTTGTATCTACATAAACACTCATGTTTAAATACATCTGTTGCATTGAAATTGAAAATAAGCCAGGACAAGTGAGTATGCACAATGACAGTTTACTAAGATAGTCAAACAAAGAATAAACCCCTAAAATACAATTGGGACATGCTGCACTGCCCAGGAGGAGCCCAAACACACACATGAGCTGCCAGGTGATGCACATACGTGAGGACAGAATAATTTCCAGCAGCTTGGCAGGAGCAGAGTTTTCCTGCCTTCGACATACTCTATTAAAATCAGTGTAATTTCCAAAGGAAATTGAAACATGTTCTGTCGCCGTGTGACAGTTTAATAGTGGAGTTGCAGTGAGGAATACTGGAGGAGACAAGCTAGGAGATAAGAGAACAGTTTGCATCCTGCCCGTACTGCAACATGGAGGTTTAATTAACGAGCCAGTCTGCCCTGAAGGACTGATCCCAACAGCACAGGAACTTTTCTGCAGGGAAATCAGGGATGAATCCCTTGAAAAAACAAATGAGAGAAGGAAAGTATAGGAAAGTATAATAGAAGGAAATTATTCCTGAGAAGAATGTAGCATGGCATGAGTCAAGGACTGATGGCCAAGAAATCTTAAAATCACAGAATCAGAGAATGAGGTTGGTTGGAAGGGATCTTAAAAATCAGCTTGTTCCAGCCCCCCTGCCATGGGCAGGGACACCTTCCACTAGACCAGGGTGCTCCAAGCCCCATCCAACCTGGCCTGAAACACTTCCAGGGATGAAGCAGCCACAGCTTCTCTGGGCATTTGTCCAAAAAAATCTTTGTCCCAAAAACCTGTACCATGATTTAGTTTCTATTTTATCATATTGAACACAAACTACAGAGAGCCACGACTTCACGAAAATGAAGAAAACTGGGGTATGGAAAGGACAGGTAGAGACACAGATTGCAACTGAGGGAAGGTCAATCCCTCACAGCAGATTGCACAAGACCTGAGAGGACACGGTGAGTCCTGGGTTTTAGATATGCACTGAAGAGGAAACTAACAGAAATTCTCCGGACTGCAGATTGCTGGTCATTGCCAGTCTTCTTCACAAAAACTGTGTCTCAATGAAGAAAAGCTGATGCTATTTTAGACTTTGTTTTGGCAAGTAATAAAGATATTAAGAAAAGCTGGTGATAAAACATTAACTTGGATTGAGTGCATACAAGCACATTCACATTAAATTAAGGATTAAGAGAGGTTAAGTGTTGTAAGAGAATCAAAGTTCACTCTTTAACTATGAGAAATGAAATCAAACAGTAAAATTAAGTGGATAAGGAGATCAGGGATGGGAAAGCTGCCATCTAAGTATTTCTCTCAGGTCAAAGATGCAAAACTATTTGAAAGCTGCATCCTCAGAGCTAACCTCGAAAGGGACATGAGGATCAATTAGAGAGACTTTGTATTGAGGAGAGGAAAGGATTCATTAGCAATGTCTTGAAAGCCAGCAAGAAGCAGAGAGATAAAATAAGAACTGCCAGAAGTCAAGCTGTGCCATTGCTCAGCATATGAAAACAAAGCAGCAAGAGATGTTTCAACCATACAAGTAAAGGAAACCAGGAGAGGAAGGGAAGAGGGGATGCTGTAAGCAGAGGTAAGAGAAAGACCAATCAGCTGTATCCCTAACACACAGTTCTGCAGCAATAAATAACAAAGAAATAAATCAGGGTAAGGTACAGCCCAGCACTGATTATGGAAATTCAAATATCAATCAAAATAACCCATAAGGTTAAAAAAAAAAGTATTAATTTTTTTCTTGACTCTCACGTTTATGAATTTGATGAAAGAGAAGCTCAAATATTTAAATAAATCATTGCATAAGTGCTCACCTTTGTACACAGATGCTATTTCCCCTATGACAAGTAGTACTTACATGAAAATGAAGAGGTTTGGGACTTGCTACTTGAGTATCCAATGACAAAGATTTTACATTGCAGCTCATCAGCTCCTCCATATTTAAAACTCAGGACTTGAAAATAAACTAAGACTTTACCGGTTTATGAAGTAAAAACTCTCCAGCTGCAAACTGATAATCAAAACTGTAAGTAATATTAAAAAGAGTCCAAAGCCAACCTGCCAAATCTTCAGTCTGCAATCAACAAGACAAAGTTTCCCGAGTAATTAAAACCCAGTATCTTTAGGAAAAGGTGATAAGAACATTTCACAAGTATTCCTAATACTTTTTTAAAAATTCAGGGAAAATACCACTATAGCTTAAGGATCTTTTTTCCAGGTGGATCTCATTTTCTTGCTCAGTATTATCCTGTGCATTATTTTTGTTGAAAGAGTGAGTTTGCCTGACCAATACGTTTGAAACACCGAGTGCACTGATGTGAAATGTCAGCTTCCACAAAACAATTGCATGAACAAGGGTGAAGATGGAAGGATTTGGGTTCCCATATTTGACCAAGTTTCTTTGATGAGGCAGAATTCAAATATGCCAAGCTTTAGTTGAGATCTGTGGCTGCCCCATCTCTGTAACTGCTGGAGGTTGGACAGGGCTGGAGCAAGCTGGGTTGGCCAAAGCTGTCCTTGCCCATGGCACCTTTAAAGCCCCTTCCAACCCAAACCATTCCATGATCTCTGCTCCAGACCTCCAAGGATTTTGTCCTTCAAACACCCACATCACTCTGAGCACACAGGGAGCTGACCCTTGACCAGCCCACTGCAAGAAGGTGGCTGAGGCTGCTCTGAATTGTGAGCTGCCTCAGAAGCTGCAGGATCCGTGACTGCAATCACGCAGTGATTCTGTCTGATTTTATCACCCCCAATCACACAGTGATTCTGTCTGATCTTAGGACCACCGTTCAGAGTGATTCTGTCTGATTTTATCACCACCAAGCTCCATCCCTGCTCATTCTGCACCACTTCATCCCCATGGCCAGCCTGGTGCCCCAGGCACTGCCTGCCAACCACCTACCCTGAATAAAGGGGAAGGATGAGCTGCTGGTCCTGCACATGCCACCAGCCAGAGGCAGCAGCAGGAGAAAGGGGGTGGCCCTTGAGCTGGGCCTGTGAGTACCAGGCACTAAAGAGCTACTAAAGCATTTCCTCTGTCTGCTCTTTCCAGGCTTCCTTTTCAGCTTTTTCTACAACATCAAGATCTGCACATTTGAAGTCAGACACCCTGTCAAACACGGCCCTGTAAATAAATGAGTGTCTCTATTTCACAGCACACCTTCAGATGCACTGGGCTGAGGCAACATCAGAAGATTCCTCACACCCTGTTCCTCTTACCCAGGAACAGCAGACCCTGTCTGCTCTGGGATTACAGCAGCCTGGTTCAGCTTGGACTCCTCCAAGCACAGCAAACTGCCACAGTTTTGAGAGATATTAGAGAAAGCACCTTTAAACAATTTGACATATATTAGCAGCTCCTACCTGTATTTTTATGGGCCAGGTGAAATTGCTGACGTAAACAAAGAAGGTGATGTTCGGGTTGTTGCGGAAATCAAATTTCTCATTGGAGAAACTGTCCTTGTACTCTTTTATATTAGTTCTGGAAACAACTGGAATTTCCTCCCCAGCCTGTGTGCCAGCTGTTGTAAAGAGCAGCAAGAAAAGATATTTCAAGGTGTACTTAAGAAAACAAACAAAAGGGCAAACCATCCTAAATTCTAATTTTAAAAAATTAACTATTCATTCAAAACCAACTATGTTAAGCTGCACTGCATTATCAAAACCACTGTGTGCCAAGATGTTGCATTGTAAAAAATCAAATTTGCACTTTCAATGTTTACAAAATAACACTATTAAAGTTGAAAACATAGGGTTTTTTAAACATTTTACTTCCCCCCTCAGGCTGACAATTGAAGAACACTATGCAAAAAGTACACAGGTTAAAAACCCCCCAGAGTTTTTCCACTTAAATTTGCCTTTTTCAGAAACTGCTAAATAAAAGAAGCTCCTGAGTTACTCAGATCATCCTCAATTTACCTGCAAAACTTGTGGACCAAGTAATGTTGAGGTTGAAGTTTTTAGATGCATTGATGAACATGTCCAGGTCTCTGTTTTGCTAAAGGAAGAAACAAAAATGAAACCCCATTTTTAGGATAAGCAGTTTTACTGTACTGTTTCCTAGGAAATCATTGCTAAAAAAATTATCTTGAAATTTGTTACATAAAGAAAATACATAAAGCTAAAAACTACATACTATATTTTCTGGAAGAAGTATTCTCCTCCTCAAGGAAAACACAACAAAGGAGTCATGTGTACAGAATATCAAAGGAAGAACTGAGACACAAGATGTGGGGTGAAAACAAGCAAAACATCTCTGCTCTGGAGCCAGGCCAAGGGAGATGGGATTGCTCAGCCTGCAGAAGAGAAGTGCCTGAGGAGTGCCTGGAGGGGCTCCAGGAGAGCTGCAGAGGGACTGGGGACAAGGCCTGCAGGGACAGCACACAGGGAATGGCTCCCAGTGCCAGAGGCAGGGATGGATGGGATCCTGGGAATTGGGAATTGTTCCCTGGCAGGGTGGGGAGGAATTCCCAGATTTGCTGTGGCTGCCCCTGGATCCCTGGCAGTGCCCAAGGCCAGGTTGGACACTGAGGCTGGGAGCAGCCTGGGACAGTGGAGGGTGTCACTGCCATGGAGGGGGGGTTGGAGCAGGATGAGCTTTAAGGTCCCTTCCAACCCAAACTGGTCTGTGATTTTAAAAAAACTGGAATGGCTCAGAGGTTGTTCCAACAACTGGTAAGAATCAGCTGTGGCTCTTTATGAAATCTTCCTGTGATAATTTGGGACTGCACAGCCAAGCCAAGGTCAAAGAGCTCTGGGTGCTTCATGGAGCAGGACACACCTTCCACATCACAGGACTACAGCCAAAGGCCCACAGAACTGTAACAACTCATTGCCTCCAGGGCCAAGAGAAGACAAAGGACAAAGTTAAAAGGGAAAACAGGAAATCTACCTCTTCAGGTGTTGCTACAAAGTTGATTGCTGTGTAATAGCGATCGTCCTCCTGGGAAAGGCTGAAGGTGAACTGATAGTCAATGAGCAGAGTATCTGTAAGGAATGCAGGGAGACAGTTATCCCATCTCCTGGAATAAAGTAACTTCTGTAAAGGAAGGCATGATGTCACTGAAGGGTTTCTTGGACAACCAGGACACGACACTATCATCGTGACACTGCTACAAATTACTTCAACCTACATATGATCCCACATAAGGAACAGAAAACTCCAGGAGCTGAGCCTAGAGAGGGAAGAGAGGTGGCTTATACTTGCCAGGCAACAGCCTCCAGCCTTGATCTAAATCAATATTCCTACCACTGTAAAAAACATGCCAAAAGATTTACTTTTCCAGCCTGCAATACCTCTGTGATCAAAGGGAATAGCAGAAAAGTTCAGTAGCTGTGTAATTCCCAGTTTGCAATTCCCACTTGGAAGGGGACAGTGGTCCCCCCATTCCAGGTTTCTGTACATCAGCAGATTTTCCTGGAGAGGTTCTACAGAGCAGCTGGTTGGTGATGAACCCAGCTGCCATCCTGCTCTGGGACACATCCCACCCAGGCATGCCAGGAGCAGCCTCTGCTCTGTCTGTCCTTCCCTGCTCCCGTCTGCCCGGGCTGGTGTAAGCCACAGCCACCTGTGGGGATGCACTCACCACCTCAGTTCCCTTCCGCTCCTGCACACTGCTGTGACTTGTGCACATTCCTGAAGCCATGCAGGGATATTCCCAGCAATAATAACCAGAAATTGACACACCAGGTGCTGTTTTTCTCTCACTGCCTCCCAGTGACCCCTCATTGGACTGACACAAGTCAGACAAGCTGCTGGTGTCCATCAGACACAGCACAAAGAAACAGGGAATGAAGCCAAGCAAGACTGGATCTGGGCAGCACAAGGTTCTTCCTGTAAGAGCTGCAAAGCTTTGTCTTTCCCCACTTTTTGCCCATTTGACCATCCCTGCCATTTCAGCAAGGAATTTGGTCATTCTTACAGAGATGCCACGAGGAGCCAGCAGTGCCCTTGTTTGGCCACACAAGCAGAATTCAAATAAGCCAACACCAGGCAGTTGATAATTCCTGTGCTGGACAAAACCACTACTGGAGATTTTATGTAATTTAAGATTCCATCTCTCCACGCCTGCCAGGCTGCTGATTGCTAATATTTGCAAATAGAAGCTGGAAAGTTTCCATTAGGTAATCTGAATCTTGGCAAAGGATCTTCTGGAACTGCATGGGAATCCAACTACTCATTTCAGAGGAAACGTGGCAATTTTGAAATCCATTCTAACCTAGACCAGAATTTTAAATAAACAGTATTTTGCATTTCTAAAAATTCAAAGGACACTCTTTGTTTTTT
The DNA here is from genome assembly GCF_051311805.1 of Agelaius phoeniceus. NCBI lineage: Eukaryota > Metazoa > Chordata > Aves > Passeriformes > Icteridae > Agelaius > Agelaius phoeniceus. The sequence goes on from NC_135268.1 coordinate 74,798,921, forward strand.
ACCTGTTAGGAATATAGTTTAGAGTGCTCTCCAAAAGACCAGATTTCATCTCAGTCACATGAAAAACATTCAAAACATTGTTCAAAAGATCTAATCATCACATGGACCTTATCAAGAAAAGTATTTTCATTCTCTTTAAACAACATATTTGAGAAAAGTGAAGGTTTTTACAGCTATTTTTAGTCCTTTCCTTAATCCCCCATACTTTAAACACATGCTGAGGCAACTGAAACAAGTTTTAAATAAATTATTTTAAACTTCGAGCACATTTTTTATCTCCAAACAAAATGCCAAGGGTACTCACAGTAACACGTTCCTTTAAGTGGATTTCCTTGATATCTGTTTTCAACTTCACACCTAAAAAGAATATACATTTTTTAATAAATGGATTTCTTTCTTTGCAGTTCTGTTTATTCCCAGGCACTAAATACCAGAAAATACAACCTGTGCTGAGAGCTGTACACAATTAAAGATGAATGTCTGAGCTAGACTGGGCTGATGAAGAAATTCCACGTTCGCTCCAAGTCCAACTCACATGCAGTAAAAATGCAATATAAAATTCTAGATATTAACGTTTGCATCCACCTGGAAGGTATTTATTAGCTCTCCACAATGCATGGAACTGGATTAGCTTAGTCATTTATGGCTATTTCAGGTTCTATCCTATAAATGTTTACTCATGTGAGCAATGCTTTAAAAATAAACCTGGCAATGAAATTATTTGGAATTAAATTATTTCCCCTAACATTACACTAAAAGCATTTCTGTTATGTTACAGAAAAACCTCCAGCAAATTTGTTGCTCTAAAACTGCTCCATTAAACTGCTTGAATGTCAAAGGCTCATTTCGGATATATTTACACTCGCATGAACAGCATCAGAGAGCACGGACGGTGAAATGAGCACAGACGGTGAAATGTACCAGGTAAAAAGAAGATACTGAAGGATAGAGCAAAGCAGAGAGAGCCCAGAGGAGGCCCCGGAGCTGCTGCAGGGCTGGAGCCTCTCTGCTCTGGAGCCAGGCTGGCAGAGCTGGGAATGTTGCCCTGGAGAAGGGAAGGCTCCAGGCAGAGCTCAGAGCCCCTGGCAGGGCCTGCAGGGGCTCCAGGAGAGCTGCAGAGGGGCTGGGGACAAGGCCTGCAGGGACAGGAGCCAGGGAATGGCTCCCACTGGGAAAGGGGAGATTGGGCTGGGATCTTGGCAAGGAATTCCTGCCTGGGCTGGAATTCCCAGAGCAGCTGGGGCTGCCCCTGGATCCCTGGCAGTGCCCAAGGCCAGGTTAGACACTGGGGCTTGGAACCCCCTGGGACAGTGGGAGGTGTCCCTGCCATGGCAGGGGGTGGAATGGGATGAGCCCAGAGTCTCTTCCAACCCAAACACTTCTGTGATTCTATGTATAGTTTGGGGTGTGGGGATTTTTTCACCCATCCCTTCTGCATGATATTCCCAGTTGAAATGTTTTTAAAATTGGAATTCTTCAGGAAATCATCCTGTTCATGATATTCCCCAGGGGACCCACGGCTGGCTGCACCCTCAGTGCAGTCAGTCAACTGTCAGGAGGAAGAAATGAGCAGAGACATCATAAACACAACCATTAAAAATGGGGGGGAGGAGGGGTGTCTAAGGTGGTACGTGCACAATTTTTCATTGCAAATAAGAAAGGGAAATGAACTCACAGCTGACACTCATCTCCCTTGATTCCCTTGGTTGTGCAGAAACATTTCCCTGTGTTTGTGTTGCAGACGGACGCGTGGCCATTGCACTTGCAAGCTGTTGAGCAGAGGGGGAGAAGATGCAACATTGAATGAAGAAGAGAAGGAAATTCAATAGCAATTAAGTACTTTAGTTGTCAAACTGAGATACATCAACAATTAACGTGCAGATGAAAACCCATTTGGTGCCCTTTGCTTTCTTTGTGCTACAGAAGGCAGATGAAAATAGAACCGTGCGTCAAAACAGAGCAAGCACAGGCTACCCAGGACTGGTGGTTTGTATGAAATCATCATCAGACTCAGCTTTTTAGCCTCAAAAATTCATTTAACTTCCTCTCCTATTGTTAGACAGCAGGAGTGCTATCATAGCTAAGAAGGAAAAGACAATATTTGAAATAATTTTGGGCTTGTTAACACATTTCAGCCAAACTCAAAACTCTTGACAGAAGAATTGGGAAAATAAAACAAAGCCCATGGGACTTCAGGGGCTTTTTCCAGAAATAAATAAACAGGCTTGGGAAAAATAATATTTCATCAGTTCTACTGAGGAAACAATGTCATTATCAACAGCATCAGCAGAAAACATCTGGTGCTAAGATGGTGATGATGTCCATGCTGGGACTAGTTGGGGTGCATTCCCCAATATATTTTAGAATAACTTTGTGCAGAATGTCATTGAGTTGTGGTTGAAACAAACCTGCACAGCCCTGAACAACTTCAGGTTTGGGGCATGCCCAAAACAGACCACCTCATACACCTGAGTCTGCTCAAGATCCAAGGTAGAATGGTGAGGACATACAGGAGATTTTCTTCATAAAAATCCTTCTGATTTAAGTTAAATGCTCATATTGACACACTTTGAGACCTTTATTTACAAAGATGTAGAGGAGAATCATTCACAAAAACCCCAAAACCAAGCCAACAAGTAAGAACAAAGCTTACACAGCCAGTTGACTTTGACATCTTGTTCACTGTCACTGCAAGAACGGATTTAACAACCTCTGGCATGTAGGTGCCATTTAGGAGTCACTCTGCCAATGCAGGTGCATCCATCTGGAGCTGTGCACAGCAGAGTGTACAATACAAGGGAAAAACTACACAAAGCAAAGATCCCTTGTTTATGGTCCTTGAGCTTGCTGGGAACAAGATGCTTTAAAGGCCAAAGCCTCCTTGTTAAGAAGACATATTCCTCCTCATTAAGCAGCCATGCCAATCAATGTACCAGCAGATTCTTAGACATCAAGTCCCCATCCTGAATATCTCTGCCAGCCTTGGACCTTATTTTAGGAATCCTTTTGATATCTTCTTTCTGTTGGCACACAATGGAAGCTATACTGTATCAGGGACACTTAATTGTGCTTCTCAGATGTGGATGAGTGGTTTCCTAGCAGCAACACAGAGCAAAATAGGAAGAAGCAAAAAGGCCTATTGTTGGAACAAGGAGACTGAATGAAAATTCAACAAAATAATTGTGCTCTGTGAAGGAAACACTCTTTTCATTAGTGCCACTTAAAGAAAAATAAGTCTTAGTACTATTGAGAATGTCTTGTACTTCTTTGCTTATGCTTTGCACAAGGGAAGCAAAGTGACGTTGGATCAATGTTCAATATGAACATACATGAATTTTCTCTTAATTTTTTAACCTCAGGTTGTTTAAAGGCAGATTGCAGCATCTTGAGCCGTAACAGTAATTTTTCTCTCCTCTCTGCTCTTTAGCATATCAAGAAGACTGAACACTCAAATATCTCTATTTAAAACAACAGAATCTATTCATTTATCCACTTTCCTACAAGCATGTAACTGGAGATCATTCACTAAATAACTAGAATATGCACAGAGACATCTTCTCGTGGCTTTTCAGAGAACTTTAAATTTTGGAAATAAACTATTGACAGAATGTTCTAGACTCCCACTGGAGTCTACAAAGGACAATTTCCCACTGGAGTCAGAGGATAGAGCAGAAACCCACAAGCACTGGAAATGGCTTTTTGACTGTGAATCCTGGTAATAACAGCCTGATGATGAAGCACCTTCCCCCTGCTGGTGTTCCTCACGGGCTCACTCAGAGATGGTCTTGGGGCTCCTTACTGCTCTTTCTGTGTTTGTGATGGGTCAGCTTCCCAATGGCAACACCATCAGCCACCTGCCCAACACTCCATGCCACGTGCTTCAGCTGCCCTGCAGGGCCCCCTGGGGCCTGGCAGAGGGAATCAGGCAGGCCCATGGCACCAGCAACTCATGGGCCATCATGAAGGCTGTGTGGATGTGTTCAGAAGCGCTGCCAGAGCTGCAATCTGATTCCAGGCATAATAGTGCCTTCCCTTCACTTGCAAATGACTTCCTTATCTCCCACCAGCATATTTTCATGGGAAACTTTAACCAGAAAATTCAGAAAAATCCTAAATGCAGAGAAAGCACCTTGCAGCTATTTTTACATTTGATGTGCTGCATTTCCTGCCCTTCTTGATTAATACTTCTCTACTTGGACACTTCCTAAAAGCAACCTCTGAGGAGTGATTTACCTGCCATTTAGTTATTATCTGCCTAGCTCTGCCAACACCAGGGCGTATGATGTGATGCAAACAATTTTTTCAGGGAAATAACTGCAGGTTGACAAAATATTTTCAACACAAGTAATATAATCTTGTGTTGGGACTTTTTACAGACATATGCAGGACTGAAAGCATTGAAATAAAAGAGGGCAGGGTTAGACAGGATATAGGGAAGGAATTGCTCCCTGGGAGGGTGGGCAGGCCCTGGCACAGGGTGGCCAGAGCAGCTGGGACTGCCCCTGGATCCCTGGCAGTGCCCAGGGCCAGGTTGGACACTGGGGCTGGAGCACCTGGGACAGTGGGAGGTGTCCCTGCCATGGATGGGGTGGAACAGGATGGTCTATTGGAACCCTTCCAACCCAAACCATTCCATGATGCCAGGACTCACACTAGGCAGTGAGTGTACAAGCACACAGATGTTTGTGTGTGTGTGTCAGGCTGGAGTGTACAACAAGAGTCTGCAGCATGGCTGTGACCATGGCCTCTAAAAACACAGCAGCACTAAGTACTGCTCACAAATGCACAAAGAGTGAAATCAGCACATTACTAATGGGAAAGGATGGAAGGACCACAGCTAAGAGAAGGGAGAAAACAGGAGCTAGCTCTGCTACCCATCAGCCAATCCTTATCTGAAGAATTCCCCTCTGGAAAGGTTTTCACCAAGCAAAAATGACTAATAGGCAGAAATCAGCCTGGCTGCATCAGATAGGGTGATTTGCTCTTGCTTTCCCTTTCCCAATCCACCTCAGTCTTTCTGCCCAGGTTCCTGCTTCCCTCATTCTTTCCCCTTCCCAGTAAACAGTGTTAAATCACAGCAAATTAAAAACCTGGGTCCAAAGCACTTGAGAGCAAAGCACTTCTGACATGAGCTACTGGTTCCATCAGATAAGGAATAAACGCTGTCCCACAATCTCTCTACACATTTTCTAATTGCCTTTTCAGGTATCTGGATGATTTCAGTCTGTCATTCATTATCTCAACAACAAACCGTTTTGGGACAATCCTCATGCACAAGAGTCGAAAGGAACTTATTCTCCATTTCCACATACATGGAAAAGTGACACCTACCAACAGGCACGTTGTGATCCAGTGATTAAAACTGAAAGCTCAGGGTAGAATTCTGTATTCTCTCAGTCAACTCAGCCTCAATTTATTCATTACTTTCAAGTAAACTTTGGAGCATTTCAAAGTATCTTCTCCTGAAATGAGTTTATGAGTATCAGCAGTATTTTATCTGGCAGATAAGGTTGTGAAATCAAGTGTTGGGGATGCACCTTCTCCTTTGAGCCCCTATCACTGTGCTGTGTGTTGGAATTCCATATCCTGTTGCTCTAAGGAAGGCAGCTGTATCCCTGTGAGTTTTTAACCCCCTTCTTCACATCTGTCCATTAGGAAGTTCTTCATAGCCTCAACCATCACCACCTCCCTCCTCTTGAGGAAACAGGACTCCATGCTGCAGTTACTGACCCTCATGTTCATCCAAAAGGTCAGCACTGCTCCCAGTAAACATCCTAAATTAACATCCAACTATTTTCTACTGGATTGTCACCTCATTTGGAAGAAGCAATAAAAAGTCTTCAATGCCCACTCATTAATCACCTCCAGCTCATTCTTCCAGGCTGGCCACAAACCACTCACACTCATTTCACAGAAGTACTGACACTGCTCTGAGGAACGTTATTTTTATTCTACCTTTTCCATCACTGTATCTAATTGTCTCATTCCACCTCACCATACTCCACTAACATAATGCACTGGGTCAGTGCTGTTTAACATCTCTGCTGGTGACAGGGGCACTGGGACTGAGGCACCTACAGCAAGTGTGCTAGTGACACAAACTGGAAAGGTCAGCATGCAGGAGGGGAGGGGGACATCCAGACACATCTAGATGGCCCCCAACAGTACCTGGATAGCACAATGGGGGCCTGGACAGACCAGAGACACGGGACTGTGTGAACCTCATGAAGTTACACGAGGCCAAGTGCAGAGTCCAGCATGGGGCTGGAGCAAGGCAGAGCACAACCACAGGATGGATGGGGAATGGCTGGAGAGCAGCCCTGGGGAGAAGGAGCTGGGGGTGCTGCTGGGTGAGAGCTGGACATGATCCAGCCCAGAGCCCCCCGTGCCTGGGCTGATCCCAGCGTGGGCAGCAGGGGAGGGGGGACTCTGTCCCTGTGCCCCTCCCTGAGGTGAGAGCCCACCTGCAGAGCTGCCCCAGCCCTGGGGCCAACAGCAGGAGGACGTGGAGCTGCTGGAGAGAGCCCAGAGGAGGCCCCGGAGCTGCTGCAGGGCTGGAGCCCCTCTGCTCTGGAGCCAGGCTGGCAGAGCTGGGAATGTTCCCCTGGAGAAGGGAAGGCTCCAGGCAGAGCTCAGAGCCCCTGGCAGGGCCTGCAGGGGCTCCAGGAGAGCTGCAGAGGGGCTGGGGACAAGGCCTGCAGGGACAGGAGCCAGGGAATGGCTCCCACTGCCAGAGGGCAGGGCTGGATGGGATCTTGGCAATGAGGAATTGTTCCCTGGCAGGGTGGGCAGGCCCTGGCACAGGTGCCCAGAGCAGCTGTGGCTGCCCCTGGATCCCTGGCAGTGCCCAAGGCCAGGCTGGACATTGGGGCTTGGAGCAGCCTGGGGCAGTGGGAGGTGTCCCTGCCCACAGCAGGGAATTGGAATGAGATGAGTTTTATGGTCCCTTCCGACCCAAACCGTTTGATGATTCTTTGATTAAATCTCTTAGGAGCAAGAAGCACCTTCCCTCACTTCTGCACCTCTCACAGCCTGGTCTCTGGTTTACAGTTGGTCTCCACATGCCACAGCACTGAAAAATTCACAGCAGTTCAAAACTATGCCACAAGGTTGCAGGTCAAAACTCCAAGTCTTCCATGTGTATTTGTCAATATTAAATTGGTCTTTCAAGGAAGACTTTTTCCCAGTTTGTTAACTAGATCTTGCACAGCTGAAAATGGTTCTTTGTGCCAAAGAGTCCCAAAGCACTTCACAAACTGAAATGCAATTTTAACAGGGTTCTCTTAATCCTCAAGTGAAATCCAGCCAAGTCTTCAATGAAACACTGCAAGCCTTTATGAAGCAGACAATTTTAACTATAAATACAGAACACATTAACCAAAAGGAATAGAAGGTGAAACTTAGATAAGCAGAAATTTGTTCATGACATTTGGATCAACACTGTTTCTTTTAAATACAGGATCATCAAACACTAAAATACAGACATTTTTCACTGTGGTCATTCCAAGTTTAGAAAGGAGGCTATAAAATCCTCTTTACGTGCAGTGAAAGGAATTCCACTCATCAGTTTGAGTGTCTTTGATTTGAAGAAACAAGAACTGAGCCTCGCCCGCAGGAAGGAAAGCATGAATTATCAGGATATAATGTGTGTTAGGCCAGCAGAGGAATGAGCAGAGTGGGAGCTCAGGGTGCACTTACGCTGGCAGGTGCCCCCGTTGGTGGGGTCCCCGTAGTAGCCCGAGATGCAGGTCTCACAGTGCCTGCCCGTGGTCAGGTTCTCACACTTCTCACAGACGCTCTCGTTCACACACCGGCTGTGCCCGTTACACTGACACGCTGTAGGAAACAGCAAACAGCAAAACTCTGACTGCTGGGGCTCAAACACAGCTCACAGAGACCCTCAGAAGCTGCGCTGTGCAGGGCACAAATGGAACCATTTCATGCACCTTCCTGAGAGCTTCTCGTCTCTTGCTAGCAATACATGGGCCCAAAGACAGGTGTATATCAAAAAATGGAATTTAGAGCAACACACTGAAAACTGAACTGCAAAACATTACATGCACATTGGACTGGAAGCTGCTGGTGGGATGAATTTACAAGGAACGGGGAGGGGAGTGTTGGTTTTGTGCCAAAAACTTTAGTTTAAAATCATCCTAAGCATTATTAACACTTAAAACGACCTTCAAAGGAAGATTTGCCTTTCTTTCAAACAGACTTAAAATAAATAAACAAACAAAAGTTAAAATCTCGTAAAGATCTGTAGGGAAAGGAAAAATTTCTCCCAAGTAATAAATAATAATGTCTTCATGCAGCAAACCTGTGCAGCTCAGCTGCTTCACAGCCCCTTCCGTCTCCAAGTGTGTAATTCCTGCTTATATTCCACATTCTCCCCCCTCCATTAACAGGAGGGAACACGAGACACCACCACAGTCCTAAGAACTCTCTCCCCTTGCACTCAGTGCAAACGCTGGACAGTGAAACGCTGCTCGTTTACCTGGACACTGGATGAAGGACCAGTTGTAGCTGGTGTCGGCAGGACACATGCTGACATTGAGAACAGGCTCCAGGCTGTGCTTGCCTGGCGTGGCTGGCGTGGGCATCCTGACCGGCCCCCGGTAGGAGCCCTCCATGCACCTGCCCTTGCCGGTGTTGCTGGGATCCGTGCACCACCCGCAGCCCGGCTGCTCCAGGCACTGAGCACACGTGCAGTAGCCTGAGCAGTTTTCAGCTACAAAAAAAACAAACCAAGATACAAAATTGTGGAATAAATCACTATCTCAAACACAGGCAACAAAAAATGCAGAATCTATATTTTTATCTCACCAAAATATTTATCTCATCAAATCTAGAAATATTTATTCTGATATTCACAGCAATATATTCATTCCTATCAACATATTTATTCCAGAGTCTAAGGAAACTATTAACAAAGGTTCCAATAGTCAATGAGTTACAAAACAGCACAACACACACAGAGGTTTTTCAAACCATTACACGCCACCCTCTAACACCAGAGGTTAATGTTCCCTCTACAAAACATCTCTGATTTATTTAAAATAGATCGGATGATCAAATGGGCCATCTGGAGGCAAAGGCTAGAAACCAGCCAGTTTAGTCACTTGGAGCCTCTTCCTACCACATTTCAGTATCACATGCTATTATTTCAAGTATTTATCTGAGGCAAAAAGCATAGAATACAAATAGAATAAAATTCCACCCTTTAGCCCCTCCATTCTCTAATGGGATTGGATTTTAGGGGTGACAAACTCTTTACATGCTAAAACTTTTTCTATTTCTTTCCCTAGACCATCTTGAAAAATATTTTCTGGATTCTTGGTGTTGCAAGATAGGCATATTTTCTATTTTGATGTTTAAATAGACAATATTTGCCTTCAAAAAGAAAAAAAAGTTTGTTTTTCATTATTTTAGCTTACTCATCTCCTGCCTGATGCTTCCTCCAACTTTTGACCTCTGGCAATATGGGAAGTTCATACTTTCATGTTCCTTAAATTCATTTTCTTCATCTCATATTTTGCAACATTTTGAGCTACTTGTAATGCCCCTGCTCACACCCAGCTCCTAAAGAATTCAACATAAATAAAATAATTTCTACATCTTCACTTGTTTTTAGTTTTTAGGCCCTTTTACTCCAGTTTGAAAGGAAAATACACTATTCCAAAGTGCCATGAAGCTTTTGCAGTTTGCTCTCATCTACCGAAAAGGGGCAAAAAAGTAAATAATTTCTTTAAAATGAGGTAGGAATTCCTACTTACAGTCTGTAAGTAGACAATACTTCAGAATAAAACACTTGTGTAAACCCTGATTTGGATTTGATAACAGGCAATTGCAGAATGCTTCGGGTTGGAAAGAGGCCGTGTTGTTCCACCCGGCCATGGGCACCCGCTGGAGCAGGGTGCACCAAGCCCATCCAGCCTGGCCTCATCCCCTCCATCCCAGGGATGTCCAGCACACCCCACAGGGCTCTCCACACCCTGCCATGGGCAGGAGCCTCTGGCTGGAGCAGGGTGCTCCAAGCCCCATCCAGCCTGGCCTCGTCCCCTCCATCCCAGGGATGTCCAGCACACCCCACAGGGCCCCCAGGGCCTGTTCCCCAGCCCAGCACCGTGACTCACGGGGACAGCTGCTCATGGTGTACCACTCCATGCACTGCCCGTAGGGGAAGGAGGCCACGTAGGCGTTGGAGTCCACGCACTGCTGCATGTTGCTGCACCACATGCACTCGGAGCTGCCGCTGGTGCACTCGGCGCAGGCGGCGCGCAGCGCGCACGGCGTGCGGCACTGCTTGGCGCTGTGGTTGGCTGCGGGGAGGACAACATCAGAGTCTGCCAGGAACAGCTGCACCCTGCTCCCGCTGGGAACCGACCTAGGGCCCAGCCCATCCCAGCCCAGCCCTGCCATGGCAGGGACACCTCCCACTGCCCCAGGTGCTCCCAGCCCAGTGTCCAGCCTGGCCTGGGCACTGCCAGGGATCCAGGGGCAGCCACAGCTGCTCTGGGCATGGAGCAGTTGTCTCTTTCTCTGCAGTTCTGCTGATGCATTCCTTAGTTACCCTCCCCAGCAAAGTGCAGGGCAGAGCCCTGTTTTACATGAGCTCACAGGCACATGCTTTAAGTGATTTGATCAGTTACAGACATCAAACGAGCACTGAACTAACTCAGCAGTTTGTAGTCCGAGCCAATGCTTTAAGTTTTGCTTCAAGTGACTGTTCTCAGACCATAAAAGCCAGCACAAAGCTTAAACCCAAATGCTGCAAGTGAAAACATATGGAATTTGAGTTCAGGTTTCACATCCAGGATTCACATCCTGCTCTTCCACAAAGAATGATTTCAACTGCTGCAGTGTACCTAATTTTTTTTTTAATCAACCAACTTCCCTAATACTTTAAGAGGCACTAATTGGTATTCAGAAATGATCAGCTACAATGGAGAATTAACAGACCAAGCCATCTGAAAAGATATGCAGTTTCAATAAAGCTGGAAGACTTTTCCCAAAAGCAAATAGATTGTTTTTTTCAAAGTTCTCATATCTCCGAAGTGTCTTGGCCAATTAATTTCAAACTTTGATAAAATCCTCCTCTGGCTACATAGCAGGGGAGGGGAAAAAGGGGAATTCAATCAGAAAGTTACTATTAATTTTTTATTTCTTTGAAACAGGAGAATGCTCCATACCATAATTACCCTAAATGTCACATGTAGGTATGCAATTAAGAAAAAAAATAATTAAAATAATGTACTTCAAATATTTTACAGTTAACAGCGCAAATAGTGAGCTATTTTTAAAATTCCCATTTCCTGCATGAAATGCGTACACAAGACTCTTGTTCAGAAGTATTTTTCTTTGGCAAAGTCATAATGCAGCTGGTTTAAAATGTAAAAAATTGCATTCTCTTTACCTTCCAGGAAATAGAAATCAAGCAGACAGCTGCTGTTACCTGGCCTTTCACAGACACTGCCGTTGACCTCGTTGATACATGTTGCTGCCTTCAAGCCCTGTTGGGAAGGCTCAGCTAAATATCCACAAAATCCAGCATCACTGGGTTCACTGGGGAGCCACTGGACGAGGGTGTTGGTGAAGGGGGACATGTCTTCCCAGCACCAATAGGACACATTGATTTTCCTCAGTCCAACCCAAGGAGTCAAAGTTTTGGGCTAGAAATAAAAAAGCAGGTCAAATCTGAATTAGTGTTGCTAGCCACAAAATTCATAATATAAAGATCCTATAAGACCACTATTTCTAGTGGCAATTTATTTTTTGGCACACTTTCATTTTGGGGAGGAGCACTGGAGCTCTGTTGATATAATACATGGCTTTACTGCTAAAATAAGTAAACATCACCTACTTCAAACTGATTTTATGCACTTTTATACCCTAGAGCTGCAGCTTCCAACAGCAACAGGGTTACAAAGCAGATCGTGCTAACACCAACATATTTTCTTGTTATTACTAAACATCTACATAGAGTTTACTTGAAAAAGAAGCACCTGCAAAGCAGAGCCTCCCTCAGCACAGCCACCAGTGCTCCCAGCCCCAGTGCCAGCCTGGCCTTGGGCACTGCCAGGGATCCACAGACAGCCCCAGCTGCTCTGGGCACCCTGTGCCAGGACCTGCCCACCCTGCCAGGGAACAATTCCTCATTCCCAAGATCCCATCCAGCCCTGCCCTCTGGCTCTGGGAGCCATTCCCTGGCTCCTGTCCCTGCAGGCCTTGTCCCCAGCCCCTCTGCAGCTCTCCTGGAGCCCCTGCAGGCCCTGCCAGGGGCTCTGAGCTCTGCCTGGAGCCTTCCCTTCTCCAGGGCAACATTCCCAGCTCTGCCAGCCTGGCTCCAGAGCAGAGGGGCTCCAGCCCTGCAGCAGCTCCGGGGCCTCCTCTGGGCTCTCTCCAGCAGCTCCACGTCCTCCTGCTGTTGGCCCCAGGGCTGGGGCAGCTCTGCAGGTGGGACCTTAGGAATGAGGAATTGGAGGGAGGGGCACAGGGACAGAGTCCCCCCTCCCCTGCTGCCCACGCTGGGATCAGCTCAGGATACACTTTCCCACCTTATAAGCATTCTATCCTAATATCCATTAAAACAGGCTCCTAGTCTCTTTAGGCTCACTTTTCAAAGGACTCTGTGGGTGGAAAAAGAACCCTGTAAATTAACAATTGCTTTTTACACAGTGTAAAGATTTAAACACTGTGAGGGAAGGGCTACCATGTGTCCTTAGGAGTTGACTCTACGCTCACCTACTGGAATATCCAGAAACACCTGGAGCTGTCAGAATCATGTATTTTTTACAGTATCCCAGGCTTGGCTTCCTAATTTTACAGAAGATTTAATGAACAATCCTGCTTAAACTGCACCCTACCTTTGCTTGGCTAAATTGACTCCCCTCTAAAACACTGTAAATGTTGAAATGCTACTTTAAAATTACAAAAGGCATCAAGGCAGGGAATGTTCTTGTTTTAACAAGAATATTTCTCTTAAGTACTGAAGCATGTTCTCTCTTGAAAAAAAGCAATCCTATTGCCTCCAACCTCATTTTTCTTAGAGAAAATGCTTCCCACAGTGGCCTCTGGGACCCAGGAGTTGTTATTCTGATGTGCCATCAGGCCACAGCAGCTTTCCAGGCTAATCCAGGATTTTAGAAGAGATGCACAGCATCATTCTTTGTTAGGGCTGTAATACCACCTGTACAACCTGCCCTGAACATCTCCCTTCTTCTCCCAGGGACTGGAAAAAATTTGTATTTATTTCATTGATGCATGAAGAGGGAAAAATTCCAATTTGCTTCTCCCTGGGCCTGACAGAAAAGCACCTGCCACTAAATGACACCCAAATAACACCCAATAAGCCAAGCAGCTCTGTGGAGTGAGAAGGTGACATTTTAAACAGCTGCTTTTCTGAGTGCAGTAAATAACTCAACACTTTACATTAAACACCTCCAGTGCCCCAAAGGGGCTTTTATTTATCAAATATTGTGCACAGGCCAGCAGAGGGCTCCTGCTGCAGTCCGGTATTCCACCCGGGAAATGCAGGTGTGATTTCAGCACAGAAAGTGATCTCTCTAAGGCACTGTGTATGTTTATGTTCATCCTTTCCATTTACATTCTCTACAATTTCAGCTCAGAAGCACCCAGAGGGTACACTGAATTGCAAAAGAAAATCAGTTGGTTTTGGTTAAGAGGCATTTCCATTGTGTACAGAGCACACAATATTCCAGCAAGGACTTCTCCACAGCCACGGCTTTATAACGCAAGGGACAGACAAGAGAGGCACTCACCGAAGACTGAATCTTCTGCAGCTCCTTCAGAACAAATTCCACCTTCTTCTGGGTGGTGAGAGAAGCCAGTAAAGCACCGTTGGACCTACAGGACAGTTTGGCATGATCGTAGTTCTCCTTGGCGTTGGTGATCCTCAGGCAGGAGTTGCCAACCAAATGCCAGTTTGTTCCACAGATATTTTCTGGGGGACAAGAAAGGGAAAGAAACTAAACCCAGAGATGCAGGTGACCTTCCCAACAATCAAGGTAGTGAAACAACCATTGAAAAACATGAGCCCAGGTGGGAAAGGGGCCAGTGGCCCCTGGGCTGTGCCAGTTCTGGGGTGGCAGCAGGGTCAGGGCAGTGCCACAGGGTCCCTGTGCTGGCACTGCCGGGGCACCTCCCGTGCTGGGGCAGCTCTGGAGAGCCCTGGAGGGCTGGAGCGTGGCCAGGGCAGGAACAGAGCTGGGCAGGGGCTGCAGAATCCCTGAGGGAGCCGGGCAGGGGCTGCAGAATCCCTGAGGGAGCTGGGCAGGGGCTGCAGAATCCCTGAGGGAGCCGGGCAGGGGCTGCAGAATCCCTGAGGGAGCTGGGCAGGGGCTGCAGAATCCCTGAGGGAGCTGGGCAGGGGCTCAGCCTGGAGCAAAGGAGGCTCAGGGGGCCCCTGTGGCTCTGCACAGCTCCTGCCAGGAGGGCACAGCCGGGGGGGTCGGGCTCTGCTCCAGGGAGGAGGGGAAATGCCCTTAACTTGTTCCAGGAGAGGTTTAGGTTTTGTAATAGGGAAAATTTCTTCCCTGAAGGTGTTGCCAAGCATTGGAAGGGGCTGCCCAGGTCAGTGCTGGAGTCCCCACCCCTGGAGTGTTCAGAAAATGAGCAGACATGGCCCTTAGTGCTGTGGCTTAGGGCCATGGTGAGGCTGGGACAGAGGCTGATGATGATGATCTTGGAGGTATTTTCCAGCCTTAATGATTCTATGAACCCTACCACCAAGAAATACCCAGAGCCCCATCCCAAGGCAGTATGCCTTAGAGGTGTGCTGAGAAGTCTTGATACATAACAACATTGGAGGAGAAGGAAATCTGTTCAGGGGAGCTGAAGTCTGACATCAGCATTCGTATGTTGTAATCAAAGCACCTATTACAATGTTGAACAGTAAAATTGTTGTAGGAGAAAGAGGGGAAAAAAACAAATTTGTATTTTGTTGATGTCTTGAAGCCACCTACTCACCCAGAGTTGTCAGGGGACGTTTTGGCAGGAGAGGGTTGTTGTGCTAATCCTGTCCACAGCACCAACTACCAGGATTAATCCCTGCTTCAACCGGAGCACAACCCCACTACTGAAGAACTCCTTACACTTTGTGATTAATTATTTCCCTTGCAGAAAAAAACCTCATGGGCATTTCCAATGTGAATTCAGACTTAACAGATGGAAAAGCTCTCAGGTGTCAATTTTTCAGATGAGCTTTTTACACATATGATCAGATCATCCCTTTTTCTATATCAAATAAAACAAGCCACTAAAAGATGTTTTTCTCAATTTCATTGCTCTTCTTCAAAGTCTTCTCATTTTTAAACTGCTGCAGACTGGCAAACACCAGATCTGGACATGTCCAGACCTACCCTGTCCTAGGGGAAGGCTTTCCACATCCACTAAAATGTCCTGTCTCATGGGTTTTCTCCCCTTTCTCTATATTTTATTACCTACAAATGTTAATCACTGAAGATCCTGTATTTCTCTCCCAGTCATTGGGATTAAAAAAAAAAAAATTTCTGCAAGGGAACTAATAACCAACTCCTGTAAGCTCCACTGGAAGCACTCTGATAGGAGAATTCTTCTTAAACACTTCAGGTCTTACTTGCCTCATTTGTCCAGTATGTGCCATTATGCTTTTGCACAACTTTAGTTTCTAAATTAAATAGCATGCATTATTAAATCTAATATCTTGCAGAAGCCTATTATCAACAGCTTTTATCAAATGAAAAGGGAGAGATGACATAGAGCCTAATAATTATACGAGTGATCACAGTCCTCTTCAGACAACTGGGAATGAAAAATATTCCAGCAGACCTGCTGGATTTATTACAAAATAAATGTCATACCAAAGCTGTTATGACTAAACAGCACTATTTGCTCCATCTTAACACTAAAAACTAAAGATTTAGGGTTAAAACCAACAAAAATTTTTAGGAACTCGTGACAACTTTTGGAGTGGGTGAATTTGGTAGCACTACCTACCTGGCAAAGCAATGCACTCCTGATTCCTAGGTTCCCACTGACAGTTTTGATCCATGGCACAGCTTTTACAACTTGTCTTTTTGTTACAGTAATAGGCAGGATTATCCTTAGGACAATTGTCATAGAGAGTAACAGGAACCTAAAATAAATAGCACAGGTGAGACTTTTTCTGATCTCCAGCCATGTGGGTTTATAACAGCCATGATTACAACACTAATATCACAGTCCAGCTCTACAAGGCAATTTATATTTCCAAAAGCTGTGGAACTGGGCACAGCCTGGACTGGTTATCCAAGATAGTCCCCCAAAACACTGCCTGACATGTTTTCTGTACTAAAGCTTTTACAAGAGGGCTATTTTGTTTCTTCTAGGGAAAGCCCTATTGATATCAAACCCAAAATGTGATTAATGAATAATCACCATGGTGAAACCTCCAACTCTTCCCCTGCCCACAGCCATCCTCCTAAATTCATTGTAAAATACCATGCAAAACCCTTGGATCAGATTGAAAAACCTCCAAACATGTGGCACTTTTGAGCTAGATACACACTGAGAATAACAAAACAGGGATCATAACACTGACAGATGGAAATGTGGACATTTGCTATTCCAAAGGGTAAATTTAAACTAGGGAAGTGTTAAGAGCCATTACCTGTTCCTCTGTGCAGTTGTTGTGTGCTGGGATACACTGGTCAGAACACCACTGACAGCTGTTTGTGTTGGCTGTGCAGCTGTAGCAGTCTGTAATCTGATCACATTTTTCATTGTCTACAGCTATTAAAGAAAAAAACCTGCATGACCAAAAACAGGCATTTCCTGACAGAGCTCTAAGAACTTGATTATTTACAGCAAAAGACACAACCAAATAGCAGTGCCTGTAGATTTTCTGTTAGCAACTAAAATCAGGTACTTTCATGTGTTTGAACTGATAGAAGATTGCTTTTATTTACAGCAGCAATCATTTTTAGTGCCCAAGGAGCCCTAAAACACACCACCAGAAAATAATGCACCAAGACATGGAAGCACACGAAGTCAGACACGTTAACAGCCAGGGAAGTGATGCCAGAGGATATCCACAGGGACAGTGGGTGGCCATCCCCCAGCACAGGCCCATCTTCTGCAAGCCTGGCTTTCCAGTGGAGCATTTGCATGGGAAGCTTGAACTTTTCATTCATCTTTCCAATTATTTATTGCCTGCGCTTTGTGAAAATTTACTGTGCATTGGGAACCCAGCAAGGCAATGTCCCTTACATCAGTTTCTATTAAATAATTAAAGGCTGCACATCTGTTACAGAACCAAGGGCTGTATAATGAATGTATCAGGATAAAGTTGTTTAAAATTATCCTAAGGGGAAACACAGGAATCAGACCTTAAAACATTAATTCATTTTATCTTCCTCTATACATAGAATCATAGAATCCCAGAATGGTTTGGGTTGGAAGGGACCTTAAAGATCATCTGGTACCAACCCCCTGCCAAAAAAACAAACTTTTCCTAAAGCAGTATCCCTGCTGTCTCTTTTGAAGAGTACAGGATCACTCCATCAGATCCAGATGCCCTTCCTTGCCCCATGGTGCTCTTCAGCCAATTCTTGGCTCTCACAAGGTCAATTCTTGGAGCAAACATTTACAGAATGATGGTCCAGGCCTGGTCCCTGGCTGGTGATTCTTGTTAGGGATAGAAAAGTAAGTCCAAGAAGCAGGGTAGGAAAAAGATCTCATGAACAAGCAGCTTCAGGAGCAGGAGATAGAAACACCTCCACATCTCCATGACCCCTGGCCAGGGGAAGGGCTCTCAGGACACATGGAAGCCCAACCACAGCCCCCAGTGTAAAACCTGACCTTGGAATGGCACACAATTAACACAGGAGGAGTTGGGAAGGAGAAAAAGCCTGCACACCTTTCAGGAAAGGGAACAGAAAGAAGGGACACCTACCTGGCTTGGGAGGACAGTCTTCAAACACCTTTTGCTGCTGCTCCAGTGTTGCATTTTCCCAGGGGATGCAGTGGGGAGGGCGGGGAGGGCGCAGAGCCCACACACACCTGAGCCCGGGGCCAGCCCCCAGGCAGGATGACTCGTTGCCAAAAGCCTCACATCTCTCAGGTGTGAACTTCAGGATGTCACTCAGGAGGAGGCTGTTGAAGCCTCCAAACACATACATGGTGCTGGACAACATGGAAGCAAAGAGAGAAAAACTCACAGCTGTTTTCATGGACAGAGCACTGCTCCAGTAAATGGGATTTAAGGTCTGAGAGAAGTGTTTTATTATATGCCAGCATATATAAATCCAAATAAATAGCTCTTGGTTAAGAGAGGCACTAAAGAAAAGGTCAGACAAATTTCACTGTTTCAGAGATGCCAGAGAGACTCAACACAGAGTCAAAGCTACTCAAGGTCATTGACCAATGTCCCCCTCCAGCCAAAACTTTGAGGGGACCTGATCAACACGATTATACGTAAAATGCTGAAAAATGTGGGATCCTCTTGTAATCCACACTGGCAAGACACAGAGGAAGGATAAAAACTGGGGAGATTCTACCACAGCATTAAACCAGAGTTCAGAAACTGTGACAAAACATTCTGTTGCTGTCATTCTCTATGCTCCTCTGTAAGAAAACCACACTTTGCATGGCTGGTAACAACTGAGCAGAGTCATTGTGTCAACTAAAAAATCCAAAACAACCCCCAAAGAATTTGTACAGAGAGGAGTGGGGGATTTCAAACCTCCTTCAGTATCTCAGCTGCACCAGAAAAAACACTAAATTTTAACAGTTACACAAAAACGTCACACAAAAATTCTCTATGCATCTGTGTCTGTCAATGCACCTTTAAAAATACGGTGAAGAAGGGCCAAGGCAGCTGAAAAGAGAAGTTCTGGTTAAATCATAAGTACCTGTATTATGACTTTCATTCTATTTTAGAACTTCTGTGAAATAAATTTCTCAAACTTGGTTGTACTGATCCAGTAACAGCTGTTCATCTGGAAGCAGGGATATCACTACAGTCTGTAAGGCTTAACAGCCAAAATCTCACCTAAGATTTCACCCAAATACTGAACATCATGTGCCTGGGGAAGAGCAGCCCCACAGGAAAAGGTGTGTAAAGTGAAACACAGACAAATTTTAAAAAGCATGAGGGAAATTCAGATTTGGAAATAAATGTTGTCAGTGCAGCTAAGAAAGAAGTGTGAAATACATTGAAATGCACAACTATTAAACAACTAAAAAATAGAAATATATATAAAAATAATGACAAAAAATCAAATTATTGAAAAAACTAAGTGAGCTGGTTCAGTTTAGCCCAGTACAGAAGGGCTGATGGGAACAGCTGAATACTAAAGACATTACAAGAGTGAAGATCTGAAAACTTTCAGAGATTCACAGAATAGTTTGGGTGGGAAGGAACCTTAAATCCCACCTCTTTCCACTCCCTGTCATGGGCATGGACACCTTCCACTAGGCCAGGCTGCTCCAAACCCCATCCAACCTGGCCTGGGACCCTTCCAGGGATGGGGCAGCCCAAAGCTCCATGGACAAGAGGGTTAGTGCCAGACCCTCAGCCTGTGCTGCAGTTCCTCATCCACTCATGTCCATGCCCTATAGAACACCTGTGCCCAAAGCCCCAGAAGACCTGTGCCCTCACCTGCTGTAGAGCACAGCAGAGTGCCCAAAGCCCCAGAACCCCTGTGCCCTTACCTGTTGTAGAGCACAGCAGAGTGCCCAAAGCCCCAGAACCCCTGTGCCCTTACCTGTTGTAGAGCACAGCAGAGTGCCCAAACCTGTTAACATCGTGGTGCAGAGCCGGGCGAGGCAGCACAGACCATCGATCACAGGCTGCAAGTGATAAAAACCGTTTCAGAAATGTTTCTCTGGACAACGAACAAGACAATTCACGCAGCAGTTTCCTCCTGAGAGATCCCCGGCACCTGAAATCCTTCAGCAAAGGCCCTGAGGGGCTGGAGTGGCCCTGGCCCTGCCCTGCCCAGGGCAGGAACGGAACTGGGAAGGGCTGCAGAATCCCTGAGGGAGCCGGGCAGGGGCTGCAGAATCCCTGAGGGAGCCGGGCAGGGGCTGCAGAATCCCTGAGGGAGCCAGGCAGGGGCTGCAGAATCCCTGAGGGAGCCGGGCAGGGGCTGCAGAATCCCTGAGGGAGCCGGGCAGGGGCTGCAGAATCCCTGAGGGAGCCGGGCAGGGGCTGCAGAATCCCTGAGGGAGCTGGGACGGGGCTGCAGAATCCCTGAGGGAGCTGGGACGGGGCTGCAGAATCCCTGAGGGAGCTGGGCAGGGGCTGCAGAATCCCTGAGGGAGCTGGGACGGGGCTGCAGAATCCCTGAGGGAGCTGGGCAGGGGCTGGAGAATCCCTGAGGGAGCTGGGCAGGGGCTGCAGAATCCCTGAGGGAGCTGGACAGGGGCTGCAGAATCCCTGAGGGAGCCGGGCAGGGGCTGCAGAATCCCTGAGGGAGCCGGGCAGGGGCTGGAGAATCCCTGAGGGAGCTGGGCAGGGGCTGGAGAATCCCTGAGGGAGCCGGGCAGGGGCTGGAGAATCCCTGAGGGAGCTGGGCAGGGGCTGGAGAATCCCTGAGGGAGCTGGGCAGGGGCTGCAGAATCCCTGAGGGAGCCGGGCAGGGGCTGCAGAATCCCTGAGGGAGCTGGGCAGGGGCTGCAGAATCCCTGAGGGAGCTGGGCAGGGGCTGCAGAATCCCTGAGGGAGCTGGGCAGGGGCTCAGCCTGGAGCAAAGGAGGCTCAGGGGCCCTTGTGGCTCTGCACAGCTCCTGCCAGGAGGGCACAGCCGGGGGAGGCGGGCTCTGCTCCAGGGAACAGGACAAGAAGAAACTGTTTTTCCTCCTTTACTAGTAGGATTTTTCACCATGTAACAAGTTCTGGTTTTATCTGTTTATACATGAATTATTTGTAATTTTGCCCCAAACCAGTATCACTGAGAACAGAGGCTTATCTTTTTTTTTTACTTTTTCCATTGCCATTATGTTCCTAGAGGGCAGATACCCATGTTTTTAAAAATATTTTTCACTCATCATAGCTTAAAGATTTGTGGCTGTTTTTCTCTTTTAATACAATGTTAGATTATTCCATCTTTTTCTATTAGCATAAAATTTATAAGTTCTGCTTCATTTTTCACTTGGTTTCTCAGGTAATTTCTTTCTTTGGGCAGCATGGGAGAAAAAACAACAAATTAAGAAACATCTAGCCCACTGAGCAAAGGAACAGAAGTAGGAAAAGTCAGTCCAATTCATAACACTTAAACTTCATAAAGGGAATGGATCACCTTGGGGGCCAATATCCCAGAGGCACTTGGATGCAATTTATGCAATTAAGACAGAAAAGTCAATCTTCTGTAAAGATCTACAGGGCCCTCAAATACTCCTAAGACTCTTTAATATGAGATAAAACCATTGCGCAGTGGACTGACCCTCTGGAAAAAAAAAAAGCCCACAAACCAAACTAGTCCATGGATAAAGTGAAAGGGCAAAGAAAAACAAAGTTTTTTTTTTTACTAAAATTAATTAGAGAATTGTTGGATAAAACAACAGATGCAGAGCAATTTTGTTCAAGAATGCTAATAAAGAAAAGACAGAAGACACAGAATTAGTACTTTGATAAATTGTGATTTTGGAATTTATTTTTACATGCCATTTGCTCCATCTTCAAAGAATTTAACCTAACCCAGCACCACTCCCAAACCAAACATGACAGTTCCAATTTTAAATAGAAGACTTCAGAAAAATTGGACAGCAATTTGCAATTTTTTAGCCATCAAGGTGTGTGAGGCCAAGAAACATGTTTTTCTAGATTAATAGAAGGCCTAGAATATTTTGTTTTCTAAGCTTCTTTGCCATTTTTAACCAGAGATCAAATATTGGAGAAACCAAGTAATTCTGAGACTACAAAGAATCTTCTCCTTCTTGACTTAACCTAAAACATACAATGCTGGGATTTATTAAATGCACTGTTCAATCACAACATATCAGCTACAAAAACATCCAGCCTCTCCCTGTGCTTGTCATCAGAATCAGAATTTTCATGGGGTAAATAGAAGAATTTTCATTTCTCTTCTGTGGGGAGAAAAGATCAATTTAAAAGCAGCACCTTTACCTAAGCAGCAGGTGGAGGATTAAGTGAGGTATTTTTCCACACAAAGCTGCTGAGAGC